>NW_023601851.1:7538475-7630284 GCF_014898055.3 Talpa occidentalis | reverse complement strand
GACCTCAGTGAGGGCGGTCCTGGTAGAGGCTGTCAGATGGTCCAAGGGCAGGGGCTGCGGCGGGGCCTCGGGAGCAGCACCGAGCACCCCCAAGCCTGGATGGGCCCCCCAACCTGTCTACCCTGTGGCTCCAGCTCCACTTCCCTCAGGATGGGCCATATTGCTAGGAAATTGTCGGCATGGCCTGGCGCACGCTGCAGAGACTGGCAGGACTGTGGTTGGGCCCTGGGACTGTCCTGCGTCTCCTACACCAATACCCCCGTTGTGTGCACCTGAACTGGTGAGGCCTGTGAGCACCCGGGAGAGGGTCCCCCAACTCTGCTGTGTCAGACCACCCCGTGGACACGCCAGAGACCCCCCTCAGGATGGACCCGCATTGGAAGATAAACACAAGCCTCTGTCACAAACACAACAGTTCAATTATAGTGACAGATTTATAGGTGCTGAAAATAAATGGCGTTTTTAAATAAACAAATTCTGGGACATGAACAAATTCTCGTGCCCAAGATCCAGGGGCTTCCCCTTCTCACTCCTGGGGAATTTCTTCCTAGTTTCCTCCCTCCTCCCTCTCCTGCCTCCACAAATGCCCCTCCCTCCTGCCCAACCTCCCACCTCCACCATGAATGGTGCACAGGGGGTGACAGTGACTTTCCAGCTCCCTGAGGACGTGGCTCATCCGTGGCTCTGACCACAGGCCACACCTGTCCCCATTGCAGTCAGAGGAGGGTATGGGGCTTGAGGGGGAACCAAGTCCAGTCCTCCCTGGGTAAAAACTAAGGAAATCACCTCTGGCACATTTGGTGCCCTAATTGCACAGTGGTGGTTATTTGAGGTTGAGGCCAATTAAGCAGATGTGAGGGAGAGAGCATGGCCCTCCTCCTCGGGGATGACCTGGGTGGGGCTGGCAGACGGAGAGCAACCAGGGGGCCAGCAGGAAGGTCAAAGCTCCTCAGGCCCCTGCCCTGGAGTCAGACTCATGCCTGCCCCGAGTTTTCTGAGGCCTCAGAGCCGGTGTCATGGCCACACAGCTGGGATCTGGCATTTCCTCTGCGGACACCACTTACTGGCTTCGCAGGATGCAAAATTTAAAAGACACTTTCCTTGCAGGCTGCGGGGGCTGTGCTGGCGTGTGTCCAGGAGAGTCACTTGGGTTAGGGGGACGGTGCTAAGTCAAAGAAGCCAGAGTTGGAAGAGACCCAGAGGCCCTCCGGGGCGGCCCGGACCCAAACACGGAGCTGACACAGTCACCGACGTGCCGGGCAGGACCACAGGCACAAGACACGGGGCAGCAGCCGAGGCGGGTGAGGCCTGTAGTGTTGTGATGGTGGGTGTGGAGACGCCGTGGCTGGTGGGCTACACCCTTAGTCGGGTGCACCCCATCATGCAATGATACCTCAGCAATGTAAAGACTTCAGTTTTTTATTTATTTTTTTAAGATTTATTTATTTATTTATGCCAGCACTGGGTACAGTCTCTTCACTCTTACTGCTCTGCTTCTTGGGAAAGCTAGTGGGCTGCGTTGACAGGGGCTCACTTCTGAGCTGACTCACTCCTGGGGGGTGTATTTGCATGTCATTTGGCCATTAGCCACATCATCTTGATGAGCAGCTTTTCAGTCATCTAGAGGCTGGGAGTGCAGTGTCTAACTTTGCTTTCAATTTAATTCTTTGTATTGGAGAGGCTGTTGGTATTCACAGTGAACTGCCATCGGATACACAGCGTGTTGGGATGTCCTTCCCCACTGACTGGAGTTAGCAACTGTTTCCTGCAACTCCTAGTGCCCACTTCAGGGTCCCCCAGAGCTGCAGTGACCTGGGGGGTTGTCCAGCAGGGTGTGTGCCCCAGGGTGCTCTCTGGTGAGTGGGGGTCTCTAGCAGCGTACACCTGAGGGGCCAGTGTCGCCAGAGACAGTGCCTTCCGCATGACAAGTCCTCACCGGGCATGCAGTTCTCTGTCGCGTGGACCCCAGGGCTGGACGGGCAGCCCACTGATGTGTTGGCCACTGGCTGGGGTTGGCTTCCCTGGGCTGAGCTGCACCCCACCCACTACAGGGGCTGCCCTTTGTCCTGGCTCATCCTGCACCGCCAGGGGCTTCAGGCACAACCCCAGAGGGCAGAGACAGAGAGGGCAGGCTGCAGGCCTGGGTTCTACCCTTGTTGGGGTCAGGGTGGGCTGCGTGGGGTTCCCTCTTTCCTGGAGAATCTGGGACATCAGCGCAGAAGGGCCTCCGGCGGCTGGTCCTCAGTTACCCGGAGGTCTCCGCGGGGGATGTCGGGGTGGCCCACCGGGCGCCTCAAATGGCTGTGGGCTGCCGTGTTTATCTTTATGGTTGATCTCTATGCCGTGTTTACCCATGTAAGACCTATGCGGTCTCCTCTGGTCGTGCACAGACCAAGGGGTTCGCCGGCTCCCCCAAACTAGCATGCTCTTCATGGATTCTGGCATCGGTCACGTGAAGAAAACACACTTGGTGGGAAACATCTGAGGGCAAAGAGGTGTAAACGAAGTTTGAGTGCACCAAGAAGATAGGCAAGAGTTCCCCAGAAATAGCAGAAGTCACCATCCCCTCGTGGGGAAATCCCTGCCCGCCAGGTCGGCCACACATGACTGCCGAGGCCTGCAGACTGCCCCCAGTCTAGGGGCGGGAGCCACAGGAAGGGGCAGAAGGGGCCAGGCGCAGCTCGGGTGACAGGAGCACAATCAAAGCCATGGGGCTAGGGGGGCCTCGGGCAGCAGGCAGAGCCTGCCTGTTCATCTCGTCCTGCCCATGGCCTGAGGTCACTTCCCATCCAGGAGGCACCTGCAGGAGGGAGGGACACGCTCCTGGCAGCCTGAGCCGCCCAGAAGGGGTGAAGGTATCTGGGTGCAGTGAAGGGATTTGTCGGAGGTGTGGGTGTCCCGGAGCCCAGAAGCTGTAGACCAGGGCCGGGTGGGCAGTGGCACCGTCCCCCTAACCCAACTGTCTTCCCTGGACACACGCCAGCACAACCCCACAGCCTGGGGAGGAAAGTTGTCTTTTAAATTTTGCTTCCTGTGAAGCCAGCAAGTGGTGCGCACAAAGGAGATGTCAGATCCCAGCTGTGCAGCCGTGATGCCGGCTCTGAGGCCTCAGAAAACTCAGGACAGGCACAAGTCTGACTCCAGGGCAGGGGCCTGAGGAGCTTTGACCTTCCTGCTGGTCCTCCGGGTGCTCTCCGTCCTCGATCCCGACCCAGGCTCATCCCTGGGGAGGAGGGCTGTGCTCTCTCCCTGCTCATCTGCTTAATTGGCCTCAACCTAAAATAACCGCCACTGAGCAATTAGGGCACTGAGTGTGCCAGAGGGGATTTCCTTAGTTATTACCCAGGGAGGACAGGACCTGGTCCCCTCTCAGACACCATCCCCTCCCCTGACCACCGTGGGGATTTGGTGTGGCCCTGTGGTCAGAGCCATGGATGAGCCACATCCACAGGGAGCTGGAAAGTCACCATCTCCCACTGTGCACCCTCCTGGGCCTGGCAGGTGGGGGATGGGTGTGTGGAGGCAGGAGGGGGAGGGAGGGAGGGAGGGAAGGAGGGAAACCAAGAAATCCCCCAGGAGGGAGACAGGGAAACACCTGGATCATCTGTCATGGGAATTTGTTTGTGTCTCTCAGAACTATTTTATTTAAAAATGTCATTTACTCTCAGCACCTGTAACTCTGTCATTACACTGGAACTGCTGTCATGTGTGAGGGAAGCTTGTGTTTACCTTCCAACGTTGGTCAGTCCCGAGGCGGCACTGTCGGCGTGTCCATAGGGTGGTTTATGACTCAGCTCTGACACAGCAGAGTAGGGGGCCCTCTCCCAGCTGTGGGTTCCCCCTGTGTGTTCAGGGGCCCCACCAAGCCAGGCGGATACAGTGGAGGGTACTGGAGGAGGACACGGGGATGGATGGTCCCGGGCCCACGTGCTGTTCCCCTCCACCCCAGGTCTGCAGCGATCACCAGGCCAAGCCCACAGCAGCCCAGCAAAAATGGCACCACCCTGAGGGTGGGGGAGCCAGAGGCCTGGGTGTGTGGGGTTGGGGGGCCATCCTTATATGGGGGTGCTCGTGCTCGCTGCTCCTGAGGCCCCACAGCAGCCCCGGTTCCTGGACCCCTGAAGGCCTGTCCACCCCTTCCAAGCCTGCCAGCCCTGAGGCCACATGCCACCAGAAGTTCCCGAGGGATGTGCGCCCACACCTGGGGGGTCTGGGGTCGGCCTGGCCCCTCTAGACCAGAGCGGGTGCTGCATCCAGCCCAGCCCTGCGTCCACTGTGGATGGTGGGCAGCTCTGCTGTGTTTGTGAGACCAATGCCGGGGCCACCTGACCCCGTCCACACCTGCCTGGGCCTTTCTGTCCTTTCCCTGAAACCCCAGCCAGTGGCACAGAGTCCCCAGGACCAACTCCCCGGGGGACACGCACTCCGGGCGGCAGAGAACAGGCATGTGAGCAGGGAAACACTTGAAAAGTCTTGGGGAACAACCTCCTGAGGGCTCTGAGAAAGGAGGGGAGGGCTCAGAGGACAGGGCGGGGGGCTGGTGTCACTGTGACACATAACACCTGTGAGCGTGGCTTGAGGACACGGGCATGCACTTGTACATGGTCTGTGTGGCTGAGGGAAAGAATGGTGAGCTTTACTTGCTGGTGTAACAGCCCTTCATCAGTCTCTACATAGCCAACTTCATGGCTGGGTTCCTCAGACTGTATATGACGGGATTAAAGGTGGGGGACACCATCGTGTAGAACATAGAAATGACCAGGTCAAACATGGATGGAGTCTCTGAGGTCGGCTTCAGATAAGCAAAGCATCCAGTGGAGAGAAACAGCACCACAACCAGCAGGTGGAGGAGGCAGGTGGAGTAGACTTTGGCCTTCCCTTCTGTGGATGGGATCTTCCTGACAGCAGAGAAGATGTGGACATAGGAAATGATGATGAAAATAAAACAACACATATCCAATATCACATTAATAAGAAGGGGGGCAAGTTTGTGGATTAAATTTCCTGAGAAGGAAATAACCAATAACTGGGGGATGTCACAGAAGAACTGGTGGACCACGTTAGACCCACAGTAGGACAAGGAGAAGGTACCTGCTTTGAGCATCACATAGATGATGCCTCCAGCCAGGACACAGCTGTCAGCTGCACACACCTGTCCCTGCTCATGATGAGGTCATAGTCCAGGGGGTGGCAGATGGCAGCATAGCAGTCAAGGCTCATTGCTGTGAGTAGGTAAAATTCTGTAGTTGCTGACGTAACCATCATAAAGACCTGGACTACACAGCCTGGGAACAAGATGGAGCTACTGTGCCTCAGAGAGTTGGCAATGGACTTGGGGACCGTGGCTGAGATGAGGCAGAGGTCCGAGAAGGACAGACTCCTCAGGAAGAAGTACATGGGGGTGTGGAGGTGCCGGTCCAGGGTGGTGATGAGGATGATGAGCCCGTTCCCCAGCAGGGCACACAGGTAGACCAGGGAGAAGAGCAGTGGGTGCAAGAAGCCCATGGACCCCTGGGTGGGAAACCCTAGGAGGATGAATTCTGTCATGACCGTAAGATTGGCCACCCCTGGAGACATCATCTGTATTGAGAAAGGAGAAGGAGAGAAAATGTCAAAATCTTCCAAGTTGTAATCTATGGGTTATCATACTGGGTAATAATTCAATCTACTTTCTACATAATCACTCCTTCTAGTTCCAGTTGAGTCAAAAATCATCATCTGCATAGACTTCATTATTCAGCCCATATATTTCCGCTCATGTGAATGTGCCATTATTACATTTTCTAAGAAGTCCTGAAAACTTTAGAAAACTGAAAAATTTCAACTTTCCCCTACAAAATATGAAAAACTGAAAATCTGATATCTGTCAACAAACTCAACTGACAACACCCCTCTTTACACTAGTCCCGCTGCTCCTACCTCCTGTCTGGACACGGGGCAGCCCTGCCCTCTCTCCTACTCCCCGATCTCATCCTCTCCTCCCTCTGTGGGGTGGCGGAGGGGCAGGCCCTGGGGAGGCAGGATCTTTAGGAGAATGTGCTGATATAAAATAACTAAGAGTTCTGAGCAACAATTCAACGTTTATAATGAAAACAGGAGATTAAACTTGGAACCTGCTGTAACCTATGTAAAAAGTTTTCCAGTGATTTAGATACATAATATTGACAAATTTAGGTTTTATTTATATCTGTTGTTGTTTTCAGTTAAAATAAAACAAAGTCAGGTCAAAATAGATATCTACATGTGTATATCAAAATAGATCATGGGGAAAAGACATGCATTTCTGTCCAATTCACTTAATTTTTATAATATTTTGTGATGAATATGTGTAGCTTTACTTTCTAAACCATGTATTATTTTAAATTTCTCTTGGGTTTCTTCTCCACTGCTTCCAAAATGTGTCCATTAAGTGTGATTTCATTTAACATTTATATAGTTTCAACTCAGAAAGAGTGCAATGTGCTTAAATAATGCTTTTTATACTATAGTTACTGTAGATACCATAAATCAAAATGTTATAAAATGATAAATGGAGTGAAGATCATAATATGTGAAACACCATAAAGTAAAAAATGTATTTTCTCTGTTAGAAACTCATCCCAGAACAACAGGGCATTCTGAAACTGAACTATTTGTCTGCATTTATAATTCATTTGCTTTCATTTATAAGATGAATATTTTAACTACAGTGCTTTTTTTTTAAGATATATTTATTTATTTATTTATTTATACAAGCACTGGGTACAGTCAGAAGCGCGGGAGAGTGAGAGAATTCACCAGAGCCAGAGCAGGGAGCAGAGCAGGCAGAAGGACCGAAGTACACTGCTGAGGGGAGCAGCGGGCGGCAGGAGAGGTCTGCACGCCATGTGGGATGCTCCTCCGGTGGCCGGGGAGCAGCCGGGGATCGAACTGGCGCTGCAGAGGCTGCAGGCAGCTTCGCAATCCGGCGCTCAACCACTGCGCCACCGGGGAGGCCCAACTACAGTGCTTTTGAAATACAAAATGCATTTTGAAATGATACTCTTTGGTAAAAAAATGTTACTTCAATAAAGAAAATAAAGTCACTATTTGAAGCAAACAATAACAAGTATTTCATGTTGAATACTAACACTTTGACATATGGGGTTAAATGAAATATGTCAGTAATTTAAAAAATAAAAAAATTGAAAACCTTACTTTTTAAAAAAGTATTTGACTGACACGTCCAGTCTGGATTGATGTGCCTGCTGACTCAGAAGTTGCTTCCCACAAAACTCTCACCCTCACAGAGACAGGAGGAAACGCAACCCTCTCTCAATGGCCAAGTCCCCCGCTGCCCCCTGCTGTGCTGGCCTCTGACATCCGGGGTCCAGGCCTCCGGCTCACTGACTCCACAGACGGGTTGTAGGGCTCATTGTCTCATCCCCCACTCCTCCTGGGCCCTGGCGTGTCCACAATTCCCTTCCTCAGGGACCTCACCCCAAGGGGACCGGGTGTCCCTCATCCCTGTGGACTTCAGTGGGATCCCCGGTAATGAGCCTCCAGAGTCAGTGGCCCCATCAGGGGTCCCAGGAGACTTTGCAACCAGGACCTTGTTCCCCCTCAGGCCCTATCACCTCCCCTGACCGCCAAAGGGACCCGGGTGTGGCCCCGTCATCAGAACCGGAATGAGCCCCATCCACAGGGAGCTGGAAAGTCACTGTCACCCACTGTGCACCCTTCCTGGGGCCCTGGGAGGTGGGTGGGGGACGGGGCAGGTAGAAGGGAAAATAAAGGTAGGAAGGAACTAAGGAGACAGGCACGAGGAGGGAGGGAGACAAGGGCAGGCAAGGAAGAAAAGTGAATCTGATTTCAATTAAGAGGGAAAGAAAACTGGGTCTTGTGAACTGCAGCGAACCCTCTGTGTGTCACAGGCGGGGACCTGAGGACAGCACCCCCCACCCCTACGCTGCCACTCTCTGGCCCCTGCCAGCTGTGGTCTCCACCACAAGCCATGTTCCCCGCCCGTCCCCCAATGGACAAGTTCTTTGGCACCTGACACTTACTCAAAATTGACCAGGCATCACCCACGGGTTATTTTAAGAGACTCCCTGCCCACTTCAGAATCCCTTCTGCTGCTTCTCAACCGCTCAGGACTTCCTGACCTTGGCACCAGTGGTTGGCCTTCTCTGACTTGGCTTCCTGATGCATCTCCTGCCTGGCTGCAGAGACCTGGCTAGGGTGCCAAGCTCTGCCAGCCCTGGGCTACTTGTCACCCTGGCCCTGCCCCCATTCTCAGCCGTCCCAAGATTGCACTGCTATGCCAGGCTGAGAGCATGGCAGCTCCTGCAATAGGCTGCAATAGGCCAGCAAGGCCCAGTGGCCATCCTTGGATCTTCATCTCCTGGGGTCTGCAGATGACCCTCTCCCCCCAGGCCCCATAATCATAGTTGTCAACTTCCCAAAGATCCTGCCTTGGCAGGATTTTCTCTTGGAGTCAGTCAGTGTGATCTTTGCCACTGGGCAAGCTCTGAATGACAGGCAGAGGGGCTCATTTTCCCTGTCAAGTCTGCAGCCTCAGGGCTAGTATATGAGTCCTCATCAGGTTGTCTCCTCCTCCCCGCAAGGTCCCAGGTGTTCCACAGCAGCTTGTCCTGCATCTCCCAGGCCTCGTCCACCGCCTGCACTTGGCAGCTCTTCCTGAACATTGGCCACCAGCTGTGCTCCCACAGCGACTCCAACAATGTCTTTGACTCAATTGACAGAGGCCACTTGGTGGGTCTTCTCTCTGTTTGCATAAAATCCTGCCAACTCTGCCACTTGTTTTCCACCCATTTAGCTCAATAAGTCCATTGTCGCTTCTCACAGACAAAGGTTAATTTTGTGGCCTTTGGTAGATTTTTCAGGCCTTTAATGTTGACTCACGGGATTGACCAGTTCTTTCCCTCCATTTCTCTGGCCATCTCCCTGGCCTCTGGATCTCACTGTGACAACACCCTTACACCCCCTCTCACCTGTTGTCACTGGTGTCCCCATTATATATGTGCATGCCCTGGAGCTCTGACCCAGGTGCCCACAATCACAGGCACATGTGCAAGACCACAGGGGCCAGCCATGGAGGCTGATGGCAGGATGCTGAGAATAAGACTGACTTTTAAGTCATTTACCCTACAGGCTAAAACTTTAGTAATTCATATTGAAGGTGCTGACGTACAAGTAGAAAATCATACTAGGATTCAATCTGCTCCTCTCAGGAAAACCATCCTTCCATCTTCAGGTTGATGATAAGTTATTAAATGTGTGTTTTTAGGAAATAAAAGAGAAATCACACCTATTTTCCGTCCTTAACAGGTATATGTTGAAGAGATGTTCGAGGAAATAAAAGAAAAATCACACCTAGTTTCTGTCCTTAACAGGTATCTGTTGATGAGAGATGTTAGAGGAAATAAAAGAAAATGTGTGTTTTTAGTGAAAATTGTTACTTTTAATTTTAGATAGAAGAAAAGCAAAGAGAACATATAGAGACTTGAGAATAGTGTTACACAAGAGGCAGAGTTATTACACAAGGAACATTTATTTATAAAACTTCATAATATTGTTTGGTATTTTAAAGGGGAAAAAAGCATGTCAGACACAGAATCAACACTCGAGGCCTGGTTGGAAGAGGAGGTAACCCAGGGTGGGAGAGCCTCATCTCCCCCGGGGCCAGGCCTTCCCGGCAGCCCGGACACTAACCTGAGGACACCCGCCCCAGCTCCCATGACTGGGCTTGGCTCTGTTCTGGATGGCGTCTGGAAAGTGGAAAAGGGGGAGGTGGTCAGGGGCTCCCCACTTAGTCCAGAATCAGGAGTGGGAGCAGCACAGTGACTCAATTCCGAGGGCCCCTCCCCCTGCTAGAGAGACCCCTGAACTGCCCGCTTCTCTGCTGCTCACCCCCTCCGGACTCTGCCCAGCCTCTCCAGCTGTCCTTAACCAGCTGTGGAGCTGCCCTTATCCTGGTGCTTCGAGAAATCCCTCTCCTGAGACACGTGGATACCCCCAGTCGTGGTGCCCAACAGGGCAGCTTAAAATAAAATGATATTGTAACATTTTAGCCCAACTAAAGGGAAATATTTTGCACATTTCTACATTCACAAATGGTGTGCTCTTAAGTGAAATAAGAGTTTAATGAAAATGATGTAAATCAGGGAAAATATGACTTGTGAATTGTTTTCTGACAAATATGACTAGAACTTGATAACATTATCCCGGAAAGAAGTTCTGACTAGACAGGAAACCAGCCCCCAGCAGTGCAGTGATGGAAAAGCCCCTCTGCACGCACAGGCAGGAAGTCCGAGGATGAGGGGTGTGAGGGACATGCACTGCCCAGTGGTGGCCAGGACTGTGGCTGAGACAGGAGGTGCACCTGGCACTTCTGCCGGACCTGCAGAAAGACTCGCCCGCAGTATGGTTGACCACTGTGGTCTGTTCCTCCTGAGTGGCCCCATCGCTGTCACCTGCAGGTGTTTTCTGTGCAGGGTAAGGGCTGCCCGGTCCCCCAGTCCCACAGTCACAGAGCCCAACCAAGCGCCGAAAGTGGGGCACTGGGAAGGGTGTGCATCATGAGGAGTGACCCAGAACTCCGGGGGCTGTTAACTGATGCAGGACAAGGGACCCCAGAAGCTGATGCATGGACGCCATGATAAGACTGAAAACGTGGCCAGGGGAGGGCTTGGTCCCCGTCTCAGTGCTGAGTAGCCCCGCAGTGAGAAGCCTGGGAACCCCCAATCCTGACCTCAGATGCCAGCACGTTTCTCATCCCGCCCTCCTTTTCCGGTGTCCTCGGGCCCTACAGCTGCTCCGTGTGCTGGTTCCAGGACTAAGAGGGCCGGGCCTGGCTCTTTCAGCAGTGTCCTGCCCTGTGCAGCCTGCTCCTGGCTCCCATTCACCAGTTTGTTGTCACCGCAACACACTGGGCTCTCCTTGAGCCAGAGGCACTCCCCGGAGAGGACACCCCATTTTCTCCTGCTCAGCAGAGGGATGTGGGTGACAGGGTGCAGGGCCGGGTCTGTGCCCTGGGGCAGAGAGTCTGTTATGGGCTCAGGGGAAGGTCATGAGGCCAAGGGGCAGCTGTGGTGCTGCTCGAGGGGCCAGGGCCAGCTGGATCATCAAAGGAAATACTGTGTCCACAGCTTGTAAATCTATGGTAAGAAATATTTTCATGTTGTGATCCTTCGGGGTGTTTGGAGACACAGTGACCTGCTGCAGAGAGAATGCGTGAGAAAAATCACCCCAGCTCATGTTCTCAGGGTGCGTGAGCAGCTGTGAGACCCCCAGCATTTACAGCACAGAAGTTGCTGGAGAATAAAAATTCTCATTGCTGCTATGCTTTACTTTATATAAAGATCTTTACATAATATTAAAAAAGTATAGTTCCATTGTAGAAGAAAAGGACTTAAATATTATCTATAGGAACACTGACAAGAAGCCCAGGTGTGAGGGCCTCCTGATGGTGCAGGGGTTAGACACAGCTCTATCAAGCTATCGGCAGCCACTGCAGCAGGAGTTTGATTCTCTGCCAGGGAGCTACCCACATGGTGCAACAGACCTCTCCTGTCACCCGCTGCTCCCCCCAGCAGTGGATTTCAGTTTTCTCCCCACTCTGTCTCTGGGGAATCCTCTTACCCCCCACCCCTGCACCTCTGGCCCACACCCCAGTTCTTCAGTGTAGAAATAAATATATCTTAAAGAAAAAGAAGCCCAGCTGTGAGACATCAAATACAATTTTGAAGGCTAAGGGAACCTAAACATAAACACAAAAAAACAAATGTCTAAAACCTACACATTTTAACTGTATATATGTGGTTCCTCAATAATAATTCACACACATTTTAATTTTATTAAAGTATGTCACACAGTCCAGTCCTATTATAATCAAATTAGACATCTAGGAATTAATATTCACACCAGTTGTTGCTTTCAATCACAGATTCCTTTTCCCCAAGGACACGTCCATCCTCCCAGCTCCATCAGATTCAAGAGTAGATTCTCCTTGTCTTTTGAACAAAAGCATGAATATCTCTTAGAGGAAGACGCCCCATTAGGAATCATGAGGGGTGGGGGACCCAACTCAGCTGTCTCCCCTCCCACACACAGGGAACGGGGCCCTCCATAGAGACACACATAGGCTGTGAGGACTTAGATCCCAGGACTGGGGGTCCTGTGACTGTGTGTGCCAGAGGACAGACACCCCCCCCAACCTTACTACTGCTTTGTTTCGCTTAAATGTTGGTGATGTGTGAGTTCTAGAACATTCTTTGTACACCATATACATGTTTTTGACTGAGAGCCACATTCACTTTATGAAAATCACACAGGAAGGGGTTGGGGAAAGGATTGTAGTATTTTAGAAAACAGGAGTTTATGGGAGATTATTAGAATATAAATAGTTGGAAAATGAAAAAATTCTAATGCAAGAAGTCTATGCTTTATAAATGATGACATGTAAGAGTTAGAGGGGAAAATCCAAATGAAGAGTTATGATTTTAGATTGTGATATCTCACATCTTGTAGTATTGGCCCTTCATCAGTCTCCCCACAGCTGAATTAATGGCTTGGTTCCTCAGACTGTATATGAGGGGGGATTAAAGGTGGGGGGCACCACTGTGTAGAACATAGAAATGACCAGGTCAGACATGGACGGAGTCCCTGAGGTTGGCTTCAGATAATCAAAGCATCCAGTGGAGAGAAACAGCACCACAACCAGCAGGTGGGGAAGGCACGTGCGGTAAACCTTGGCCTTATCTTCTGTGGATGGGATCTTCCGGACAACAGAGAACATGTGGACACAGGGAGTGAAGATAATGGTAAAACAGCCAAATTCTATCACTGCATTAATGAGATTGGGGACAAATTCTTTCATTACATTTTCTGAGCAGGAAATAGCCAGTAACTGGGGGATGTCACAGAAGAACTGGTGGGCCATGTTACACCTTCAGTAGGACAAGGAGAGTGTTCCAGCTGTGAGCATCACAGCATAGAGACCACCCAGCCAGGACACAGCTGTCAGCTGCACACACCTGTCCCTGCTCATGATGATGCCATAGTGCAGGGGGTGGCAGATGGCAGCATAGCGGTCAAGGCTCATCACCGTGAGCAGGTTCAGCTCTGCACCTGCTGAAATAATCACCATGAAGACCAGCACAACACAGCCTGGGAACGAGATGGAGCTGCTGCTCCTCAGAGAGATGGCAATGGATTTGGGGACTGTGGCTGAGATGAGGCAGAGGTCTGTGAAGGACAGACTCTTCAGGAAGAAGTACATGGGGGTGTGGAGGTGCTGCTCCAGGGTGGTAATGAGGATGATGAGCCCTATCCCCAGCAGGGCACATAGGTAGACCAGGGAGAAGAGCAGTGGGTGCCAGAAGCCCATCGTCCCCTGGGTGGGGAACCCCAGGAGGATGAAATCTGTCATGGCTGTGAGATTTGGCACCACTGGAGACATCGTCTGTGTAAAAAAAATAAATAGGGAGAAAACATTGTCAAATCTACCAGTACTGAACATGAAATGGGTTATCAACATAGGCCAATGGATTCAATCTCTCTATGGCGTAATTACTTCTTCTAGGTCCAACGGAGTCTAATATTCTGAACTGTGTGTGCTGCTGTATTCAACCTTTCATTTCCATCTCATGTATCTTTATTATGCTGTCTAACTTGTCTCTGAAATTTAGTAAAGAACTGAAAATTTCAACTCTCTGTACAAAACATTAACAAATTAAAATCTCCTATGTGTCAACAAACTCAACTGACAACAAACTCAACCCCTCCCTACCACCACAGCCCTGCTGCTTCTGCCTCCTGCCCTGGCCCCAGCATCTCAGCCCAGTACACCTCTCAGAGGTTGGCCAGTGCACAGTCCTAGAGGACCCTTGACCATGCACAGCCCCTCCTCCAACTAGAGAGCTTGTCCCTGTTTCTCCAGTAAAACCCTGGTCTGGGGAGGTTCCCATGGTGACAGGTGGGTACAAGGAGATGGGGTGAGGTGTGCTGGTCACAGGGTCCCAGGTCCCCCGAGTATGAGTTTGTTCCTCACCCCAGGCCCGCGCGTGAGTGGGGATGTCTGGACACGGGGCAGCCCTGCCCTCTCTCCTTCCCAATCTCATCCTCTCCCACCTCTGTGGGGTGACGGAGGGGCAGTCCCTGGTGAGGAAGTATTTTTAGAAGAATGTAATAATAGAAATAATTGTAATAGATTAGTGGAAATAATTCCAAATAGTTTTAATAAAAACAAGTTAATAAATCAGGATAAATGGTGATCCTATGTGTAGACAACATTTCACTGATTTAAAATAAATATAATTATGATATGTTGATAAATATTCTCTTCCCAGTTCTTTTAAAATCTATGACTTCTCCATTTGAAAATATGAATAAGAATTCATCACTGATGGAGTTAAAAATTCAAGTTCACATTGACAATACTCAGATTTCCACACTCATCTTCACTTTAGTGTCCAAGCCACAAACAATCCACAATGTTTCTGTAAAAGTTATTTAATTTCCACTTGTCTTTCATGTGTCATAATATTTAGGGACAAAAACAAACAACAATCTGAAATGGAATAAGAAGTATTATTTTTAATTTTGTTCTCATTATATATTTATTTCAATTTAAGTTCATTCATTTGTGATTTATTCCTTACTTAATACACTCCCACTTCATGTGGTGAATGCTAAAATTACAGTTATGAACCAATAATTGTCTTATGCCATAAATCAATATTTCTTGATATCTTAAATGTATTAAAATGCCATAATCTTTGGAACAATGTAAAGAAAAAAATATTTTCCCTCATTGAAACATATCCCAGATTAATACAGCATTGTGAAATTCAACTTTTTGTCCAACTTTTATTTTACTAGTTTTCTTTATTAATCAGTATTTTAATTATGGTACTTTCTCAAAACTAAAATGAAGCTTGAAGTTTTTGAAATTTTTAGACTTTATAATCAGAATAGATTCTCCTCTGACAATGGCTGGGGAGCAGATACCTGAGTGGAAATTTACAGGTGTATCGAGTCTCTCTCCTGAGGCATGGACAGAGGGTCTCCCCATGGCATGGACAGATGGTGTCCCAGCCTCTCACTCCATGGTTGGGGCTTGTGGGGTCACCTCTGAGCACTCACAGGATTTTCCACCCCATGCTGCTGCTGCCTCAGGGACAGAGCAGGGCCTCAGGGCTGGGCTTTTAGAGCTCTGGAGCTGGTGTCCGTGTGTTGGACACTGTCCAAGATTCTGTCCATCAGGTGACTTTACTCCAGAGGGACAAATGTCCTTTTTGAGTTCACTGTCTTAATTGGCGTCATCCTGTCCCACATTCAGTGATAATTGGTTCACCGAGTTGTCAGAGGTGATTTTGCGTGTTGTCTGCACTCTGTTAAAAGCTTGTAATTAATCGTCATCTGAGGCCTCCTTCATCATCCACTGACCAGCCACGGCAACCCAGGTGTGGCCATATCCAAAGCAACAGATGAGCCACATCTACAGGGAGTGGGCAAATGACCATCACCCCTGTGTGTCCTTCATGGGGGGAATCTGCAGAGGTGCTTGTGAAGAGTTTGAGGTTGGAGGAAGGGAAATGAATAAAGTAGGATGGAACTAATGGAAAGAGGGTAGGAAGACAAAGAGAAATTCACCAGAATGAACGACAGAGGGAAGAAAACTGGACCCTCTGAAGTGGGGTGTTTCATGTCCTCATGAGTTCCCGCGTGTGTGTTTGGTCACATACGCATGGCTGCTCCACCTCACGCCTGCCCGTCTGGTTGGAGTCTGAGTAGCTGCTGCTCACCGGAGGTTCTCCGTGGTCTTCACGTGGGGAGGGGCCATGGTGTTGGCTGTGGTCATGGGTGGTTGTGCGTGGTATGCAGCTCCTGGGTGGCCATCATGCCTGCTGGGTCCTCAGCCCCATGGGAAGAGGCCTTTTGTGTGTGGCCTGGACTGTGAGATGCTTGGGAATGGTCAGTACCTCAGTGAGCAGATCATGCTGCAGTGCTGACCAGAGGGCTGTGTGTGGCGTGTGTGTGTGATGGTCTCTGAGTCCTGCCACACCCGGGAGCCGCCATCACCACCTCCACGTCAGAGGCAGTGCATGTGGCCGAAAGAGAGAGGCTGGGCTGAGACTATTCCTACGCAACATTCTCCAAAATTTCCAGGTCGTTTAAGTAAATCTCTCAGTGATGTTGCAGTGACAGAAGAGTTACTGTGACTATTTTCTGTAGTTGGGCACGGACATTAAAATGGCTTCTCCAGTGAAATAAGAAATGCCCCCGTTACCATCTGTCCCTGAAAGGCTAATTTATCTTACAACACAGGCTCTGGGAGCCTGGTTTGGGCCCTGTTGTGCAGCCATCACAGGCCACGCAGGTCGTGGACGGTTCTCAAACATGAAGATGCTTTTGTGGCCTTGGTTGTGTTTTCAGGCCTGTAATGCTGACCCAGAGGCTGACCGGCTATCCCACAGAATTTCTCTGGTGTCTCCCACCCTCTGGGTCTCAGACGACGCTGCCCTCACCTCCCTGTGTCCCTTGGTACATGGTCCCCATTAATGTGTGTGTTCATGTTCTGGCCCCTTCTGGTGTCCACATCACAGACACAAATGCAAGACCCAGTGCAGGGGCCTATTTCGGGGATGGAGTCTCTGAGGCTCAAATACTTTCTAGGGTGTGGGGCCACTAGTCCATGCACCCTCATGCCCTTCTCCTGGGAGTGTGTCCTTACAACACTCTGGGGTGGGAGTTGTGGCAGACCATGTGCACCTGTGGTCACAGCAGAACCATCCACCATGGCTGGTCCTGGCCCCAACAAAGTGCCGGCCACAGGGCAGTGAATACATAGTGTGAGTCCACAATCAGTGGGTACCACCCAGCTCTGAAAGGATGAAATCATGTCATTTTTGACAGCATAGCTGGATCCTGAGATGATTTTCTTCAGTGAAATTAGCCAGAGAGTGAGAGACAGATGTGGATCGTCTCACTCATCTGTGGAACAGAAATACAGAGAAGGTCCATCACCAAATGCATCAAAAGCAGATGTTGGGCTTAGTGAAAAAATGTGCTGTTAATTGAGGGATCAGAGAGAAACAAGGGGACAAGCATGGAAGAAGAGGAGGCACTAACAGGGTGTTGTGTGGACTGTGGGGGGCACTGTGCCCACAGAGTTGGAAATTATCCCCAACATTAAAGCAACCAAAACACGTGAATAAAGCATTTCTGGGATGTTGGCAAGTTGTAAACTCGCATAACCTCATGCGACATCACTGATGAAATCAACTCTCTGGCTCAACAGAGATTTAGAAGTTTGGTCCACAGGAAAATAGAAAATATTAAAAAAAAAAAAATCTGACCATGGTCTGAAGTAAGTGTCCCAGGGAATAGAAATCTCTGCTCAAAGACATTCGTAGAAATGACAGTAATTTGAGAGATTTTTCTAACACATTTTTATTCTGAAATTTCAATTGACACAAGTCCTGTGGTTTACAAACTTTTTGTAAGAAGTTTTCATGGATTTAGCATGTCATGATCAGTAGGAAGTGCAGGGATCACTGTGACCTGCTCCCGGGAAAGGCCAGAGGGAAGAATATCACCCCCAGCTCATGTTCTCAGGGTGGGCAAGCTGCCGTGAGGCCCCGGGGTCTACTGCACAGAAGCTGCTGGAAAATAAAAACTGACATATAGTGTCATGCTGACCTTTACATGGCATTCTTTACATGACATAATAAATAGCAGATTCCAAGGCAGAAGGGAAGGGAAGGAAATGTCATCTACCCAAGTGTCGAAAGAAGTCCTGGTGTGAGACTCAAAATACAACTGGGGAAACTAAGGGAACCTGAAAGTAAACACATGGACAAATGTATAAAAAAACATATATTTTAAAAATAGAAATGTAGTTCCTCAGCAAAATTCATACACTTTTTACTTTTGTGATAGTCCAGCCAACAGTGCAGTCCTGTTAGATCAAATCAGACATCATAGAAATGAATATTCACATCAGTTGTGGGGTTCAGCGTGGACTCCGATTCCCCAAGGATGCTTCCATCCTTCCATCCGCACATCCCTGGCAGATTCAGGAGCAGATCTCCTTGTCTTCTGAGCAGAAACATGAATGTCTCTCAGAGGAAGACACTCCTTTAGGAACTATAAGGGTTGGGGATGCCACTCAACTGTCTCCCCTCCCCTCCACAAGGATGGGGCCCTCAGGGGAGACAGACACAGGCTGTGGGAACCAAGTGCCCAGGAATGGGGCCCCATGACCCGAGTAATCCCAAGGACAGACACCATTTCCCACTGCATAATTTTACGTAAATGTTGGTCATGTGTGAGTTCTAGAACATTCGTTCCACACCAATTACAATGTTTTCACAATGAACTGGATATAGTTTATGAATATCACACAGGTAGAGGTTGGGTAAATGATTATGTTTTTGAGGAAACTAGAACTAATGGAAAAATATGAGAAAATAAATTTCTGTCAAAGGAGAAATCCTAATGCAAGAAGTCAATACATTCTAAGTGATGACATGCAAGAGTTAAAGGGGAAAACAATAAATGAGAGGTTATAACTGTAGACTATGATATCTCACATTTTGGAGTACTGGCCATTTATCAGTCTCCCTACAGCTGACTTCATGGCTTGGTTCCTCAGACTGTATATGAGGGGATTAAAGATGGGGGGCACCATCGTTTAGAACATAGAAATGACCAGGTCAGACATGGACGGGGTCTCTGAGGTCGGCTTCAGGTAAGCAAAGCTTCCAGTGAAGAGAAACAGCACCAAAACCAGCAGGTGGGGAAGGCACGTGGAGTAGACTTTGGCCTTCCCTTCTGTGGATGGGATCTTCCTGACAGCAGAGAAGATGTGGACATAGGAAATAATGATGAAAATGAAAAAGCAGGTGCTCAACACCACAACAACGAGAATGGGGACAAATCCACTCATTAGGTTTTCTGAGCAGGAAATAGCCAATAACTGGGGGACATCACAGCTGGTCCCAGGGCCCCGGGTCCTCAGGGTGTGTGTTTGTTACTCCCCCAAGGCCCGTGCGTGAGTGGGGTCATCTGGACATGGGGCAGCCCTACCCTCTCTCTTCCCCCTAATCTCACCCTCTCCTCTCTCTGTGGGGTGACGGAGGGGCAGGCCCAGGAAAGGCAGGGATTTTAAGGAAAATGTGGGAAATAAACTGGTAGGTATACATTAGTTTGAACATTTAAAATACTTTAATAAAATAATATTATCAATAAGGGCACAAAGTAGCCTAGATGTCAAATATTTTCATTGATTTAAATATTTATAATATTAAAATAAATTTTGACATATAATTGTGTTAAAATACTGTCACTTCTTCATTTTGCAATATCGCTAACAATCTGTGAGTGCCGGAATTTTGGAAAAATTCCAAGTTCATGTCCATAAATGGACATCCCTGCCAGGCTCACATTGGTGTCAGAGCCATGAAACCATCAACAGTTGTTGCTTAAAATGTTTTTGAATTTCTGCTTGACACCTATGTGTTATAAATTTTGGGACAAAAAGGCATAAAGCTCTGAATTTTAACAATAAGTATTTTAAATTTCATCTTATATTTCTATTTTTTTCATCTTATATTTCTTTATCATTATAATTCCATTAGTGGTTGTGATTTTATTTAATACTTGATATTCACTCACTGTGCTGAATGCTAAAATCAGTTATTAAACAATATTGTCTTCGGCCGCAATTCAAAACATTCTCTATGGTAAATGTATTAAATGTCACAGACTTTGGAAGAGTTAATGAAAAAGTTAATTTCTCCCATTGAAACTAATCCCATAACAAATATTGTGGTGTGAAACGGAACTATTTGGGAACCTTGAGAATGTGTAGTTCTTTTCTGAATGAATATTTTAACTACGGTGCTTTCTGAGATGTGTAATGAAGCTTGAAATCTGAAATCTTTCAATCTGAATGGATTCTCCTTGGAAACTTTTTAAGAGCTAAATACCTGCAGTCTGGGGGGAAAGATTCTGCTGCCATGTCAAATCTCTGTACTGAGGTTGTCCCCGTGGCATGCGCAGAGGGTGTCCCGGCCTCTCACTCCTTGATTGGGGTTCGTGGGGAGTCTCTGAGCACTCACAGGATGTTGCACCCCGTCCTGCACCACCTCATGGACAGAGCAGGGCTTCAGGGCTGGGCTATTTGAGCTCTGGAGCTGGTGTCCGTGTGTTGGACACTGTCCAGATTCTAGCCCTCGGGGTCCTTCCTCCAGAGGGACAAGTGCATTTTTTGTTGTTGTTGACTGTCTTAATTGGCGTCATCCTGCAGCACATCCCTGTGATAATTAGTGCACTGAGGGTGCCAGAGGCAGTTCTGTTAGTCTTGACTCCTGTGGGGACTGAACTGTGGTTCCTCCTCCTCAGACTCCATCAGCCTCCACTGACCTGCCGTGGGGACCAGGTGCTGGTCCCATTATTAAAGATAGTGTGGGTCCACGTGGTGGGTGGGCCCAGCTCAGGGTCCATGGGGTCTATGACTCATAATGAACTCCCCAGACTCGAGGGGCCAGGGCTTTGACCTCAGCTTCTGGCATGTGGTCGCTGAGAAGAGGCCCTCTTTCCAGGCCTGCAATTCCCCCCTGTCCACCAGAGGTTGTACCCCATCTCCCTACCTGGGGCTGGGCCTGGCTCTCCCGGTTGCCCTGAGAGGCTCCTGTCTGCAGGGAGGGAGTCCCCTGCACACTCTGTGGGCGGGTACCCTCCAGGGAGAGGACACCCCCTTTGCTCCTACTCAGCAGAGGATATGACTGTGGGAAGAGGGCCAGGAGATAATGCTGGGCTGGTGTCTGTATAGGGGTTCAGGAAGAAGGTTGTGGGGTACCTGGGGGAGGGGCAACTGGGGCTGCTGCCCCTGGGTATCATGGGGTAATCTATGTCATCTGAATGCTCTGTTCATGACTTGAGAAAAAGTATAGTTAGTCCATCCTGCTAATCTCAGCTAAGAAAATCTTCTTGGCATCCAGGAGCACAATCCCCACATTTAAGTCTCTCGGAAAACAGACTAGGACCACGTGGATTTGGGTGTCCAGCACACTCTGTGAGGGCAAAGTGACATGGTGGCTGAGTGTGAGGAGCTGAAGCGTCATCATCGGCAGCTCTCAGAGGTCCCAGGAAGCAGCAGGACGGAGTCCGCCCAGCTTATTAGACGTTAAGGCTGAATAATGACACGATCACGCCCTGGACTCTGCTGCCCCCGCAGGATGAGCCCATCCCTGGACGGGAACAAACACATCCGTGTGGCGGTCAGGACACACCAGCAAAGCTCGGAGCTAGATCTGGAGCCTGAATCCACCTGCCTGCAACTCTGCAGGCACCGGTGCATCCTCCTTAGAGACTGTCTGTGTCGGCCTTGGCCCGGGTCTTGACTGGGGTGCTGCTCCCTGTTGTGGTGGGGACACACGTGTGTGGATGGACGTGCACCCTTGCCAGGAGTGTGGGGTGCACTTGTCTTCTCCCTGCGCAGGGGTTGTGCTCACAGCGGTTTGTGAGGTCCAAGAGTGCTCTAGTGTGGGAGGGGCCACTTGTTCCTATGTGCTCTTGTTCCCTTCTCCTTGGACTTGTGTTCCTGTAAACATTCTGGGTTCTGTGTCCGCAAGGACATTACCCCATGTTTTCTTTCTGCTATTTTATGGTTTTTGGTCCTATCATGGTTTTAATCCACACAATATTGTTCAACAGCACGAAGGTTAAGAGAACACAAGTTAAACTGCAGTGACTTGTCACTCTCCCCTGCAAGCAGAGACCAGTCAACAGACTGGACACAACAGGAGGTGAGGGAGGGAGAGAAAGGGCCTCTCACCTCTTTTGGGAAAATGGCTGGGAGATTTCTTCAGACAACAAAAACAGAACAATCATAGGATGGAGCAACCACTGCTAGGTATTTGTCCCAGATGCCCAGACACTACAAGGCAGACCACATACACCTATGTTCACGGACATGCTGTCCAACATAGCTGTTCATGGCCCCAACACGGTGCTGTGCACATAGGAAGGAATAAATAATGTGGGTCCGCACTCATGAAATCATGTATATGGGTCAACATGCATGGACCTTGTGGTGATTTTATAAAGTGAAATAACAGACAGCAAGAGACAGATAGTGGATGGTCTCACTCATCTGTGAATAGAAAATACAGAAATCCTGTAGTAAACAATGCGGCAAAAGCAAATCTTGGACTAGGGAAAACATGTAGTTACCAGAGGCAACAGGGTGTGGAGGATGGGCATGGAAGTAGATGAGGTAGTAATGGGTGTTTTGTGGAGTGCAGGGGCCCTGTGAATACAGAGTGGGAAACTAACCCCCAAATGAAAGCCACCAAAACCCGTGAATAAAGCATATATTTGATGGTGGCAAGTTATAACTTCTCATGACTTCATGTTATGTCACTCATGAACTCAAATCCCCATCTCAAAAGACAGAAGTTTTGTCCAAGTGAAGAACTGAAAATATTTTAAAAAACAGAGGAGAATGAAATAAGGATCCCAAGGGGATAGATCTTTGATCAAATACATTCATTGAAATGAATGCTTATTTGAGTGATTTTCTAGCACATGTTAGTGCTAGAAATCTGAAATCTGAATGGACTTGGTCTGGTGGTTCCTATATATATATATTTTTATTTTCTAAGATTTATTTTTATTTATTTATTTATTTGTTTGTTTGTTTGTTTGTTTGTTTATACAAGCACTGGGTACATTCAGAAGCACGGAAGGGTGAGAGAATTCACCAGAGCCAGAGCAGGGAGCAGAGCAGGCAGAAGGACCGAAGTACACTGCTGAGGGGAGCATCGGGCGGCAGGATAGGTCTGCATGACATGTGGGACCCTCCTCTGGTGGCCAGGGAGCAGCCGGGGATTGAACCGGTGCTGCAGAGGCTCCGGGCAGCTTTGCAACCCAGCGCACAACTGCTGTGCCACTGGGGAGGCCCCCCATATATATTTTTAAAAGAAATGTTTTCCGGACTGAGTATGTAATGATCAGTCAGGAGACTGTGGTGACACAGCGACCTGCTCCGTGAAAATACTCTTGAGGGAAGAACATCAACCCAGTTCATGGTCTCAGTACAAGGAAGACAATAATGAGAAGCTGAGTATTTAGGGTACAAATGATGTACAAGAATAAATATTTACAAATAGTGTCATGGTGACCTTTACATAATGTCTTTACATAGTATAATAAATAGCTATTTCCAAAGTAGAAGAAAAGGGAAGTGAATGTCATCTACCAGAGTCAACAAGAAGTCCTGGCGTAAGACTCAAAATACAATTTCAAAAACTAGGGGAACCCAAAAACAAACCCTTTATATGATGTGTATAAAAAATGATGAGTATAAAAAAAAAACATATATTTGAAAAGTAAAAATGTAGTCCCTCAATAAATATCATACACTTTTTATGTTTATTGTAGTACTTAAACTGTGTAGTCCTGCTACAATCGAATGAGGCGTCATAGAAATTAATATTCACATCAGTTGTAGGCTGTAGCATTAACTCCAATTCCCCAAGGAAGCTTCCAGCCTTCCATTTCTGGCACAGTCAACTGTGGTTTCCATTTGTCTTTTGAACAGAAACATGAATGTCTCTTAAAGGAAGAGGCCCCATTATAATTTTAAGGGGTGGGGGACCCCACTCAGCTGTCTCCTCTCCCCTCAACAGGATGTGTGAGTTCTAGAGCATTCTCTCTATGCCATTCTTTCCGTTTTCAAACATAAGTGGGAATTCAGTTTATGAACATCACATAATTGGAGGTTTGACAAATGATAGTATTAATTAGGAAAACTTTACAGCTTATGGAATAATATGAGAATATAAATTTCTGGAAAAGGAAAAATACTAATGCGAGAACTCTGTACTTTATAAATAATAACATGTAGAGTTAAAGGGAAAACCTAAATAAATGAGGGGCCGTAATTTTAGATTGTGATATCTCACATCTTATAGTATTGGCCCTTCAGCAGTCTCCCCACAGCCGACTTCACGACCTGGTTCCTCAGACTGTACATGACAGGATTAAAGGTGGGGGGCACCACCATGTAGAACATAGAAATGACCAGGTCAGACATGGACGGGGTCCCTGAGGTTGGCTTCAGATAAGCAAGAATCCAGTGGAGAGAAACAGCACCACAACCAGCAGGTGGGGAAGGCAGGTGGAGTAGACTTTGGCCTTCCCTTCTGTGGATGGGATCTTACTGACAGCAGAGAAGATGTGGACATAGGAAATGATGATGAAAGTAAAATAATCCACATGCAATGTCACACTAATGAGAATGGGGACAAGTTCGCTCATTAGATTTTCTGAGCAGGAATAGCCAATAATTAGGGGATGTCACAAAAGAACTGGGGGACCTCAGTGGACCCACAGTAGGACAATGAAAAGGTTCAAGATGTGTGCATCACAGAGATGACACCACCACCCAGCCAGGACACAGCTGTCAGCTGCACACACCTGTCCCTGCTCATGATGACGTCATAGTGCACGGGGTGGCAGATGGCAGCATAGCGGTCATAGCTCATCAGCACAAGGATGTGAAACTCTGCAGACCCTCAAAGAATCAGCACAAAGGCCTGGAGGGCGCAGCCCAGGATGGAGATGGAGCTACTGTGTCTCAGAGAGCTGGCAATGGACTTGGGGACTGTGGCTGAGAGGAGGCAGAGGTCCGAGAAGGACAGACCCCTTAGGAAGAAGTACATGGGGGTGTGGAGGTGCTGGTCCAGGGTGGTGATGAGGACGATGAGCCTGTTCCCCAGCAGGGCACACAGGTAGACCAGGGAGAAGAGTAGCATGTGCAAGAAGCCCATGGTCCCCTGGGTGGGGAACCCCAGGAGGATGAATTCTGTCACGGCCATGAGATTGGTCATCCCTGGAGCCATCATCTGTATAAAAATATTGAGCAGAATAAAACATGACGCCTGCAAGGACAGTCACAGGTGTGCCCCAGAGATCTCTCAGGGTGTGGTAGAGCAGCTCCATGTCTCTCGATCTCTGTTGAGCCTTTTGTGTACAGCTCCAGAAATGCACCTTTATCACACAGGATCTGGGATTGGGAAATGAGGGACATTTCAGCTGATCTTAGGATTCTGCTCTGGTTGAATCTCATAGTCGACTGACAGCCCCTCCCTATGGCTCCAGCCCCGCTGCTCCCCCTCCGTGTGCAGGTTTGTTCAGGACCAATGTGAGTGGGGACGTCTGGACACAGGGCAGCCCCACGAACTCCCCACCTCCCCCCAATCTCATCCTCTCTTCCCTCTGTGGGGGTAACAGAGGAGCAGGTCCTGGTGACTGTAAGATTTTTAGGAGAATGTAGTAGTATATAATTACTGTAAGATATAAGAGAAACAATTCCAGCTAATTTAATAAAAACAAGAAAAAAATCGGGCCTCCCAGGTGGCGCAGCGGTTGAGCGCTGGGTTGCGAAGCTGCCCGCGGCCTCTGCGGCGCCGGTTCGATCCCCGGCTGCTCCCCGGCCACCGAAGGAGGGTCCCACATGGCGCGCAGACCTCTCCTGCCGCCCGCTGCTCCCCTCAGCAGTGTACTTCGGTCCTTCTGCCTGCTCTGCTCCCCGCTCTGGCTCTGGTGAATTCTCTCGCCCTCCCGGCTTCTGACTGTACCCAGTGCATGTATAAACCAAACAAACAATCAAATAGATAAATAAGACATGCCTCTAGAAAATTAAAAAAAAAAAAAAAGCAAGAAAAAAATCAACTCAAAAAATGTAGCCTTGGGAAAATGCTTTTTAAGTGGTCTAGAATCCATATTTATATTGCCAAAATTAGATTTTACATAGCTCTGGTGTTGTGTGGAATTAAAATAAAAAGAAGATCACATCCATAATAGATTGCCACAGGTGTCTCTGCTTTAGTGTGAAGGAACTAGCAATATCAACATGATAGATCAGAGAACCCTGTTACCCTCCCCACCCACAAAGTCGGCTCTCTCTGGCCAACAGAAAGTAGGAAAAAAGAAAGAATGAAAATAAAACAAGAGCAAACTACAGATCAAGGGGGGCACTGCGTAGAAAAGAACTGTTTCAGGCACTGCACCCCGTGAATGGGAACTGTGGAGAACCGTGCAGGAATCGCCAGTAAGTGAGCAAACAGCTCCAGGCGCCAGTAGAGGAAGACAAGGACTCCTCGAGAGACCTGCAAATAGCCCAAGGCCAGCTGGTAAGCTTGTGCATAAAAACAATGCACGCTGGAAAAGAACACGTGTATCAGACCTCCCCTGGTGGCGCAGTGGTTGAGTGCAGCACTGAGGAGCTGAACTCAACCTCTGCAGCGCTGGTTACATCCCGTCCGCCTGGCGAGGGTCCCACATGGCAAGAAGACATCTCCTGTCACGCCCACTGCTCCCCTCAGCAGTGTATTTCGTCAGTTTGCCTGTTCTGCTCCCCGCTCTGTCTCTGGTGAATCCTCTCACCCTCCCATGCATCTGGCCTGTACCCTGGCTCTTATATAAATAAATAAATAAATCTTAAAAAAAAAAAAAAAAACGTGTATCACAACTGCCCATGTCCCCGCACCCACAACCTAGGCTTGTGGGGAGATGCACCGGAGCTGTCATTGAAGTGAATATCCCTCACCGGTTAATCAGAAACCAGGCTTCCAGACATGGGAGCGGGGTGCAAAAGGAAGGAAATTTCATGAGCGAACATGTCCCCATTCTCATTAGTGTGGTGTTAAGTATCTGCTCTTTCATTTTCATCGTCATTTCCTATGTGCACATCTTCTCTGCTGTCAGGAAGATCCCATCCACAGAAGGGAACACCAAGGCCTACTCCACCTGCCTTCCCCACCTGCTGGTTGTGGTGCTGTTTCTCTCCGATGGATGTTTTGCTTATCTGAAGCCGACCTCAGGGATCCCCTCCGTGTCTGACCTGGTCATTTCCATGTTCTACACGGTGGTGCCCCCCACCTTTAATCCCATCATATACAGTCTGAGGAACCAAGCCATGAAATCGGCTGTGGGGAGACTGATGAAAGGGAGATGCACCTAAATATAATCGGGAAGATGACTTCATGACTCCATTATGAGACACATATTTTAAAATTTTACACAATACTGGCCTTTATGTTTGTCTAAGTTCATATAATTACATTGTAAAATTTAAAAATATATGCTCATTTTTAAATTATATTTATGATGACTTCATATAGTCTGCTGCTCATATACTCTATTAGCATTGATTGTTCCTCTTTTTAACACTTAGGTGCACTGTGAGATTCCGTGTGTACTGGAGGGAACTTCCAGACACTCTTTGCTGGTCTCCATTTCTGTGCTCCCGGCCGAGAGAGGTGATGGTTGGGTTTCATCTCAGGGGTCAGCAGAAGTTCTCTCACTGGGCAGCATCTCCAGTCTCTAAGGCGGCTTCCCCTTTCATGTCACTGACATTCTCGGTCACCTGATCAGGAACCTCGGGGAGGATAGAGGCCCCTTTACTTGGTGAGTGGGGTCTTCACAGCGTAAATAAGGCCTTTGCTCCACGTTGGGATCTGAGTAGTCACGACCTTCTGTGGACAAAGACCCACACATGTGACATGGTGGAGACATTCCTGGAAGCTCTGGTGTGGGTGGGTGCTGCTGGCATTTACCATAAACACAGTCAGCACACGGTGGACACCAGAAATAAGAAAGTTAAGTTCATGTGCACTGAAATTACTAAAAAAATCACAAAAATGCATTGGGTGGGAATTTTTGAGAAGCAATAAGAGAACTTAGCAAGTTACGATGCTCTAAACAAATTAACAGCTAGTAGCCAACCTCATAGCTAATATTTCCACAAATGTGTTAGGGATGCCATCCATGACCTCACCCCACACTTTACAGGAGTGTTATCCCCATTTATTTCATCACTAGAGTGGGCGGTAATGGCAGGACAATGCCCTGGCTGGGCAGGTCATCAATAGGAATCATACCTAGAATGTCTGCATTTTTTACGAACATGTTGAAATGAAAAAACTCATCAGATTGTCGTACAATAAAATAATATTATCATTCAGTGTACACGTAATGACAATAAAGAATTTGATGGAGATTTCATTGGGAAGTGAAATGCCCCCATGATTGTCACTTGCTGTCTGGCCTCAGGTCCTCTCGGCTGACTGCATCCCCCTTTGCTTTCCCATCTGTGATGTCCTACATTTAAAAATTTCACACCAAAATATTTTATAACGAAAATGTAGTTCCAATTGGATGTCAGACATTTAAGTCATTCTCACAGAGTTCACCTTGCGAGGCCGCTAGTCAGGCCTACCTTGCCTCCAGCCCAGGTGAGACCCATGTGGGCACAAAGTAAATATGGAGGCAGCCAGGAACGGTTAGAAAATGGCAACATCTCCATCTTTGAAAGTATGGGATGACAACTTCATACTCTTCTTTTAAGTGATAGGCAATTTTAATTTTTCTGCCAATAAATGACTTTCTTCATATTAATTCTTGGTACTGTTGTACTTTACAGGTATAAAGTTTGGGGATACAATAAGAATCCAATATATGTATTGAATTAAGAACCTGAATCAGAGCATTATAAATATTCACTGAGACTATTCAAGTCATTGTATAGCATAATTAAAATATGTAAGTGTACAAAACATTAAACACCTCAATTTTGTTGGAATTTAGACATTTAAAATTGTTGGAGAACATGTTATTATACATTGAGAACTGTAGAGACTCCAAAAAAACCCAAATTAAATTAAATAAACCACTTATGTATTGGAACTTTACAAAATGAACACATGAAAACCCATTGCCTTCTTACATGCAAAATATGAAGAAGAGAAGTTGAGAAGGCAGTCCCTTATATAATCACAAAATTAAGTACCTAGAAGTAAACCTAAAAATTGGAAAATTGTAAGACTTTCTTAAAATAAATAGGAAATGCCCAAAAATGGAAAGATAAACCCTCCTCACAGATTGAAGAATCAACATTACAAAATATCCATAAGAACCACAGCTATTTACACATTTAACGATTACCAAATGAATATTTCAATGGTATTCTTCAAAGATATGAAACAAATACTATTTATATATATATAGAACCACAAAAGACCCAGAACCCAAAACAATCCTGACAGAAATGAGGAAGAATGGAGGCAAAACATTCCAGACTTAAGTCTATACAATAAAGCTCTAATAGTTAAAGCAGCATGGCACTGGGACAAAAACAGATAGTCCGACCACTGGAATATAACGAGGGCCCAGGAACCCACCCTCATCAGGATGGACAGTGACTCTACGACAGAGGAGCCAGAGCAGGCACTGGAGCAGGGAAAGTGGGTAGATGGTGCTGGGAGAAGCAGACAGACACACGCAGCAGAGTGAAGAAGGTCCTGCCCCACCCCCTACAGAAGAGTAAACTCAAGCAGATAAATGCCTGTTTCCATGTGTGACGTCACCATCGTCATGCAGTAAAACTAAGTATATGGCATCATGTGCAGAAACCCTAATATTCTACTCCATTTTGTTAAGGTTTAAAGTAAAATTATTCAAACCTAATAACAGATCTAATGTAAGTGCAGGGACAGGTGCTGGGGTGCAAAAGAACCGCAGGATACACAATTTCAGAGATGAGTAAAGTTTCTCTTCCCACAGGTCTGGTGACCACTCACTTCTGCTGGACATCCATTGTCTTTCTGGCCCACTACCCCTCCCTGGGATCCCTCCTGCCTCTCTCTGTGTCCCTTCCTTCCTGCCTCAGGCCTTTCCGCATCCTCTCACACCTATCCCCAGGGCCTCTCCGTGAAGGGCATATGGGGGGTGACGGGCGACTTTCCAGCTGTCTAGACAGGGACTCAGGGCACTGTTAGGACTGATGGTGGCCACCACAGCGGACACGACAGGTGGGAAATGGAACCTGGACATGAGGATTTGTCTATTCACATCCATAGAGGCGTGAGCCAGACACAAAGTCACATCTACACACCGAGTGTGATAATTACTCGCTGAGATGCACTGCAGGACGCTCCAATTAACACAGTCAAGTAAACACACACTTTCCCTCTAGAGGAAGGTCCCTGAGGGGTGGAATCTGGACCATGTCCAACACGCGGACACCAGCTCCAGAGCTCAAATAGCCCAGCCCTGAGGCCCTGCTCTGTCCATGAGGTGGCACTGGACGGGGTAGAACATCCTGTGAGTGCTCAGAGGCTCCCCATGAGCCCCATCCATGTAGTGAGAGGCCAGGACGCCCTCTGCCCATGCCATGAGGACAACGTCAGGAGAGAGAGAGGACACGGCAGCGGGAACTTCCCCCCCAAGACTGCAGGTATCTGCCCCCAGCCGTTTGCAGGGGAGAATCCACTCACACTTGAAAGTTTTCTAATTCAAGCTTATTTCTATACTTGAGAATGTGCCCTAGGTAAACTATTCATTTTCTAAATCATGACAACTAATGCTGAAGGTGCCCACGTTGCTCAATGTCCCACTGCCGTGTCAACCTGGGTGAAACGCAATGAGAGAACACATTCTTTATTAATTTAGGATGGTCAACGATATTGACTTAATACATTGATCATATTAAAAGAATTTGATTTATGGGATATGTGATGGTTGATGTTAATACCTGGGATTTTAGCATCAGCACAATCAGTGTGTTTTGGATACTAAACAAAAACACAACAATTAACGGAATCAGACTGTAATGAAGAAATGCTAAAGGAAATTAAAAAATAATGCTTATCGTTAAATTCAGAAAGTTAAGCATTTCTGTCCTAAAAATCATGAGAGATATGAATCAAGTAGATACTCAAAAACATTTGCAGCAACATGTTGACCAATTAATGGCTCTGACACAAACGTGAAGCTGGCAGGGAAATCTGAATATTTAGGGACGTGAACTTGGGATTTTTCCCCAACTCCATACTCAGGGATTGTTAGTAATATTGTAAAATGAAGTCACAATATTTAAACAGGGCCTTGAGGAGATAGATGTCAAATGTTATTTTATCATTTTAATTTTTTAATTTTTTTATTTTTTTTTATTTTTTTATAATAAATTGTATTTTTATATTCCCCATACAATTGCAGCCCCCCAATTCTGACGCCAATCCCTCCCCTCCCACCCCCGCCCCCCTAAAAGTGTCTCTGGTTCATAGTTTGTTGATTTTGATTTTCACTTTCTTATAGTTATTCGTTTTCCTGGTCCCTTATTTAAGTTTTCTAGATTCCTGCTATGAGTGAGACCATCCGGTATTTTTCTTTTTCTTTTTGGCTTATTTCGCTGAGCATGATCCCTTCCAGTGCCATCCATGTTGCTGCAAATTGCATGTGTTTATCTTTTTTGAATGCTGAGTAATATTCCATGGTATATATGTACCACATCTTCTTGATCCAGTCATCTATTTTTGGGCATTTGGGTTGTTTCCAAAGTTTAGCTATTGTAAACAGTGCTGCTATAAACATAGCAGCAGGTGTTCTTTGGAATTGATGTTTCTGTGTCCTTTGGGTAAATACCTAGGAGTGGAATTGCTGGATCATATGGAAGCTCTATGTTTAGTAGGTCCAGAAATCTCCACACAGCTCTCCACAGTGGTTGGACCAGTTTGCACTCCCACCAACAGTGCAGAAGAGTTCCTTTTTCTCCACACCCTCGCCAACATTTGTTGTTGCTAGTTTTTTTAATATTTGCCATTCTCACTGGTGTAAGATGGTATCTCATGGTAGTTTTGATTTGCATTTCCCTGATGACAAGTGATGTTGAACATTTTTTCATATGCCTGTTGGCCATTTGCATTTCCTCTTCAGAGAAGTTTCTTTTTAGCTCTTCTGCCCATTTTTTGACTGGATTATTTTCTTTGTTGTTGTTGTTAAGTCTCATCAGCTCTTTGCAGATTTTTGTGATCAGTCCTTTATCATTAGTGTTGGGTGCAAAAATGTTCTCCCAGTTGGTGGGGTTTCTCTTTGTTTTTGTTATTGTCTCTTTTGCTGTGCAGAAGCTCTTTAATTTGATGTAGTCCCAGCTGTTTATCTTCGCCTTCACTATCGCTGCTTTGGTGATGTGTCTGCAAAGATGTCTTTGATGTGCAAATCACGTAGTGTTTCGCCTATATTTCCTTCTATATATTTTATGGTTTCAGGTCTTATGTCTAGTTCTTTAATCCATTTTGAGTTGATTTTTGTGTATGGTGTGAGGTAGTGGTCAAGCTTCATTCTTTTGCATGTAGCGACACAGTTTTCCCAGCACCATTTATTGAACAAACTTTCTTTGCTCCAATGCATAGTCTTTGCTCCTTTGTCAAAGATTAGTTGACCATAAATCTGTGGGTTTATTTCTGGATTTTCTATTTGATTCCATTGGTCTGTATGTCTGTTCTTGTTCCAATACCATGCAGTTTTGATGATTATGGCTTTGTAGTATAGTTTGAAGTCTGGGAGTGTGATGCCTCCATTCCCTACTTTTTTTTTCAGGAGAGCTTTGGCTATTCGGGTTTTTTTGTGATTCCATATGTATTTCATCAATAATTGTTCTATTTCTTTGAAGAATGACATTGAAATTTTGATTGGAATAGCATTGAATCTGTATATTGCTTTTGGAAGGATGGCCATTTTAATAATGTTTATTCTTCCAATCCATGAGCAGGGTATGCCTTTCCATTTCTTTGTGTCTTCTTCTATTTCTTTTAACAGTGTTTTATAGTTTTCTTTGTATAGGTCCTTTACCTCTTTTGTTAGATTTATTCCCAAATATTTGATATTTTTTTGTTTCAATAAAAAAAGGGATGTTTTTTTTTTTATTTCTTCTTCTTCAGATTTATTGTTTGTGTATAGGAAGGCTACTGACTTTTGCGTGTTGATTTTGTATCCTGCCACTTTACTGAACTGATTGATGAGTTGAATTAGTTTTTCTGTGGACTTTTTGGGGTTCTCTATGTATATTATCATATCATCTGCAAATAGTGATAGTTTGACTTCTTCTTTTCCTATTTGGATTCCTTGGATATCTTTCTCTTGTCTTATTGCTCTGGCTAGGACTTCCAGTATTATATTGAAAAGCAGTGGTGAGAGTGGACATCCTTGTCTTGTTCCAGATCTTAATGGAATTGCTTTCAGCTTTTCACCATTGAGAATGATACTGGCTGTTGGCTTGTCATAGATGGCCTTTATGATGTTGAGGTATGTTCCTTGTATCCCAAGAATTTCAAGGTCTTTTATCATGAATGGGTGTTGCACTTTGTCGAAAGCTTTCTCAGCATCTATTGATATTATCATATGATTTTTATATTTCTTTTTGTTGATGTGTTGGATAACGTTGATTGATTTTCGGATGTTAAACCATCCTTGTGTCCCTGGAATGAATCCTACTTGGTCGTGGTGAATTATCTTATGGATGCATTGTTGGATTCTGATAGCTAAAATTTTATTGAGGATTTTTGCATCAGTGTTCATTAGGGAGATTGGCCTGTAGTTTTCCTTTTTTGTGTTGTCCTTGTTTGGTTTTGGTATTAGTGTAATGTTGGCTTCATAGAACGTGTTTGGTATTGTCCCTTCCTTCTCAATTTTTTGGAAGAGTTTGTGAAGGATAGGCACTAATTTGTCTCTGAATGTTTGGTAGAATTCATTTGTAAATCCATCAGGTCCCGGGCTTTTGTTTTTGGGGAGGTTTTTGATTACCATTTCAATTTCGCTGCTTGTAATTGGTCTGTTTAGGTGTTCTATTTCTTTTTTATGTAGCTTTGGGTGATTGTAGGGTTGTAGGAATTTGTCCATCTCCTCTAGATTGTTAAACTTGTTTCCATATAACTGTTCATAGTAGTTACTGATTATTCTTTTGATTTCTTCTGTGTCCGTTGTGATTTCTCCTCTTTCATTGATGATCCTGTTTATTTGTGCTTTCTCCCTTTTTTCCTTTGTGAGACTGGCTAGGGGTTTGTCTATTTTATTGATTTTTTCAAAGAACCAGCTCTTGGTTTCATTGATCTTTTGGATTGTTTTTTTAGTTTCAATTTCATTTATTTCTGCTTTGGTTTTTATTATTTCTTTTCTTCTACTGGTTTTGGGGTTTTTTTGTTGTTCTTTTTCTAGATCTTTGAGCTTCGAGATTAGGTTGTTTCTTTGAGTTCTTTCTTGTTTCTTGATGTGAGCTTCTATTGCTATATATTTTCCTCTTATTACTGCTTTTGCTGCATCCCATACATTTAGGATATTGGTGTCCTCCTTATCGTTCAATTCAAAGAATTTTTTTAATTTCTTCTTTGATCTCCTCATTAGTCCAGTGGTCTTCCAGTAGTGTGGTTTTTAATCTCCATGAGGTAGGAATGTTCCTTGCCTTCTTTTTATGGTTTATTTCTAGTTTGATGCCTTCATGGTCAGAAAAGATGGTTGGTATGATTTCAATCTTGGTGTATCTGTTGATGTTTGTCTTGTGCCCCAGTATGTGATCGATCCTGGAGAATGTTCCGTGTGTGCTTGAGAAAAATGTGTACTCCGTTTTTTTGGGGTTTAGTGTTCTATAGATGTCTGTTAAGCCCAATTGCTCTAGGTCCTTATTTAGAGCTTTGGTTTCTTTACTTATTTTTTGTCTTGTTGATCTATCCATTGTTGATAGTGGTGTGTTGAAGTATCCCACTACATATGTGTTTTCTCTGATGTCTGTTTTCAGAGAGGATAACAGTTGTCTGATATATTTTGGTGCTCCTTCGTTTGGTGAGTATATGTTAATGAGTGTTATTTCTTCTTGAAGTATTGTCCCCTTGATCATAATGTAGTGACCATTGGGGTCTCTTTTTATCATTTTGAGTTTGAAATCTGTTTTATCTGATATAAGTATAGCTGTTCCTGCTTTCTTTTTTGGTCCATTTGCTTGTAGGATTGTTTTCCATCCTTTAACTTTGAGCCTATTTTTATCTTTTGTAGCTAAATGTGTTTCCTGGAGACAGCAAAAGGTTGGGTTTTGTTTCTTAATCCAGGCTGCAACTCTGTGTCTTTTTATTGAAGAGTTTAGTCCATTTACATTTAGAGTTAATATTGATATGTTAGCATCTGTATTTGCCATTGTGTTTGTCTTTCCTTTGATTTTATTTATTTATTCTTTTAATAATTTTTTTTTTTGGCCTTCTTTCATTGTTATTCGTCCCTCTGAGGTTCTGGCTTTAGGACTCCTTGTAGTATTTTTTGGAGTGGGGGTTTAGTTGCAATGAAATTCCGGAGTTTCTGTTTGTCTGGAAGGTCCATATTCTTTCTTCAAAGAGAAAGGAGAGCTTTGCGGGATAGAGAATTCTTGGTTGGCATCTGTTTTCTTGGAGTCTGTTGACTATGTCCCTCCATTCTCTCCTTGCCCGTAGTGTTTCTTCGGAGAAGTCTGATGTCAGCCTGATTGGCTTTCCTTTGAATGTTATCTGTTTCTTCCCTCTTGCCAGCTTCATTATTTTTTCCTTGTCCTGGATTCTTGGGAGCTTTACTATTATGTGTCTTGCTGTATTTTTCCTTTCGTCGTGGAAGTTTGGTGTTCTTCTTGCTTCTTGTATATCAATTTTCAGCTCCTTCTTCACATTTGGGAAGTTCTCTTCAATTATCTCTTTGAATATTTTCTCTGTTCCTACATCTCTCTCCTCTCCTTCTGGTATTCCTATAACTCTTATATTTCCTTTCCTCATGGAGTCAGATAGTTCCCGAAGTCTTTCTTCGTTCTTTTTCCTCGTACTTCTCTTTCCTTTTCTGTTTTGGTTCTTTTTATTTCTGTGTCTTCAAGATTACTTATTCGTTCTTCCATTTCATCAATTCTGCTTTCATTGCTTTTCCCAGAATTCTTTAGTTCTTCCATTAATTCTTTGATCTCCTGCATTTCTTTTACTTCCCTCTTTAGGGACTCAATTTCATTCTTCTGACCATTGTTTTCCCTCTCTAGGGACTCAATTGCATTCTTCTGATCGTTGATTATTTTTCCCTTATCATTGTTTTCCTTTATGACTTCTGTCAGTTTTTTAATCACGGCAATTTTAAATTCTCTTTCTGGAAGGCTCAGAAGTTCTTCCAAGTTACTGTCGTTGCAATCTGGGGGCTGGTTTTCTTTTTGTGGTGTGCTTTTTCCCTGGGGAGTAGCTAGGTTGCGTGTGGTTCTTCTCCTCCCTACTGTCTGTTTTCTAAGTTGCCGTATGCGTTGGGACACTGTGTAGTTGGGACTGGCCGGCATCTTGGGTGAGCTTCTCTGCTCTCCCCTGGTTCCTCCAGGAGTCATCTGTCAGTTTCAAGCAGTCTTTACTCGAGAAAGGTCCCTGTTCTAAAATGCCAATGTGGGGACACACTCCCCTGTGCACCTGGTCTGCCCCGGCGGTGGGTTCCTGCTCCCCCTCTGGGCTTGGACTGCAGGCCAGAGGGGGTCTGGCGTGGGCGAACTTCCCCCACTCACCTCTGGCTCCTGAGGAAGCCTTCTGCAGGTAGTCTTTACTGAAGAAATGTCCCTGTTCTAAGATGGTGATGTGGGACACACTCCCTGTGCGTCCGGACTCAGGCACACTCTTCTGCGCGCCTGGTCTGCCCCGGCTGTGGGTGCTCGCTCCCACTGTGGGCTCAGACTACTGGTCGGAAGGGGCCCGGTGTGGGCTAACTCCCCAGCTGGCCACTGGCTCCTCTAGGCGCCTCTGCTGGCTTCAAGTCGCTAGGTGGCACCAGAGATCTCTCCTGGAGCCCTTGGGGAGCTGATTTTCCACCCCGTGGGACAGGGGATAGAGCGGGAATGGTAGGGTAAGCCTCAACAGCTTTGGGGTGCTGTGTCTGCCTTGTGCCCCACCCTCGTGGGGAACCCACGCCCCTAGTTTCGTGCCCCGGGTGTCAGTTCCAAAGCCCTCAGTTCCAGGACTCAGGCTGTAGCCCAGTTCAGTGGCGCGGGAATGGCGCCTTTTGAATCCCGCTCCCGTGCCTGGGCGCCTGGGCCTGCTCACTCAGTGAGGGCCTCCGCGCGTCTCCCCGCAAGCCTAGGTCGCAGGCGTAGGGAACTGGGCAGCTGCGATCTGGATCCGCGTTTGCTTTTCAACTGCACTGCTTTTCCGCGCGTGATCCCTATCCCCATCTGCACTTGGTTTTCCAGCGCACCGCTGTTCAGCGCAATCCTGACCGCGATCCGCGCCTGTTTTTCCAGCGCGCCGCCTTTCCGCGCAAGCTTACAGGGCGGCCCGGGGCTGTGTGCTGGTGCTGGTCTCCTCCCCGGGGGCGGGGCCTCTCTTCAATGGCGCCCAGAGCTGGTGCTGGTCTCCTCCCCGGGGGCGGGGTCTCTCTTCAATGGCGCCCGGAGCCATTCGCTCACCTCCTTGGCGGATCCTGCGGGGTTCTCCACAGCTCCCGTTCACGGGGTGTGGTGGCTGCAATAGTTCCTTTCCACTCACAGTCCCGCTTGCTGCGTCGTTTGTTCTTGTGGGTCGTTTTAGTTTGTTGTTTTCCTCCTCTCTGCCGGTCGGAGAGTGCCGCCTCTGTGGGCGGGGGAGGGGAGCAGGGTTCTGCACTTCCCTCCCTTCTAGTCCTCTTTTATGGTCACTTTCTTCTTCGGGCAGTTCGCTGGCGTCACCCGTTTATCTTCCGTGTCCCAGTTCTCACTGGGACCTGCCGCTTTTCCTCCCTATTAACATTTTTTAATGGGAGATCTTACTCGCAGCATCTCCTCGCCGCCATGTTGCTCCGCCCCCTCTTTTATCATTTTAAATTTCTATATAAATGACTCAACAGATGTCAACATTATTAACAACTAAGTACCCTAATTTATTTCCTTGCTTTTATTAAATTTCAGGAATTGTTCCCACCAATGTGTTGAATCATTTTATATAACCATATTCTACTAAAAGTCCTGCCTCCCCAGGGCCTGACCCTCCCTCACCCCACAGAGGGAGGAGAGGATGAGATTGGGCAGGGAGAGGAGAGCGGGCAGGGTTGCCCCATGTCCAGACATCCCCACTCACACACTGGCTTTGGGGGAGGAACAAACCAGTACCCGGGGGACCCGGGGCCCTGGGACCAGCAGGGACAGCCACACGCACAGACTGTCCGGCTTAGCCCCGGAGCGGCCTCCACCCTGCACTGATGTGCATGAGTCTGAGGGGGACAGAAGGGCCGGGAGGGACCCGGGGTGGACGAGCCCATCCTGCAGGAGGGACGTGTGGTGTGACCCAGGAGCAGACTCTGTGGGAAACGTGGTCTCTAGGTCCTCATATGTGGGGAGTCAGGGGCAGGGATCTGAGGAGACGCACAGACTGTCCGGCTTAGCCCCGGAGCGGCCTCCACCCTGCACTGATGTGCATGAGTCTGAGGGGGACAGAAGGGCCGGGAGGGACCCGGGGTGGACGAGCCCATCCTGCAGGAGGGACGTGTGGTGTGACCCAGGAGCAGACTCTGTGGGAAACGTGGTCTCTAGGTCCTCATATGTGGGGAGTCAGGGGCAGGGATCTGAGGAGACGAGGGGACGGACCATGAGGCAGCAGTGAGGCCACAGGGGCAGGAATCTGACAGAGGAGGCGTCAGGACACACCTCACTGGGACGCCGAGCCCAGATCATTCAGTTCCAGGACAGTGTTGGATCCTGGGAACAGGAAAACAGGGACCTGCACACCCCATCTCCCTGCACACCCATCCCTGTGGGGCCTCCCCAGACCAGGGCTATGCTGGAGGAGCAGGGACAGGCTCTCCAGGGTGGGGAGAGGCTGGGCATGGTCAAGTGTCCTCTGGGGCTGTGCCCCGGACAACCTCTGGGAGGTGTGCTGGGCGGAGACGCTGGGGCCTGGGTAGGACTGGGAGCAGCAGGACTAAGGCAGTAGGGAGGGACAGTCAGTCGGGTTTGTTGAGAGGTTTGAGATTGTAATTCTTAAATTTCTAAGAATTTATGGTCAATTGAAATCTTCAAGCCTGCCCCAATTTTCAGGACACGTTTGTGCAGTGAGATAATGTCCCCTCACATGAGATGGAAAGGAAAGTTTGAACACAGAATCACATACAGATGAGGGTACTAGACTCCGTGGGACGTAGAAGAAGTGATTACCCGCTAAATAAATTGAATCATTATCCTACGCTGATAATGCACTTATATTCAATTTTGGAAGATTTGACAGTTTCTTCCTCTTTATTTTTTCATACAGATGACGTCTCCAGGAGTGACCAATCTCATGGCTGTGACAGAATTTGTCCTCCTGGGGTTCCCCACCCAGGAGACCATGGGCTTCTTGCACCCGCTGCTGTTCTCCCTGGTCTACCTGTGTACCCTGCTGGGGAATGGGCTCATCGTCCTCATCACCACCCTGGACCGGCACCTCCACATCCCCATGTACTACTTCCTGAGGAGTCTGTCCCTCACAGACCTCTGCCTCATCACAACCATAGTCCCCAAGTCCATTGCCAACTCTCTGAGGCACAACAGCTCCATCTCCTTCCCAGGCTGTGTCCTCCAGGTCTTCATGATGGTTATTTCAGGAGCTACAGAGCTTCACCTACTCACTGTGATGAGCGTTGACCGCTATGCTGCCATCTGCCACCCCCTGCACTATGAGGTCATCATGAGCAGGGACAGCTGTGTGCAACTGACAGCTGTGTCCTGGCTGGGTGGGGGGTCTCTATGCTGTGATTCTCACAGCTGGAACCTTCTCCTTGTCCTATTGCTGGTCCAACGTGGTCCACCAGTTCTTCTGTGATGTCCCCCAACTACTGGCTATTTCTTGTTCAGGAAATTTGATGAGTGAACTTGTCCCCATTCTGATTAGTGTGGTCTGGGATATTGCTGTTTTATTTTCATCATCCTTTCCTATGTTCACATCTCCTCTGTCAGGAAGATCCCATCCACAGAAGGGAAGGCCAAAGTCTACTCCACCTGCCTTCCCCACCTGCTGGTTGTGGTGCTGTTTCTCTCCACTGGATTCTTTGCTTATCTGAAGCCGACCTCAGGAACTCTGTCCACGTCTGACCTGGTCATTTCTATGTTCTACACGGTGGTGCCCCCCACCTTTAATCCCATCATATACAGTCTGAGGAATAAAGCCTTGAAGTTGGCTGTGGGGAGACTGATAAAAGGCCAGTTCTCCAACAAATAAGGCATCATCAATTATTCACCCACATTTATTCAGTTTCCCACTAACTCTACATTCATCATTCACAAGGTAAAAATGCTTCCCATTAGTATTTTTCTTTTGTTGCAAATCCATATTCTCATATTGTCAATGTGCTCCTGTTTCCTAATATAATGCAATCCTTTGCCAATCCTCTCCCTGTGTGATGTTCATAAACTGAATCCAGCTCACAGTTAAAAACATGCATTTGGTGTAGAAAGAATGTTCTAGAACTCACACATCACCAACGTTTACCGAGACCAAGAGGTGGTGAAGGGGTTCTGCCCTCAGGAGCACACGGTCACAAGACCCCAGTCTGGGCACTCGGTTCCCACAGCCTCAGTGGAGATGAGGGCCCCGTCCCTGTGGAGGGGAGGGGAGACAGGTGAGTGGGGTCCCACCCCACCATTCCTACAGGAACATCTTCCTCTAAGACACATTCATGTTTCTGTTCAAAAGACAAGGAATCTCCTACTGAATCTGCCAGAGATGGGTCGAAGGTGATACTTAAGGAGTCAGAATGGACGACTGAAGCCTGTGGCTGCTGGGCGTGTTCACTTCCATCATGTACTGTTTCGATCGAGTCTCTCCACTGCCTGTCTGGAATATTTTGAAAATAAAATAGCTCTTAGGAGAATGCATCGCTATGAAGAGCTACCATTCTGGTTTTTACATTTATAACTTTGAAGACGTGGGCTGTCCTCGGGCTCTCAGGCAGCTTCCCTCAGGTTCCTGGTCGCCCCTCAATGTGCGGTAGGTCTGTTTCCCAACTGTCTTGCAGAGAATTCTGGCGCTCACTGTCGTCTGCGCTGGGTACTGTGTCTTTCCTTATTTAAACATCCTGTGAGGACAGCACGGAGGTGTCACCGACTCCTGTCTCTCCGCGGCATCGGCCCTGCAAGGCGAGGTTCTCGCACATTTCCCTGACCCTGAGGACCGAGCTGGTTATGCTCTGCCCCTCATGCCCTTTCTCCGGGGCAGGTCACTGTGCCCCACACTCTCCCGGTGGCTCTACTGTCGTCAGTCCCTGAGTGAGCTTCACAAGGAGAAGGCCCGGTGGCCACGAGCTCGAGTCCATTCCAGGTCTCAATCACACTGCCTGGGAGTCACTCGCGTGTAGATTCTCCCCAGCGTGGCCTGAGTCAGGGCTGCTGCTGAGTGTCACTGCACCACAGGTGTGACGGGACCACAGTCCCCACCGCCTGGTCGTCAAGCCCTTCCCTGGTCAGATCCCGACCGTGTGTTTTCCATTTACCCAACTGATAGGGGGAAAAGAATGTCCTAAAGCTAATCCCATACAGGCTTTGTGGACTCCACCCCCACCCCAGGCCAAATCCAAAGACACTGGGGACTCCAAATCCCATCACCACCCAAGGGAAGGTGGCTGGGACCTGAGGGTGGGGTTAAGCAGCCATGTTGGTATAAAGCCAGACACGTGGGCTTTGGGGGTCGCCCCATTTTGGCTCTCCGCCAGCTCGCAGCGTCTGGCCAGCTCTGAGAGTGCCTTTGGGTTTCCAGGTCGGCGGATCGGGTAGGATCCATTAAAGACTTTATTTCCTTATTTTCTCCCTGAGTTGTACATTTTCCTTATTTCCTTTTCCCTTGTAAATAAACCTTTTATTAACCTTTTGTGCGTGCCTGTAGTGGAGTATTCATAAGTCCCTTGTAAGTGTGCGGGTGAGGACCTACAGCCAGGCAACCAGTTCAATATTGGGCTGCTCTCTAACACTTTGAACCAATGTTGAACCAATGTGCTGAGTGTGCTGGAAGGAGACTTTCCCCACGAGCTTCATCACCCCACACTGTTCTTTACTGTTCTGGTTTGTGGCTGCGCGTGACGTCCGGAGAGTAATGCTGCCCTTCCTATCCCTGTTAGTCAGGAGAGCTTTGGCTATTTGAGAGTTTCTCGTGATTCCCTATGAATTTCAGCAGTATTTGTTCTATTTCTCTCAAGAATGCCATGGAGGTTCCCACTGGAAAGGCGCTGGCTCTGGAACTTTTGTTTGGTAGGAGGCTTTTGGGTAATACTGACTCTACTGACCTATCTGCTGGGGATGTCCTTCCACTTCTTTTTATGTTCCTATATTCCTTTTCAGTGTTTGGAAGTTTTCCTGTTTGAGTCTTTCACCTCTTTGCTAGATTCATTTATCCCCAAAGTCAATTTATTTATTGACTTTGAGGGGAAGGTTCTCGATTTCCTCCTCTTTAGACTGGCGGCGTGCCTAGAGGAAGGCGCTGACTTGTCCATGGAGAATGCAGACGCTACTGATGACGTCTGATAACTACATTTTCCCCAAGAAAAAATCTTTGCATGATGCTTTTCACGGCTGCTGCGTGTTCTCTTTAGCATTCTTCTATCCAAAGTAAAGACACTCTCAATTAGTTCTCGTTAGCAACATCCTGTGAGTGCTCAGAAGCTCCCTACGAGCCCCGACCATGGAGGGAGAGGCTGGGACGCCCTCTGTCCTGCCATGGGGACAACCTCAGGAGAGCAGGCCATGGCAGCAGGAACTGTCCCCCAGACTGCAGGTATCTGCCCCCAGCCACTTGCAGGGGAGAATCTACACAGACCTGAATAACTTTAGAGCTCATGCCTTATTTCAGACTTGAGGAAGTGTCATAAACTATTCATTTTATAAATAGCGAAAACTAATGCTAACGTTACACAATGTGTTCAACTTCTCAATGCCATATTGTGCTGAGATGACTTGCAATGTGAGAAAATATGTTTTCCTCTTAGAAGATTTTTCCTTGAAAACATTTGTGATATTAGAGGCATTTCACGTACAGTGTCGCCTCGCCTGGGTGGCAGCCTTAGGGGCGGTGCGGGGCAGAGTAAAAATGACTCCAAGTGCAAGCAGAGAGACACCTAGAGGGCCACCCCGTCCTGCTCCCGCCTCATGGGCAGTACAGGGCCTCAGGGCTGGGCTATTTGAGCTCTGGAGCTGGTGTCCGGATGTGTCTGCACGTGACCACTCCCCGCGGCAGGTCTCACTTGTATTTGGGAGTCACACCCTTGCAAGGCAGGTGAGTCCGTGAGGAAGGTGTAGGGTGCATGGTGGGTGGGGATGGGGATGCTAAATATCTGGCACGTGTTGGGGGAGGGAACAGGAGCTGCTGCGGGGGCTCCGTGTCACTCCCTCAGGACGGCCCGTGTCTAGCCCTGTCACTGGTTCCTTCCTGTCACGGTGGTCACTGGCAAAGCTGCTCTGGCTCCAGGTCTGCCTGTGTTCCCAGCAGGTGGGCTCAAACCTAGACTTTGTCCTGACCGGTGGCTCCTGCCTGACCCACATTAGCTGAATAATCAGCAGAACCTTCTGGGCACCAGGCAACAGCCCATGAACCAGGGTGTGGGCCCGACACCGTGTCTGTGACCATCGCCGCTCATGCCTGTGAGTTGGGCGCAGAGCACAGGGAGGAGCAGAAAGGAAAGAGCCACGACAGTCAGGGACGCGCAGCCACGGGGGGACTCATGGGGACAGTCCAGGGACGCTGCTGGCGGGGATGGGGCTGGGTAGAGCCCGGCCTGGCTCTGGGCCGCAGTGGGTCCCGCGCTCAGAGGAGCCGGTTCTCTCAAGACCCAAATGTCCTCTCCTCCCCTGGGGGACAGGAGGGCTTGGTGGGGGGGATGGGGGGACAGGGAGTGGAGACCTGGAGCATTCCCAGGGCCCCTCTCATGGAGAGCCAACCCCTTGCTTTGGCGGGGCTGCTCTGAGGACAGGGGTGCCGGGCCTGTCCGTGGCCAGCAGGCCGCAGAGTCAGGGGTGCGACAGTCAAGGGGTTCGAGGCAGCATCTGGGGAGACGGATCTTTCTCTCAACATGTGGTGCGGCTGCGACTGTGTCCCTTATTGGACACGCACTTTGGGGGAATCTGACCCATCCCCCTCTGCGCGCAGGACACTGTCTCACACTGTGACGGGAAGGGGTCCCCGTAGCTGATCAGGGCCTGGGCAGAGACAAGGCTTGTGTATCTGTTGTGAGACATTTGAGTATTACGTCACTCAGAAGAATCCCAGGCCCTTGACCACAGGCTGTGCTCAGTTATACCCTTTTCCATTAAAACAGCTGGGTCATTTGAACGAACCTATCACAGTTATTTCATATCAGCACTTTCTCCTAAAAGTCCTGCCTCCCCAGGGCCTGCCCCTCCGCCACCCCACAGAGCGGGGAGAGGGTGAGTCTGGGGAGGGGGAGGAGATTGGGCAGGGCTGCCCTGTGTCCACACGTCCCCACTCACGCATGGGCCTGGGGGAGGAACAAACCCACACCCGGGGGACCCGGGGGACCCGGGGTCCTGGGACCAGCAGGGACAGCCACACGCACAGACTGTCCGGCTCAGCCCCAGGGCGGCCTCCTCCCTGCACAGACGTGCATGAGTCTGAGGGGGACAGAGGGGCCGGGAGGCACCCGGGGTGGACGAGACCATCCTGAAGGCGGACGTGTGGTTGTGACCCAGGAGGATACTCTGTAGGAGACACTAGAGATGGAGGAAGGTCCTTTAATGGGACATCACAACGTGACGAGCAGGTGGCCGGCGCCCCAGCCTGGGCGCACGGAGGAGGAACGTGGGGACAGTGAGCAGAGAAGCAGCGCAGGACATGGGCCTGAGCAGCTCTGGCAGGAGCGTGTGGGGCTGTGCTGGGAACGCGGCTGCTGAGAGTCCACTGAGCCTCGACACGCGTGGCATTAGCGGTTTCCACAGTGAGTGTCTCAAGGGCAGGACGTGGGTTACAGGTTTCTAGGTGGAGGGGGAGGATCAGTGAGTTTCCTGCTCAGAAGTGGCCGTGGCTCTGATGGGCCTGACCCGGGACCCCGAGGGGCTGGGGTTTGGGGGCAGCGGGATGGCTCAGTCTGCTGCTCTGGGCGGGTCAGTGACAGACAGGGGAGGACAGTTGGGGGAGTTCTGAGGGGAGGGGAAGTGGCCATCCTCAGTGTCCCTCACATGATTGTTTGGACAACGTGTTGGTTTGCTTTAGAAGAGCTGAAAATGCAGTGGTTTGACAGGACGGCGATGCTCGGAGAATGACTGGAGATGAGACTCGGGAGGACCAGGCATGTGGGTGCTGAGGAGCTGCTGAGATTGACTTAAGGCACCCAGTTATGTTCACCTGGGGAGACGGGGTGGTGGTGATTTCTTCCTCCCCACATTTACACAGATGATGGCTCCAGGGGTGACCAATCTCATGGCCGTGACAGAATTCCTCCTCTTGGGGTTCCCCACCCAGGGGGCCATGGGCTTCTTGCACCTGCTGCTCTTCTCCCTGGTCTACCTGTGCGCCCTGCTGGGAAACGGACTCATCGTCCTCATCACCACCCTGGACTGGCATCTCCACACCCCCATGTAATTCTTCCTGAGGAGTCTGTCCTTCACGGATCTCTGCCTCATCTCAGCCACGGTCCCCAAGTCCATTGCCAACTCTCTGAGGCACAGCAGCTCCATATCCTTCCTGGGCTGTGTCTTCCAGGTCTTCATGGCGGTGGTTTCAGGAGCTACAGAGCTTTACCTGCTCACGGTGATGAGCCTTGACCGCTATGCTGCCATCTGCCACCCCCTGCACTATGAGGTCCTCATGAGCAGGGACAGGTGTGTGCAGCTGACAACTGTGTCCTGGCTGTGTGGGGGTCTCTATGCTGTGCTGCACACAGATGGAATCTTATCCTTGTCCTACTGTGGGTCCAACGTGGTCCACGAGTTCTTCTGTGGCATCCCCCAGTTATTGGCTATTTCCTGTTCAGAAAATTTAATAAACAAACTTGTCCCCATACTAATTAGTGTGGTCTGGGGTATCTGCTGTTTCATCTTCATCATCATTTCCTATGTGCACATCTTCTCTGCTGTCAGGAAGATCCCATCCACAGAAGGGAAGGCCAAAGTCTACTCCACCTGCGTTCCCCACCTGCTGGTTGTGGTGCTGTTTCTCTCCACTGGAAGCTTTGCTTATCTGAAGCCGACCTCAGGGACGCTGTCCATGTCTGATCTGGTCATTTCTATGTTCTACACGGTTGTGCCCCCCACCTTTAATCCCGTCATATACAGTCTGAGGAACCAAGCCATGAATTCAGCTGTGGGAAAACTGATGAAGGGGAGACTTACCAAAACGTAGTAGAGAAGATGAGTAATGTCTCCATTATGAGACACTTAATTTAAATTTTCACATCATTCTCCCCTTTATATTTGTATAGTTACAGGTAATTCCATTGTATAATTAAAGATATATTCTTATTTTTACATTATATTTAAGATGACTCCATATACCCCTCTAGCTTTACTTGATTCTCTTGTTAACACTTAGATATTCTTTGATATTCTGTATGTACTGGTGTTTGAATTTCTATCTGCTCTTTGCTGTTCTCCAATTATGTGCTCCCGGCCGATGTTTTCTCACTGGGGAAGCATCTCCAGTCTCTAAGGCAGCTTCCCCTCTAATGTCACTGACCCTCAGGGTCACGTGTGGGACCAGGGGACATGGGTAGGACAGAGGCCCCTTTACTTGGTGAGTGAGGCCTTCACAGCATAAATAAGGCCCGAAGATCCACAGTGAATCGAGTAGTCATGACCTTCTGTCGATAAGGACCACACGTAACGTGGTGGAGACCCTCCCAGAAGCTCTCATGTGGGTGCCTCTGGCATTTCCCATAAACACGCTAAGCACAGTGGACACCAGAGATAAGACAGGGACTTGAAAGCTGTTATTTTCAGTTGCAGTATAATCACTAAAAACTGACTGTATATAGTGGGTAGTTTTTTTTTTAAGAAACATTAAAGGGGGAGCCCCTGGTGGTACAGTGGGTACAGCACAGTGCTGTGAAGCTGTCCGCAGCCTCTGCAGTAGGGGTTCAGTTCCGGCCAGCCAGGGAGCTACCCACATGGCACGGCAGACCTCTCCTGCCTCACCCGCTGCTCCCCTCAGCAGTGTATTTCGGTCAATCTGGCTATCACCCCCCACACCTCTCACCCCAGCTCTCACCCTCCCACTCCTCTGTCCTGTACCCCAGCTCTTGTATAAATAAATAAATCTTTAAAAAAAAAAGAAACAATAGAGGAACTTAGGAAACTATAATGGTAAAATCAAAATAATATCTCGTGCACTGCACAATATTCTAATATTTCCAGAAACAGTTGAGGAACGACACTCACATCATCACACCACACTTACACGTGTGTTTATCCACATTTATTTAATTCCCTAGAATGCCTGGGAATTCGAGGACAGTGTCCTTCTGGGCACCTTAGTACAGGGATCTCACCAAGAGTGTTTGCATTTCCATGTGGAGTTCTTAAAACAAGACAATTTGTCAGCTTTACATATCATGAATTATAGTATCATTTAGTGTAGAGGTAAACACATAAAGAATTTGAGGTTTAAATTGGGGATGTGAAAAGCCCCTGAGGCACTTGCTGTTTGGCCCCAGCTCCTCTCTACTGACTGCATTCACCTTTGGTTTCCTGTCGTGACGTCCGAGGTTTGAAAATTTCACACCAAAATATTTCAATATAAAATGTATTCCCAATTGGACATCAGGCTCTTTAACTGTTTCTTAAACTGGTCACCCTCTGAGGGAATCAGGCTGACCTTGCCTTCAGCCCAGGAGAGTCCCGCAGGGCACATAACAAATTTGTAGGCAGCCAGCAACGTTTAAAAGATGACATCATCTTGATACATAAACATCTGGGTTGACAACTTGCTACTGTTATTTTAAATCATTGGCATTTTTATTTATCTGATGATAAAAACTTTGTTAAAATTAACTCTTGATACTGTCATAGTTTACTGGTCAATAAAATTTATGGGTTTAATGACAATAAATTTATGAGATACAAGGAGAATTCAATATGTGTATTAAATTAAGAACTTGAATCAGGGTATTATAAACATATGCTGAGACTATGCATAGCCTACATTTTGCCACTTGTGTATAAAATAAATAAAAGTTTAAATTAATAAAATATTAAGTGCCACAAGATTGTATGAATTTAAACATTTAAGAACATTTTAAACAGTTGTACAACATAATATACACTAAGAACACTAAAGACTCCACTGAAAACAACAAATTAAGTCAATGATCCACATCAGTGTAGTTGGAAGCTGACAAAATCAACACATGAAAATCAATTGCCTTCTATATGCACAAAAGGAACTAGAAGAGAAGTGAAGAAATCAATCCCACTTATAATCACGAGACTAATTACCATGGAATAAATTAACAAAGGAGGTGAAGATGAAAGAAAATATATTGTAAAAAGAAATAAAAAAGACAAAGAAATTGAAAGATATCCCCTGCCCTTGGCTTGAAAGAATCAACATTACCAAATGCACATCTGACCCAAAGCAATTTACAGATTCAATGTAATCCCAATAAGAACTTCAGTGGCAATTCTCCAAGGACATAAAAAAAAATACTGAAAAGTTAAAGACCCCGAACACCCAAAACAATATTGACACAAAGAGGAAGAATGGAGGCAGCTCACTCCAGACTCCAGCCGATAAAATAAAGCTCTAATAGTTAAAGCAGTGTGGCACTGGAACAAAAACAGACAGGCCGGCCACTGGAATATAATGAGGGACCAGGAACCCACCCTCATCAGGATGGACAATGACTCTACGACAGAGAAGCCAGGGCAGGGACTGGAGCAGGGAAAGTGGGTAGATGGTGCTGGGAGAAGCAGACAGACACACGCAGCAGAGTGAAGAAGGTCCTGCCCCACCCCCTACAGAAGAGTAAACTCAAGCAGATAAATGCCTGTTTCAATGTGTGACGTTACCATCGTCATACAGCAAACCTAAGGATATGACACCATGAGCAGAAATCCTAAAATACTATTTCCTAAAGATTAAAAGTAAATTATCCGAAGAAAAAGACAATCCTAATGTAAGTGTGGGGACAGGTGCTGGGGTGGAAAAGAACTGCAGGTTACACAATTTCATAGAAGAGTAAAGTTTCTCTTCCCAAAGGGTTGGTGACCCCTGTGGTCACTCACTTCTGCTGGACGTCCATTGTCTTACTGCCCCACTCCCTCTCCCTTGGCTACTTCCTGCCTCTCTCCGTGTCCCTTCCATCTCACCTCAGGTCTTCCCGCATCCCCCTCATGCCCATCCCCAGGGCCTCTCCAGGAAGGGCACACTGAGGTGATGGGCGACTATCCAGCTGTCCAGACAGGGACACAGGGCACTGTTATGATTGATGGTGCCCACCACTCTGGACACAACACGTGGGGAATGGAACCTGGACATGAGGATTTGTCTATTCACGTCCATAGTGGCGTGAGCCAGACACAACATCACATCTACACACCGAGTGTGATAATTACTCGCTGAGACACACTGCAGGACGCTCCAATTAACACAGTCAAGTAAACACACACTTTCCCTCTGGAGGAAGGTCCCTGGGGGCTGGAAACTGGACAGTGTCGAACACGCGGACACCAGCTCCAGAGCTCAAATAGTACAGCCCTGAGGCCCCACTCTGTCCATAAGGTGTCACAGGACTGGGTGCAACATCCTGTGAGTGTTCAGAAGCTCCCCACAAGCCCCAACCATGGAGTGAGAGGCCGGGGCACCCTCTGTCCTGCCATGGGGACAACCTCAGGAGAGACTCGGCATGGCAGTGGGAACTTCCCCCCAGACTTCAGGTATTCTGTTCTTAGACAGTTTTCAGAATGGAATCATTCAGAATTGAATGTTTTTTAGAATGCAAGCTTCATTTTAGATGTGAGGAAGCAAGGTAATTAAAATACTCATTTTATAAATCACTAAAACTAATAAATTCTGAAAGTACACAAGTTTCTCAGTGCCCCACTGCCTTATCATGCTGGATGAGTTTCAACCAGAGGAAATATTCTCTCCTGGAACTTAAAGGGTTCAAAAGATTGTGATGCATCTTATGTGTGACAATTAATGTTTCATAACTGGCATGTGAGCATTCAGCACCTGAGTGGTTTTGGGCACTGTATAAAAGCACAACAATTAATGGAATTACATTGTGATGAAGAAATTCCAGGAGAAAGTTAATATAATACTTATTGTCAGAATGTTGTGCCTTTTGCCTACACATTATGACAGACCTAAGAGTTAAATCAATTATGTCATGTCTACGCAACATTTTCCCCATTTAAGGCTCTGGCCCTAGAGAGATGGGTGCGGACTTCTGTCTCTTTACAGACATGGCCTTGGTTTTTTTCCCAACTCCACCACTCAGGGGTCATGACTGATACTGCACAGGAAGAGAATATGTCAGAGCTTCTGTCATCATGACAGAGATGTTTCATATCAGTCACAAGGTGTCTACGTCTTGGACCACCTCATATTCTGATTTATTTTCCTGTTTTTATTAAATTATTAGGAAGATTCCACCAATGTGTTGTAATTATTTTATGTTACTATGTGACCTTAAAAATCCTGCCACCCCAGGCCTGCCCCTCAATCACCCCACAGAGGGGGGAGAGGATGAAATTGGAAGGGAGGATTGGAGTGGGCAGGGCTGCCCAGTGTCCAGATGTCCCTACTCACGCACGGGCCTGGGGGGAGGAACAAACCCACACCCGGGGGACCTGGGGCCCTGGGACTGGCAGGGACAGCCACACGCACAGACCATCTGGTTCAGCCCTGGAGCAGTCTCCTCCCTGCACAGATGTGCATGGGTCTGAGGGGGGACAGAGGGGCCGGGAGGGATCCGGGGTGGATGAGTCCATCCTGGAGGAGGGATGTGTGGGTGTGACCCAGGAGAAGACTCTGCGGGAAACGTGGTGTCTGGGTCCTCAGATGTGGGGAGTCAGGGTCAGGAAGATGAGGGGACTAGGCGACAGACCTGGAGGCAGCAGTGAGGCCACAGGGGCAGGAATCTGGGATCTGGGCAGGAGGGGGAGCTGCGGGCCTGGGAATGACTAGGCATGGGTGGTCTGTCAATTCAGTTCACTGAGAGACCTGATATTCATGTTTTATCATGGTCATTTAAAATTTCCATTTCTTCATGAATTTATGGACACATGCTTGGACAATACATCAATAGCAAATTCAAATGAGATAAAATATGAAGAGAGGAAATGTAAGAGTTACAGGCATTCCAGAAGATTAGGAGAGAGACAAAGGAACTGAGAAATAATTCAAGGAGATAATTGAAAAAAATTCCCAAGCATGAAAATGGAGACGAATATAGACATACAAGAAGTGAGAAGAACTCTCAATTACCACAATGAAAAGAAAGCTGCAGCAAAACACCTAATAGTAAAGCTTGCAAGAGTCCAAGACAAGGAAAAACTAATGAAACTGGCAAGGGGGAAGAAACAGACAACTTATAAAGGAAAACCAATCAGGTTAACTTCAGACTTGTCCAAAGAAAAATTACGGGCAAGAAGAGAATGGAGTAACATATTCAGCAAACTTCATGACAGAAAATGCCAACCAAGAATACTTTACCCTACAAAGCTCTCCTTCCTCTATGAGGAAAAAATATGGGCCTCCCAGACAAACAGAAACTCTAGAAATTTATCACAACTAAACTTCTGTTCCAAAAAATTCTACAAGAAGTCCTAAAGCCAAAAACAACAGAGGAATAAACAAGAAGAACAGAATAAAGCAAGGAATAAAATCACAAAAAAAATGACAAACAAAATGGCAAAGACAGATGCCAATATATCAATATTAACTCTAAATGTACATGGATTAAACTTATCAATGAAAAGACAAAGAGTAGCAGGCTGGAATAAAAAACAAAATCCAACCTTCTGCTGTCTCCAGGAAACACATTTAACCACAAAAGATAAACAGAGACTGAAAGTAAAAGGTTGGAAAACAATCCTACAAGCAAATGGACCAAAAAAGAAGGCAGAAATAGCCATACTATATATCACATGAAATAGACTTCAAATTAAAAAAAAGTAAAAAGAAACATAGATGGACACTACATTATGATCAAGGGGACAATACATCAGGACGATATAACAATCATCAACATATACTCACCTAATGAAGGGGCACCAAAATATATTAGACAATTATTATCAGCTCTGAAAGCAGATATTAAAGAAAATACATATAGAGTGGGCGACTTCAACACCCCTTTCTCACCAACAGACAGAACAATGAGACAAAAAATAAACAAAGACGGGCCTCCCCGGTGGCGCAGCGGTTGAGCGCTGGGTTGTGAAGCTGCCTGCAGCCTCTGCAGCCGGTTCGATCCCCGGCTGCTCCCCGGCCACCAGAGGAGGGTCCCACATGGCGTGCAGACCTCTCCTGCCGCCCGCTGCTCCCCTCAGCAGTGTACTTCGGTCCTTCTGCCTGCTCTGCTCCCCGCTCTGGCTCTGGTGAATTCTCTCACCCTCCCACGCTTCTGACTGTACCCAGTGCATGTATCAAACAAACAAACAATAAATAAATAAATAAATAAATAAGACATGCCTCTAGAAAATTAAAAAAAAAAAATAAAAAAATAAACAAAGACACTAGAACTCAAAACAAAGACAAAGCACTCATGGACTTAACAGACATCTATAGGACACTGGCTCCTATACAAAGAAAACTATAAAACACTGTTAAAAGAAATAGAAGAAGACACAAAGAAATGGAAAGACATCCCCTGCTCATGGATCAGAAGAATTAACATTATCAAAATAACCATCCTACCAAAAGCAATATACAGATTCAATACTATACCAATTAAAATTTCAATGTCATTCTTCAAATAAATAGAAAAAAATATTGATGAAAATCATATGGAGCCAACAAAAACCCCAAATAGCCAAAATCCTCCTGAAAAAAAAAAAAAGAAGGGAATGGAGGCATCACTCTCCTAGATTTCAAACTGTACTACAAAGCCATAACAATCAAAACTGCATGGTATTGGAACCAGAACAGATACACAGACAAATGGAACCAAATAGAAAACACAAAAATAAACCCACAGATGTATGTTCAACTAATCTTTGACAAAGGAGCAAAGAATATGCACTTGAGCAAAGAAAGTTTGTTCAATAAATGGTGCTGGGAAAACCTGGTCGATACATGCAAAAGAATGAATCTTGACTACGACCTCACACAGTGCACAAAAACCAACTCAAAATGGATTAAATAACTAGACATAAGACCAGAAACCATAAAATACATAGAAGAAAATATAGGAGAAACTCTACATGATATGCACATCAAAGATATCTTTACAGACACATCACCCAAAGCAGTGATAGTGAAGGCAAAGATCAACAGCTGGGACTACATCAAATTAAAGAGCTTCTGCACAGCAAAAGAGACAATAACAAAAACAAAGAGAAACCCCACCGACTGGGAGAACATTTTTGCACACAACACTAATGATAAAGGACTGATCACAAAAATCTACAAAGAGCTGATGAGACTCAACAAAAACAAAGAAAATAATCCAGTCGAAAAGTGAAAAGAAGAGCTAAAAAGAACTTCTCTGAAGAGGAAATGCAAATGGCCAACAGGCATATGAAAAAATGTTCAACATCACTTGTAATCAGGGAAATGCAAATCAAAACTACCATGAGATACCATCTCACACCAGTGAGAATGTCCCATATTAAAAAATCTCGCAACAACAAATGTTGGCAAGGTTGTGGCGAAAAAGGAACTCTCCTGCACTGCTGGAGGGAGTGCAAACTGGTCCAAGCACTATGGAGAGCTGTGTGGAGATTTCTGGACCTACTAAACATAGAGCTTCCATATGATCCAACAATTCCACTCCTAGGTATTTACCCAAAGGACACAGAAATATCAATTCCAAGAGCACCTGCACCCCTATGTTTATAGCAGCACTGTTTACGATAGCTAAGCTTTGGAAACAACCCCAATGCCCACAAAAGATGACTGAATCAAGGAGATGTGGTACATATACACCATGGAATATTACTCAGCATTCAAAAAAGATAAACACATGCGATTTGCAGCAACATGGATGGCGCTGGAAGGGATCATGCTCAACAAAATAAGGCAGAAAGAAAAAGAAAAATACTGGATGGTCTCACTCATAGCAGGAATCTAGAAAACTTAAATAAGGGACCAGGAAAAAAATAACTATAAGAAAGTGAAAATCAAAATCAACAAACAACTATGAACCAGAGACACTCTACGGGGGCGGGGGTCGGGGAAAGGGATTGGGGTCAAAATAATGGGGTTGCAATTGTATGGGGAATATAAAAATAAAATTTAAATTAAAAAAGTTAATATATTAAATGATTGTGATTATTTGAGAATGCTATGGGAAATAAACCATCGATCATACTATAAAAAAATAATAACTATAAGAGAGAAAATATCAAAATCAACAAACTATGAACCAGAGACACTCTATGGGGGGAGAAAGGAGGGATTGGGGTCAAAGTAAGGGGGTTACAATTGAATGGGGAATATAAAAATAGAATTAGAAAAAAAAAGAAAAGTACAAAATCAACACATGAACATCAATTGTTTTCCTATATGCAAAAAAAGAATCAGAAGTGAAGAATTGAGAAGGCAATCTTACATATAATCACAAAATTACCTAGGAGTAACCCTAAAACAGGAAGGGAAGATACCCTGAAAATTGTAAGACATTCTTAGAATAAATAGGAAACACAAAAAAATGGGAACGATATGCCCTCCTCATGGAAAGGAAGAATCAGGATTACAAAATACCCATCGGACTCAAGCAATTTAAACATTCGTGCAATCCAATTGAAAATTTCAATGGCATTTTCAAACATATGAAGCAAACATTACAGAAAAGCATATGGAAATAGAAAAGACCACAAACAGCCAAAACAGTCTTGACAAAAATGAGTAAGAAAGGAAGAAGCACATTTCCAGACTTAAAACTGTATAGTAAAGCTCTGATGCTTAAAGCTGTATGGCACTGGGACAAAAACAGATAGGCTGGCCACTGGAATATAACGAGGGCCAGGAACCCACCCTCATCAGGAGGGGCAGTGACTCTATGGCACAGGAGCCAGAGCAGGCACTGGAGCAGGGAAAGTGGGGAGATGGTGCCAGAGCAGGCACTGAAGCAGACAGACACACACAGCAGAGTGAAGCAGGTCTTGCCCCACCCCCTATAGAAGAGTAAACTCAAGCAGATAAACACCTGTTTCCATGTGTGACGTCACCATTATCATGCAGCAAACCTAAGGATATGACACCTTGAGCAGAAACCCTGAAATACTGTTTCCTAAAGATCAAAAGCAAATTATACCAACAAAAGGACAATTCTAATGTAAGTGCAGGGACAGGGGCTGGGGTAGAAAAGAACCACAGGATGCACAATTTCAAAGACCAGTAAAGTTTCTCTTCCCGCAGGGCTAGTGACCCCCAGGGTCACTCACTTCTGCTGGACGTCCGTTGTCTTTCTGCCCCACTCCCCCTCCCTTGGCTCCCTCCTGCCTCTCTCCATGTCCCTTCCCTCCCGCCTCAGGCCTTCCCACATCCCCCTCACGCCCATCCCCAGGGCCTCTCCGTGAAGGGCACACAGGGGGTGATGGGCGACTGTCCAGCTGTCTAGACAGGGATGCAGGGCACTGTTATGACTGATGGTGCCCACCACGGGGGACACAACAGGTGGGGAATGGAACCTGGACATGAGGTTTTGTCTATTCACGTCCATAGAAGCGTGAGCCAGACACAACATCATATCTACACACCGAGCATGATAATTACTTGCTGAGACGCACTGAAGGATGTTCCAATTAACACAGTCAAGTAAACACACTCTTTCCCTCGGGAGGAAGGTCCCTGAGGGCTAGAATCTGGACAGTGTCCAACACGCTAACACCAGCTCCAGAATTCAAATAGCCCAGCCATGAGGCCCTGTTCTGTGTATGAGGTGGCGCAGGATGGGGTGGAACATCCTGTGAGTGTTCAGAGGCTCCCCACGAGCCCCGAACAAGGAGTGAGAGGCCGGGACACCCTCTGTCCTGCCATGGGGACAACCTCAGGAGAGAGACTCGACACTGCCGCAGGAACTTCCCCCCAGACTGCAGGTATTCTGTTCTTAGACAGTTCTCAGAATGGAAATCATTCAGAACTGACTCATTTTAGATTTCAAGCTTCATTTTAGATCTGAGAAAGCACAGTAAATAAAATATTTGTTTTATTTAACATGAAAACAAATATATTCTGAAGGTGCACAAGTTTATCAGTGCCCCACTGCCTTATCATGCTGGATGAGTCTCAACCAGAGGAAATATTCTATCCTGGAACTTAAAGGGTTTAAAGGATTGTGATGCATCTTATGTGTGACAATTAATGTTTCATAACTGGCATTTGAGCATTCAGCACCCTGAGTTGTTTTGGGAACTGTATAAAAACACAACAATTAATGGAAATACATTGTGATGAAGAAATTCCAGGAGAAAGTTAATATAATACTTATTGTCAGAATGTTATGCATTTTGCCTACATGTCATGACAGACCTAAGAGTCAAATATAAATTATGTCACTTCTACACAACATTGTTCACCATTTAGGCTCTGGCACTAGAGAGATGATGGGTGTGGGCTCCTGTCTCTTCACAGACATGGCCTTGGGGTTTTTCCCAATTCCACCACTCAGGGGTCGTGACTGATACTGCACAGGAAGAGAATATGTCAGAGCTTTTGTCATCATGACAGAGATGTTTCATATCAGTCACAAGGAGTCTATGTCTTGGACTACCTCATATTCTGATTTATTTTCCTGTTTTTTGTAAAATTATTAGGAAGGTTCCACCAATGCACTGTAATTATTTTATGTTACTATGTGACCTTAAAAATCCTGCCTCCCCAGGGTCTGCCCCTCAATCACCCCTCAGAAGGGTGAGAGGATGAGATTGCAGATAGGGGAAGGGAGTGGGCAGGGCTGCCCCATGTCCAGGCTTCCCCACACATGCACGGGACTGGGGGGAGGAACAAACCCGCACCCTGGGGACCTGGGGCCCTGGGACCGGCAGGAACAGCTGCACGCACATACCATCTGGCTCAGCCCCAGAGCTGCCTCCACCCTGCACAGATGTGCATGAGTCTGAGGGGGAGAGAGGGGCCGGGAGGGACCCGGGGTGGGCGAGCCCATCCTGCAGGAGGGACGTGTGGGTGTGACCCAGAAGGAGACTCTGCGGGAAACGTGGTCTCTGGGTCCTCAGATGTGGGTAGTCAGGGGCAGGGAAATGAGGAGATGAGGGGAGGAACCAGGCATCAGCAGGGAGGCCCCATGGGCAGGAATCTGACAGAGGAGGCATCAGGACATGCCGCACAGGGACGCCAAGCCCAGATCATTCAGCTCCAGGACAGTGTCGGGTCCTGGGTGCAGAAAAACGGGGACCCGCACACCCCATCTCCCTGCACACCCGTCACTGTGGGGCCTCCCCAGACAGGTCTGTGCTGGAGGAGCAGGGACAGGCTCTCCAGGGTGAGGAGGGGCTGGGCATGGTCACGTGTCTTCTGGGGCTGTGCCCTGGACAACCTCTGGGAGGTATGCTGTGCAGAGACGCTGAGGCCTGGCAGGAGGGGGAGCCACTGGCCTGGGAATGACTGGGCACGTGTGGTCTATCAATTCAGCTCACTAAGAGACCTGATATTCAGGTTTTATCAAAGTCATTTAAATTTTCATTTCTTCATGAATTTATGGATACATGTTAGGACAATACATCAATAGCACATTCACATGAGGTAAAATATGAATAGATTGTGTGATTGTATATGTTGATAACCCATTTTGTGTCCAATTTTGGAAGATAGGACAATGTTTTTTTCCTCTTTTTTTATTTATACAGATGACGTCTCCAGGGGTCACCAATCTCACGGCCGTGGCAGAATTCGTCCTCATGGGGTTCCCCACCTAGGGGACCATGGGCTTCCTGTACCCACTGTTCTTCTCCCTGGTCTACCTATGCGCCCTGCTGGGGAACGGGCTCATCGTCCTCAACACCACTCTGGACCGGCACCTCCTCACCCCCATGTACTTCTTCCTGAGGAGTCTGTCCCTCACGGACCTCCACCTCATCTCAGCCACGGTCGCAAAGTCCATTGCCAACACTCTGAGTCACAGCAGCTCCATCTCCTTACCGGGCTGTGTTGTCCAGGTCTTTATGCTGGATTTGTCAGGAGTTACAGAGCTGACCCTGCTCACAGTGATGATCCTTGACCACTATGCTGCCATCTGCCACCCATGCACTATGAGGTCATCATGAGCAGGGACAGGTGTTTGCAGATGACAGCTGTGTCCTGGCTGGGTGGCAGTCTATTGGCTGTGATGAACACAGCTGGAAACTTCTTGTCCTACTGCAGGTCCAATATGGTCCACCAGTTCTTCTCTGACATCCCCCAACAATTGGCTATTTCTTGCTCAGGAAATCTAATGAACAAACTTGTCCCCATTCTCATTAGTGCGGTGATGGATTCCTTTTGTTTTATTTTCGTCATCATTTCTTATGTGCACATCTTCTCTGCTGTCAGGAAGATCCCATCCACAGAAGGGAAGGACAAGGCCTACTCCACCTGCCTTCCCCACCTGCTGGTAGTGGTGCTGTTTGTCTCCACTGCATTCTTTGCTTATCTGAAGCCGACCTCAGGGACCCCATCCATATCTGACCTGGTCATTTCTATGTTCTACACGATGGTGCCCCCCACCTTTATTCCCATCATATACAGTCTCAGGAACCAAGCCATGAAGTCAGCTGTGGGGAGACTGATGAAGGGGAGACTCACCAAAATGTAATAGGGAAGATGACTTCATGACTCCCTCATGAGACACATATTTTTAAATTTCACATAATACTGGCCTTTATGTTTTTCTAAGTTCATATAATTCCATTGTAAAATTTCAAAATATATGCTCTTTTTTAAAATAAATTTACGATGACTTCATATATTCTGCTGCTCATATAGTCTTACTAGCATTGATTGTTCCTCTTTTTAACTTAGTTGCACTTTGATATTCTCTGTACGATGGAGGTCACTGAGCTTCCGCCACTACCTTCTGGTCTCCATTCTGTGCTCCGGGCTGAGAGAGGTGATGGTTGGGTTTCATCTCAGTGGTTAGCAGATCTCTCACTGGGGCAGTATTTCCAGTCTCTAAGACAGCTTCTCCTTTCATGTCACTGACCCTCGTGGTCATGGGTGGGATCAGGAACGACGGATAGGATATAGGCCCCTGTTCTTAGATGCCTTCACAGCATAAATAAGGCCTTTGGTACAAGTTGGAATCTGAGTGGTCACGACCTTCTGTGGACAAAGACCCACACACATGGCTGGGTAGATGCCCCCTGGAAGCTCTGGTGTGGGTGCCGCTGGCATTTAGCATAAACTCAGTCAGTGCATGGTGGACACCTGAAATAAGACAGTGGCTATGAAAGCTATTATTTTCATGTGCAGTATAATTACTAAAAATTTACTAAGATACATTGGGTAGAGTCTTTCAAGAAACAATAAAGGAACTTAGGAAGCTATAATGAAAAAACAAAATAATAGCTAGTGGACTGAACCATGTTCTATTATTTGAAGAGACGGTTGAAGAAGGACCCCCACAACAGCACACCAAACTTTCCTCATGTGTTTATCCCCATATATTTAATTACCTAGAATTTCTGGGAATTTGAGGACAATGTCCTTTTGGCCACATTATTATGGGATCTCAGAGTGTTAGTGATTCCATGGGGAGTACGTCAAATGAGAAATCTCATCAGACTCACATATCATAAATAACACTATCATTTAGTGTAGATGTGAATACAAAGAATTTGAGGGAGATTTAAACTGGGGAAGTGAAGTGGCCCCATGATTTTCACTTGCTGTCTGGCCTCAGCTCCTCTCTGTTGACTGCATCCACCTTTGCTGTCCCATCTGTGATGTCCAATGTTTGAAATTTTCACACCAGAATATTTCATGGTAAAATGTAGCTCCCATTGGATATCAGACATTCAACTCATTCTCAAACATTCACCCTCTGAGGGTGCTAATCAGGCTGACCTTGACTTTAGCCCAGGTGAGGACCATGTGTGCACAATGTCAGTTTGGAGGCTGCCAGGAATGGTTAAAAGTGGCAACATCTCCTTCTTTGAACATTTGGATTAACGTGTTGCTGTTCTAGTAAGTCATTACCATTGTAGTTTTTCCTGATGATAAAGAACTTTCTTAATATCAACTCTTGATACTCTCATAGTTTACTGTCAATAAAAGTTATGGGATGGACCTCCCCGGTGTCACAGGGTTTGAGCGCTGGGTTGTGAAGCTTCCCGCAGCCTCTGCAACACCGGTTCTGTCTCCGGCTGCTCCCCGGCCACCAGAGGAGGGTCCCTCATGGCGCAGACCTCTCCTGCCGCTGCTGCTCCCCTCAGCAGTGTACTTTGGTCCTTCTGCATGCTCTGCTCCCCGCTCTGGCTCTGGTGAGTTCTCTCACACTCCCACGCTTCTGGCTGTACCCAGTGCTTGCATAAATAAATAAATAAATAAATAAATAAATAAATAAATAAATAAATAAATGGATGGATGAATGAATGAATGAATGAATAAATCTTTTTTTTTTTAAAGTTATGGGATACCAAGTGAAGACAATTATGGGATATAATGAGAATTCAATGCACGTATTGAATGAAGAAGCTGAATCAGACTATTATGAACATATCCTGAGACTATTCACTGCCTCCAATTTGTCAGTTTTGTGTAACATAATTAGAATTTTAAAATAATAAAACATTAGCTGTCTCCAGGTTGTATGGATTTAAACATTTAAGCACAATTAAAACTTTCAGAGAAAACAAAATATACACTAAGAAAACATAAGATTCCACTGGATAAATAAAACAATAAGCCACTTCAGTGTGGTTGGAAGCTTAAAAAAATCAACAAACAAAAAAAAAAATTCCCTTCTTATATGAAAAGACACACGCAGCAGACTGAAGCAGGTCATGTCCCACCCCCTACAGAAGAGTAAACTCAAGCAGATAAATGCCTGTTTCCATGTGTGACGTCACCATCGTCATGCAGCAAACCTAAGCATATGACACCATGAACAGAATCCCTAAAATACTGTTTCTTAAAGATTAAAAGCAAATGATCCCAACAGAAGGACAATTCTAATGTAAGTGCAGGGACAGGGGCTGGGGTGGAGAAGAACCTCAGGATACACAATTTCAGAGACGAGTAATGTTTCTCTTCGCGAAGGGCTGGTGACCCCCGTGGTCACTCACTTCTGCTGGACGTCCATTGTCTTTCCGCCCCACTCCCCCTCTCTGGGCTCCCTACTGCCTCACTTCATGTCCCTTCCCTCCCACCTCAGGCCGTTCCACATCCCCCTCACGCCCATCCCCAGGGCATCTCCATGAAGGGCACTGGGGGTGGGGGCTGTCGGGAGACTGTCCTGCTGTCTAGACATGGACTCAGGGCACTGTTATGACTGATGGTGCCCACCAGGGTGGACACGACAGGTGGGGAATGGAACCTGGACATGAGGATTTGTCTAATCACATCCATAGAGGCAGAAACAGACACAAAATCACATCTACACACTGAGTGTGATCATTACTAGCTGAAACACACTGCAGGACACTCCAATTAACACAGTCAAGTAAACACACACTTTCCCTTGGGAGGAAGGTCCCCGAGGACTAGAATATGGACAGTGACCAACACACGGACACCAGCTCCAGAGCTCAAATAGCCCAGCCCTGAGGCCCTGTTTTGTCTATGAGTTGGCGCAGGACGGGGTGGAACATGCTGTGAGTGCTCAGAGGCTCACCACGAGCCCCGACCATGGAGTGAGATGCCGGGACTCCATCTGTCCCGCCATGGGGACAACCTCAGGAGAGAGACTCCACACGGCAGCGGCAACTTTCCCCCCAGACTGCAGGTATCTGCCCCCAGCCGTTTGCAGGGGAGAATCCACTCACACTTGGAAAATTTTAGATTTAAGCTGCATTTCAGACTTGAGAAAACACTGCAGTTAAACTATTCACTTTGTAAATCATGACAACTAATGCTGATGAGGCCCAAGTCGTCATGTCCCACTGCCCTGTCAGCATGGGTGAAACCCAGGGAGAGAAAACTTATTACCTTGTAATTTAAGATGCTCAAAGATACTGACTTAATACATTGATCATATTAGAAGATTTTGATTTATGGAAAATGTGACGATTTTTTATTCTTACCTAGAATTTTAGCATCAGCACAAACAGTGTGTTTTGGATACTAAACAAAATAACCAAATTAATGGAATTAGATTTTATGGAAGAAATTTCAGAGCAAAATTAAATATATTTATTGTTAAATTCAAAATGCTATGCCCATTTGTCCTACACATTATGACAGATATGAGTCAAGTAGAAAATCAAAAATTCTTATGGCAACATGTTGATGGCTTCATGGCTCTGACACTAGCATGAGGCTGGCAGGGACATGCAACTATTTATGGACGTGAACTTGGGATTTTTCGCCAACTCCATCACTCAGGGATTGTTAGCGATTGTGTAAAATAAATCACATTATTTAAACAGGGCCTCGAGGAGATATATCACTAATGTTATTTTAAGATTTTAAATTTTTATATAGATCACTCAACAGATGTCAACATTATTAACAACCCAGTAACCTAATTTATTTCCATGTTTTTATTAAATTATTTGGCATTATTCCCACCAATGTATTGCAAATATTTTATATAACCGCATTCCAAAAATCCTCCCTTCACCAGACCTGCCTGTCCATCACCCCCATAGAGAGGGGAGAGGCTGAGATTGGGGAGGGAAGAGAGTGGGCAGGGTTGCCCCGTATCCACATGTCCCCACTCACGCACGGGCCTGGGGGGAGGAACAAACCTGCACCCGGGGGACCCGGGGCCCTGGGACTGGGAGGGACAGCCACACGCACAGACCATCTGGCTCGGCCCCAGAGCATCCTAATTCCTTCATGAGTCTGATGGGAGAACATAGGGCCTGGCAGGACCCGTTGGTGGACGAGCCCATCCTGCAGGAGGGACGTGTGGATGTGACCACGGGAAGAAGTAGCTGCAGGAGAAACCACCTTAGCTCCTCCGGTAAACAATGGGGTAAGACAGTGACCAGGACAGGCAGGAGCGGTCACCCTCTCAGCACATACAATGCAGGGGCGAGGTGCAGTCAGTGTTCAGATGGCAACATGGTTGCGCGGGACGCCCCACCTACTGCTGTGATGATGAATATGGGCACCAACCAGGAACAGACTTGGGACCATCAGTGTCCACTTGGTCCCAAAATACGTACCTGGAGCTGCAACTGGCCTTTGTTTTGCTGGAACTTGGCAGTTGAGATCCACAGGCCAGATTTGGGGTGAGCTTGAATGTTTATGTTCCTGAGTCTTCTTAGAGGGTCCGCTCCTGGGAGGTGCACAGACCTGGGGCCCTGGGTTTGAAGAGGAGGGGCCGGGGTCAGTGTTTCAGGGGTGCCCATGTATGGGACGTGGTGAGACAGGAGGAAACTGGGTCAGGGGGCTGAGGTCAGTTGAACACTCTGCCCTTCAGCATCTCCCACAGGCATCGTGGACAGTGGAAGCACCTGCGGGTCACAGAAGCTAGAGAGGCCGAGCAGAGCAGGAGCTGAGTTCCCTGTGGGTGGGGCGCTGGTCAGTGCATGGAGCGATGTCAGTGGGGAAGGAGAGCGCTGGTCACCTGCAAAGAGACTCCACAAGTCCAGCACTGGTAGATGGTCCCGGCACTATATTCCTCTAGACGTTCATGCAGTGATGGCTCCAGGGGGGATCAATCTCACGGCTGTGACATAATTTGTCCTCCTGGGGTTCCCCACCCAGGGGACCATGGGCTTCTTGCACCCGCTGCTCTTCTCCCTGGTCTACCTGTGTGCCCTGCTGGGGAACGGGCTCATCGTCCTCATCAACACCCTGGACCGGCACCTGCACACCCCCATGTACTTCTTCCTGAGGAGTCTGTCCATCTCGGAACTCTGCCTCATTTCAGCCACAGTCTCCAAGTCCATTGCCAATTCTCTGAGGCATAGCAGCTCCATCTCCTTCCTGGGCTGTGTCCTCCAGGTCTTCATGATGGTGGTCTGCAGTTACAGAGCTTCACCTGCTCACAGTGATGAGCCTTAACCACTATGCTGCCATCTGCCACCCCCTGCACTATGACGTCATCATGAGCAGGGTCAGATGTGTGCAGCTGACAGTTGTGTCCTGGCTGGGTGGGGGGTGTCATCTCTGTGATGAACACAGCTGGATCCTTCGCCTTGTCCTACTGTGGGTCCAGCGTGGTCCACAAGTTCTTCTGTGACATCCCCCAGTTATTGGCTATCTCTTGCTCTGGAAATTTAATGAATGAACTGGTCCCCATGTTCATTACCGTGGTGTTAGAAATCTGCTGCTTTATTTTCATCATCATTTTCTATGTCCACATAATCTCTGCTGTCAGGAAGATCCCATCCACAGAATGGAAGGCCAGGCCTACTCCACCTGCCTTCCCCACCTGCTGGTTGTGGTGCTGTTTGTCTCCAATGGGCTCTTTGCTTATCTAAAGCCAACCTCAGGGACCCCGTCCATGTATGACCTGGTCATTTTTATGTTCTACACGGTGGTGCCCCCCACCTTTAATCCCGTCATATACAGTCTGAGGAACCAAGCCTTGAAGACGGCTGTGGGGAGACTGATGAAGCGGAGACTGACCATAATGTAATAGAGAAGATGAGTTCATGACTCTATTACAAGACATTTATTTTAATTTTTTTCATTATGCTTTATATTCTTATAGTTATGTTTCATTCCATTGTATAATTAAAAAAATATAAGCTTATTTTTAAATTATATTTAAGATACTTAATATATCCCTATAGCTTATATTTTGCTCTTTTGAGCACTGAATGTTCTCTGGTATTCCGTGTGTACTGGGGTGATTGGACCTCAGCATCTTTCTGCTGTTCTCCATTCTGTGCTCCCGGCTGAGGGAGGCGATGGTTGGGTTTCATTTCAGTCATCAGCAGAGGTTCTCTCACGGGGCAGCATCTCCAGTCTCTATGGTGCTTCCTCTTTCATGTCACTGATCAGGGATCACAGAAAGGACAGAGGCCCCTTTACTTAGTGAGTGAGGCCTTCACACATAAATAAGGCCTTGGGATCTGTAGTAGAATCTGAATATTCATGACCTTCTGTCAATAAGAAGCACACCTGATGTGGTAGACACCCTTCAGGAAGCTCTGGTGTGGGTGCTGACAGCATTTACATAAATACACTCAGCATACAGTGGACACCAGAAATAACACATTGAGTTAAAGCAGTTAATTTCATGTGCAGTATAATCACTAAAAATTTACGAATATATAATGGGTAGGGTTTTTAAGAAACAATAAAGGAACTTAGGAAGCTATAATGGTAAAAACAAAATAATAGCTAGTGGACTACACAATATTCTAATATTTCCAGAAATAGTTGAGGAATGGCACTCACAACATCACACCACACTTTACACATGTGTTTATCCACATTTATTTAATTACCAAGAATACCTGGGAATTTGAAGGCAATATCTTTTTGGGCACATTATTATGGGGTCTCAGAGTGTTTGTGTTTCCATATGGAGTTGTTTAATCAAGAAAACTCATCAGATTTACATATAAATAATGCCATCATTTAGTGTAGATGTAAAGATATAAAGAATTTGAAGAATGGCCTCCTGGTGGCGCAGCCGTTGAGTGCTGGGCTGTGAAGCTTCCCGCAGCCTCTGCAGCGCCAGTTTGATACCCGGCTGCCAGTTGAGGGTCCCACATGGCACACAGACCTCTCCTGCTGCCTGCTGCTCCCCTCAGCAGTGTACTTCGTCAGTCTGCCTGTTCTGTTCTCCGCTCTAGCTCTGGTGAATACTCTCACACTCCCGCGCTTCTGACTGTACTCACTGCTTGTATAAATAAATAAATCTAAAAAAAAAAAGAATTTGAAGATTTAAAATTGGGAAGTGAAATGCCCAAGTGTGTGGCTGCTGTCTGGCCTCAGCTCGTCTGCTGACTGCATCGACCCCTGCTTGCCCATCTGCAACGTCCAATGTTTGAAAATTTTAACCAAAATATTTCATGATAAAATGTAGTTCCAACTGGATATCAGACATTTAACTCATTCTCAGATATTCACGCTCTGAGTGTGCTAATTAGGCTGATCTTGCCTTCAGCCCAGGCGAGTCCAATGTGTGCATAATGTCAGATTGGAGGCAGCCAGGAATAGTTAAAAAGATGGCAAAAACTCAATATATAAACTTCTAGGTTGACAACTTGCTACTGTTCTTTTAAATCATCGGCATTTCTATTTATCAAATGATAAATAACTTTCTTAATACTTAATTCTTGATACTGTCATAGCTTACTGGTCAATAAAAGTTATGGAATATAATAAGAACAGGTTATGGGATACAATGAGAATTCAAAACATGTATTGAATGAAGAAGCTGAATCAGACTATTATAAATTTATACTAAGACTATTCATACTAAGACTTATAAATTTATATTAAGACTATAGTAAGACTATTCATTTTGTCACCTTTCTATTACAGAATTGAAATCTTTAAATTAATAAAACATTAACTGTCTCTAGGTTGTATGGCTTTAAACATTTAAGCACAATTAAATTTGTTGTGCACGTATAATAAACACTAAGAACACTAAAGATTCCACTGTAAAAACAAATTAAATTAATAAGCCACTTCAGTATAGCTAGATTACAAAATCAACAAATGGAAATCAATTGCCTTCTTAGACCCCAACATTGAACTAGATTGTGAAGAAAACAATCCCACTTATAACCATGAGACTAAATACCATGGAGTATTCATAACTAAGGAGGTGAAGATAAAGGGAAAGAGTAAGGTATTGTTAATAAAAATAGAAAAGACAAAGAAATGAAAAGATATTCCCTGCTCTGGGCTTGGAAGAATCAACATTACCAACTGCCCATCTGACCCAAAACAGTTACAGATTCAATGCAATCCCAATAAGGACTTCAATGGCATTCTCCAAGGATATAAAACAAACATTACAGAAATGCATATGCAACAACCAAAAATTCTGACAAAAATGAGGAAGCAGGATTGAGGCAGCACATTCCAGACTCCAGTCCATACACTAAAGTTCTAATACTTAAAGCAGCATGGCACTGTGACAAAAACAGACACACAGACCTCTGGAATATAGAGGGCAGTCTGAGGAACCAAGCCATGATGTCGACGGTGGGGAGACTGATGAAGGGGAGACTCAGCAAAATGTAACAGAGAAGTTGACGTCATGGCTCCATTATGAGAAACATATTGTAATTTTTCACATTATATTCCTGGGCTGCTCTGGGAGACGCAGTGAGGTCCACGGGGCCCTGCACCTGGTGGACACTGTGGCTGGAGCTCCGCGGCGCAGAGGTCATTGAGGTGCACTCAGACGCACAGGGGTCAACCCCTGTACCCCAACAGGAGGCCCTGCGGGCGAACACAGCACAGCCCCGGTGCGGGGTGTCGAGTGGAGGGTGAAGCTCTGTCTGGGCGAGCGTGGCCAGCCCGGCGTGGCCCCCTGAGGGCGTCGGGGCGCACGGGAGCTCCCCCCGCACACCCGCTTCAAGCCGCCCCTGGACCTGTGTTGCCTCTCCCTGAGCAGCAGCACCTCGGCCATCGGAAACCTGGGCTCGGAGGAGCCTCCATGCTCCATTGGGTCAGTTTCCTTGGGGATGCACTGAGCGCCCCTTTTATTCATGCTGTGGTGTGGCCCGGCCGTGGGTCAATGTATAGAAATATAAACCCGTGTCTAAGTGACCAAAATATCATTTTCATTAAGTATTTTTAAGAAATATGGTTGTTTAGCATGATAAATCTCTTGATGTAGTAACATATCTGGACTCTTAGGGACTTAGAGAATCATGTCTCAAGAAAAGTTAATATATTGAATATAAATATGGTTTCTTTGCTGATTTTAAGAAAAATAGCTAAAAATCATGACATATTGTCATTAAATAAAAGAAGTATGATCCATTAACAAAATGAAAATAACTGATCAAATGGAAGAAGGTATTTGAAATTATATATTTGATAAGACATATTTTCCAAAAATATTAACAACTCATACACCCAGTAACAAAGCCTCAACAATCAGACTAAAAACCAGGCAGACAATCTGAACAGACATGGCCACCGGCCATTGAGAAAGTGCTTGGCATCACTCATCTCCAGGGAACACAGTCAAATCACAAGGCAACAATGGCATGTCATCTGGGAGTCAGGGGATGTGGGAAGAAGGGAGCGCCTGGGCACTGCTAGTGAGGGTACAGATCAGTGCCCTCATGTGGAAAGCTGTGGAGGTTTCTTTTAAAAATTAGGAACATAAATGTTATATGAGCCAGTAATTCCACTCTACAGATACACACATATTGGACAATAAACAGACACAAACCCCCGTGTCAGTACAACAAACAAATGAAATAAATAGTAGAAAAAATCTACAAAAAAAAAAAAAAAGAGAGAGCTTTTCTGTGAAAGATAAGATAGGCAAGCCCTTAGTGAGACCAGGGGGAAAAAGACAGGAGCTGAATACAATAAAAAAATAAAAGAGGGATTGCAACTGTTACCACACAAATAAAAAAGAGAATAATTGCTGATTGTGAACAATTACCTATCATGTAACCTGGCAGGAATGCCTGAGTCCCTGAGGCATGTTTTGTGCCAACATTGAATAATGGAAAAATGGATCAGACAAGCCAATTAAGAGACCATGTGATTGAAGCACTAGTTAGAAAATCCCCCAAGAGGAATGAAAACCAAGTGCAATTAAGAAAAACAGTTCTCGAAATGACAGAGGTGGCAGCAGAAAGCAGCCTTGGAGACACTGGGCTTTGCAAAGTGGTGGCAGGGGGCCAATTATCCACAATAGAGGTCTTCATTGAAAAGAGACTCTATCTTGAAGCCCTTGGTTGCATCTCAAGGTCTTTTACAAAATTCAAATGAGCAGCTTTATATTAAATTGGTATAAAAATAGGTGGAGGTCCTTTCTGGAAAAAACAACTCCTTTAAAAACGAGTATTCAAGACCTTTCATATCCTCTGCACCTCCTTCCCAAGGAAGCTCAGCTTTGCACCGGCTCTGCCCATGACGCAGACTCCCCAGCCAACGTCCCACCTCCAGTGATGAACTGAGAGACTGGGCTTGCACAGGGAGTGTGTGAAGCTTCAGATTTGAAAGTAAAGGGAAAAGTAACTTGATATTAACTGACAGAAGAAACCCAGTGGAAACAATGTGTTGCAGTGAACAGAAGAAAAAGGCTTAGAAAAGTGTATTCACATTCTTTGTCACTTTGAAGTGGGGAATTTAGCTTTTCCCTGTTGAGTTGTACAAGATCCTTATTCATTATATATTAATCATTTATCAAATATATGGCTTGCAACCTTTTCTCCCACTCCCTGGAAGCCTTCACATTCTGCTGATGCTACTCCCTTTGCCATGCAGAAACTTTGTACTTTCATGTAGCCTGGCGTGCTTATTTTCTTTCTTGTGGATTGTGGTAGCACTTTCCAAAGATCATTCCCAACACCAATGTAAAGAATGTTTTCCCGTGTTTCGCTAGGATTGTTACAATTCCACCTCTTATATTTAGTGTTTAATTCATTTGAGCTGACTTTTATGTATGGTTTGAGATTAGAGTCCAATTTTTTCTGTTGATGGTGGATGTTGTGTTGTGCAACACCACACTGATGAAGACACGGGAGTTGTGGAGCAGGCTGCAAAAGGCAGGATGCTGCTGAGAGCAAGATCCTGGCTGTTTTTATTGGTAGAATAATCACAGAACATCAGCTATGTGCATAGGAGGACAAGGAGAGAAGGATGGTAAAACTCAGGAATGTTATCTAGGGCTTGGGGGACATGAGTCTGCTGACCACGTTATCACCTTGATGACCAAGTTTTGGCATCGAAACTAGACCCTGGGCCCCCTGGGCACGGTCCTAATCTTATCAACTGATCAGCTTCTGGGGCCCCTTGTCATACATCTGTACTTGCCCCCCCAGGTGTTCCCAGTCATACCTCATGATGCATGAGTTGGGGGTAAGTTCATGCATCCGTCCTCAGCCCCCTGGGCATTCCCTTCCTAGATGCACACCCTTGATGCACCCCCTTCCCAGAGTGATCAAGCTTTCTGCTCTTGATTGATAAGAAAGGCACCTTGTAAGGTTTGGCTCATATGACTGTGACTGGACAGTTCTGACCTTTGTATAGGGCTTCATCATTATAAGTATTAAGAAGAGCAGAGGGGATGTCTTGTACTGGGAGGTAACAGATGAGGAGTCAGAAATGATGTTAAGTGACTGTGAAGGAAATGAAGAAAGAGTCAAAATAGCAGCTGCTAGTTCAGCACGTGGGGCCGAATGGGAAGGCGCGATGCAGGCAGTCGGCCCCGGGGCAGCATCCCGGGCGCCAGACCATGACTCAGCAGCCTGGGGTGGAGGAGCTGTCCACGAGTGTCGAGAGAGCCTGGGGATGGGAGAACTGAACACGGCATTGAAGGAATGACGAGGGAGAAGCTGTGGGGATTGAACGCGTTTATCGGGTGGGGTAGAAGAGAAGTATGATCCACCATAGTCCTGGACAACAATCTGAAATTACTGTGACTGAGTGAGGAGCCCTTCTGTGTCCTGCCCGCAGAGGCCCATGTTAATAGAGCAGGGATCACAGCTGGATAAGGACTGACAACAAAAACGACTTTTTTGTAATAAGGAATATCTTTGAGAAAAATAAGTAGATAAGTAATTTTTTGGCTGGGAGGGAAGGAAAAGACATTCAATAATGTGAAAAGGTGAGGTCACAGTTTTTCCACTTATTGAAAAGACTGTTATTTCCCCATGTGTATCTCACGGGAAGGCCAATAAGGCAAGAAAAAAAATAATAAAAGGAATCCAACATCAGAAAAGAAGAATTAAAATTGTGTCTCTTTGGAGACAGAATAGCCTTCTATAGGCAGCCCAAGAAACCCCCTCCAGAGGCAATCAGAACTGACAAACTCAGGAAGGTTATGGGATACAAAACCAACTGACAAAAAATAGTTATGTTTCTGTACGAATGATCCAAAAAGAAAGAAAATCTTCCATTTATACAAACCTCAAAAAGAGTGCATATTGAGGGAGATGTTGAACCAAAGGGGTAGAAAATCTACATGCTAAAATCTATAGACACCAACAAATAAAATTGAAGAAGATACACTACATGGAAAGAGACCCCAAGTTTATGAATCAGAAGGAGAAAGTGTCAAAAGGACAGGAGCCAGACACCAACTCCCGACACACCCTGTGAGAATATTGACAGCCCTTTCACAGAGCCAGAATAAATAATTTGAAAATGTCACAGAAGCACAACCTTGGGCCACTCAAGGCAACCCTGAGAAAGGATGAAGCTGAAGGCACCCCCTTCTCGTCTTCAAATCCAAAGCTGACACCATCCGGGAGGTGGGACAGGTCACCCATCACCGGCCGTGCCCTCCTGCTGGGCCACCTCCGAGTCTCCCACCATTCTCTCCCACCCCCTGGTCTCGGCCTCTGGTGACCTCACAACATCATTTCGGACACAGGACACTGTAAGTTTTTTGAGGGGGCGACACGGGAGGGTCTGGCCTCAACCTGGGATGAATGGAGCATTGGAAACAGGGTCACTGCAGACCTGCCCGCAGGAAAGTGCGCAGCGGCGACAGGAAGCTGGAAGGGCCCCACACGTCACCCACTCGCTGAGATTTCCTGCAGGCGCCTGCTGCTGAGCAGCCCAAGGGCACAAGGGCCACCATCCTGAGGAGCAGGTCACATGGTCACTGAGGGCCGGGAAAGTGTCCAGGGCCAGAGGGAGCAGCTGGAGGGTGAAAGAGCCGAGCGCTGCAGGCCCTGTGTCTGTCTGTCTGTCTGTCTGCGTGTCAGAGAAGCCAGCATTTTGAAAGTCAAGAGTTTTCAGAGAATCAAGCACATCCCTGCCCTGGCACGTCTTAGGGCCCCACACTCGTCACGCTCATCGCCCTCTTAGGGTGCCACGCTCTGTGGGTTTAGACAACCCTACAAGGCCTGAGTCGGCATCCTGATATTACTGGAGCCCACAGAGCTCTCTGCTCCCCGTTTCTCCCCCCTCCCCACCCACCCCGGCCTTTTGAATGTCTTGGTAGTTTTGCTGTTGCAGGATGTTGCGGAGTGGGAAGAGCTGGACACACGACATTCCCAGCCTCTGAGCCTCTACAGCTCCTCCACTCCCGCTGCTGACGGCTCGTCCTCTCTGGCGCAGAGCGGCCCCTCATTCTGCCTGGCCTCAGGCCTGTTCTCTGGGACCCGGGCCTTTGCGTGCCGTCTCGCTCCATGGAGACGCCTCTGCCTCACCTGCCCACCACAGCAGGGTTCTCCCACCCAGACACGAGCACCCTCCCTGCGTGGGCTCAGAGTCCTGCTGCCGGTTCTTTGTTTTCCCATGTACGTCAGTCTTCGGTTGCATTTTAACTCATACGAAATCACTAGTTTTGCACTCAGACAACTTCTCATTCCACGTGGATTGAAATATTCCGGAACAGTCTCTACTAAATATATCCTTTCCCAAACTAAATGAGCACATGTGACACTTGCAGAATTATTTTACAAGAGGACCCACAATTTTACAAATTCATTAATATTCAGCTGTGGCCTTAAAGCACAGTGCACGCATGCTCACTCTCAGGAGATGTTCTGAGGTCATGGGGGCTCCAGCGTCACTGAGGTTCTGGGGTCACTGGTGTCCAGGGGTCATTGGGGTTCAAGGGTCATTGGGGTTCAGGGCTCACTGGGGTTGTGATGTCACTGGGGCTCAGGTACCACTGGGGTTCTTGGTCACTGGGTTTCTTGGGTCTTTAGAGTGCAGAAATCACTGGGGTTCAGAGGTTGGGGCTGCTGTGGTCGCTACCACTCAGGGCTCACTGGGGTTCAGGACCCAGCTCATACAAAGTTCTTTCTTCCTGGCCCTTGGTGACCACGCAGGACACCGTGCTGACCCCATGGACACTGGAGCCCCTGGGACCTCAGAACCTCCCTGAGAGGGAACACGTGTGCACTGTGCATTAAGGCCACAGCTGAATATTAATGATTTTTTTAAAATCTCATGACACCACCCTCGGGGCCTGTCCACATCCAGGCCAACAAGTATCACCAATGTAAGGACAACTCCTGGGCATGTCCCCTGGTGGGAACCACAAATAAGCCCCATCCAGACGCACGCAGGCCTGATATAACACCAGCCCAGAGACAGCCCAGCAACCGCCACCCCGGGCGCATGCAGGCCGCGCTGGCTAAGGGGAGACACACCTGCCGGTCACATCTCGGCTCCGGCACATGTGGGGCTGAGGTGGCAGCACGGGGACGACACAGGGATTTCTAACATGACAGGAACGTTCCTGGTCCCGAGGCGCCGGCTCCATCATGCTGTCCTCTGGTTCTGCTGCCCTTCCTGTCTCTCCCACTGTTCCTCCCCGTGCTCCTTCCTTCCTGTCTGTTTATCCCTCCTCCTGCCCCCCCACCTGCCAGGCCCCAGGAGGGCGCACAGTGGGTGGCGGTGACTTTCCAGCTCCCTGTGGACTGAGCTCACCTGGGGCTCAGAGGGGCCCACACTGGGTCCCTGCGGCAGTCAGGGGAGGTGATGAGGCCTGATGGGGGGGACCAGGTCCTGCTCATGGAGTCCCCTAGGACGCCCTGATGGTGCTGTTGACTCGGAAGGCTCATTACCTCGGATGCCGCCAAGAAGTCCACGGGGACAAGGGACACGGGGCCTCTCGGGCGAGTTCCCTGAGGAAGGGGAGCCGGGGACGGTGTCAGGATCTGAGGGGGCAGCAGGGGATGGAGATAATGAGCCCTGGGGCCCGTCTGCAGAGTCAGTGAGCCAAAGGCCTGGACCCTTAATGTCAGAGGCCAGTGCCGCGGAGGGCAGCGGGTGACCGGGCCGTCAAGAGAGTTTGCATTTCCTCCCATCTCTGTGAGGGCGATTTCGTGGGAAGCCACTGCTGGGCCCGCGGAAGCATCCTGGCAGACTGGACGTGTGGGTCAAATAAGGTGGAGAAGTTCCCCTTGTAATTAAATGTTTTCTATTCAGTATAAATATATATTCCATTGAACTGCATTTCAAAGTGTCAGCCTTTCAATAGGAACAACTGACCTCATTTTGTTGTCCTACTAAAGGGAATTTTATTTGGTCTCTTTTGAGGTAAGGTCTTTTACAAACAAGTATCATTTCACAATGCATTTTGCATTTCAGAGGAGCAGTAGTTAAAATATTCATCTTATAACTGAAAGCTAATATTTAAAACTCACAGTTCAATTTCACAATGCCATATTTTCTGGGATGAATTTCAAAGAGGGAAAAAATATATATATATATTTTTTTTTTAGTTTTCTTCAACAAAAGGACTTCTGCAGCTTAGGTTTTTAATATATTTGTGGTCATATAATATTTTAATTGAGGTCTATCTGACAATAATTGTTCCTAGCCATGATATTTCGGCATTGAGAACAGAGATGAAAGTGCATCACATGTTAAATATCACACGTACGAGAGCTATTCAGGAACAGTGAGGAAGAATCTTAAGAGGAAGTTAAAATTCACATTAGTAGTTTAAAAGGGAAAGCTTCACATGTTCATCCCCAGAATATGACACAGTCGTGAGTCAGAAATTCATAAACTTTTGAGGTGATAAATATTGATCTTTTTGTTTTTTCCTTCAGACTGAAATGATAGTCACATGTGGAAATCAGTCTATCATGGATGTGAACATTTTACCTGACTCCACACAGCAACACAGCTATATAAAATATAATATTGTCAATATAAATATTATTTTAAGTCACTGAAAAGTGAAAGGTCCATGCAGCAGCCCTGAATGCAGGAGCCAACCAGGAAGCCCACCTGGGGGGCAGGAATGCAGATACCTGCCTGGAGGATTCAGGCAGTGAGCCTCCCCCCTCCCCCTACCAGTCTAGTCTCAGACAAAGAACCTCTACCTGCCCTACAAACTTTCCCCGCCATATGAGTCCAACTTCCCACCTGACCTCTCCTCACCCTATAAAACCCTGCTTCCCCCTAACAACGCGCGCGACTCCACGACTCCACTGACACCCGCCTTGGGTCTGTGAGGTCCGCCCGGGGCGCAATAAACTTTCCCTCCCTTTGAGAAATGTAGCCTGGCTCTCCTCTCCTTTACCGCACCAAACCTTTCAAACAGGTTTTGGCAGAGGGCACAAAAGAGCAGGTTCTGAATTTGTTTTCTTGTTTCCATTACAATAGCAAAAATTGTTCCTCTAGTCTCCTACAATAATTCTATAGCAGCACAATCTCCTAAAATCCTGCCTCCCCAGGGCCTCCCATACATCATCCCATGGGGGTGGGGATGAGATTGGGGAGGGGAAGAGAGGGCAGGGCTGCCCCATGTCCAGACATCCCACTCAAGCCTTGGGGGAGGAAGAAACCAGCACCCGGGGAACCCAGGGCCCTGGGACCGGCAGGGACAGACACACGCACAGACTGTCCGGCTCAGCGCCGGAGCGGCCTCCTCCCTGCACAGGTGTGCAGGAGTCTGGGGGGACCGGAGGGGCCATGGAGGGACCCGGGGTGAACGAGCCCATCCTGCAGGAGGGACATGAGGGTGTGACCCAGGAGGAGACTCTGCGGGAAATGTGGTCTCTGGGTCCTCAGATGTGGGGAGTCAGGGGCAGGGAGATGAGGAGATGAGGGGACGGACCAGGAGGCAGCAGAGAGGCCACAGGGGCAGGAATCTTACAGAGGAGGCATCAGGACACGCCACACGGGGACGCCGGGCCCAGATCATTTAGTTCCAGGACAATGTCGGGTCCCAGGGAGCAGGAAAACAGGGACCCGCACACCCCACCTCCCTGCACACCTGTCACTGTGGGCCCTCCCCAGACCAGGATTGTGCTGGAGGAGCAGGGACAGACTTTCCAGGTGGGAAGGGCTGGGCATGTTAATGTGTCCTCTGGGGCGGTGCCCTGCACAACCTCTGGGATGTGTGCTGGGCGGAGACGCTGGGGCCTGGGCAGGAGGTGGGAAAGCAAGATTGGGGCAGTGGGGAGGGGCTGTCAGTCAGGCTATGAGATCAACCAGAGCAGAATCCCACGATCAACCTCTCCACTCTATACCCTGAGAGTGACTCCTGGGACATGCCTGTGACTTTCCTTGTAGGTGTAATCTAGACTCAGACTGGAAGGTTCACATGTGTTGTATTCTGCTCATTATTTTTATGCAGATGATGGCCCCAGGGGTGACCAATCTCACGGCCCTGACAGAATTCGTCCTCCTGGGGTTCCCCACCCAGGAGACCATGGGCTTCTTGCACCCGCTGCTCTTCTCCCTGGTCTACCTGTGCGCCCTGCTGGGGAACGGGCTCATCGTCCTCGTCACCACCCTGGACCGGCACCTCCACACCCCTATGTACTTCTTCCTGAGGAGTCTGTCCTTCTCGGACCTCTGCCTCATCTCAGCCATGGTACCCAAGTCCATTGTCAACTCTCTGAGACACAGCAGCTCCATCTCTTTCCCGGACTGTGTCCTCCAGGTCTTTATGCTAGATTTGTCAGGAGGTTCAGAGCTGATGCTGCTCACGGTGATGAGACTTGACTGCTATGCTGCCATCTGCCACCCCCTGCACAATGAGGTAATCATGAGCAGGGACAGTTGTGTGCAGCTGACAGCTGTGTTCTGGCTGGGTGGGGGTCTATATGCTGTGATGAACACAGCTGGAACCTTCTCCTCTCCTACTGTGGGTCCCACGTGGTCCACCAGTTCTTCTGTGACGATCCCAGTTATTGGCTATTGCCTGCTCATGAAATTTCTTGAGTGAACTTCTCCCCATTATCAGTAGTGTGACTTTAGGTATGCACTGTTTTACTTTCATCTACATCTTCTCTGCTGTCAGGAAGATCCCATCCACAGAAGGGAAGGCCAAAGTCTACTCCACGTGCCTTCACCACCTGCTGGTTGTGGTGCTATTTGTCTTCACTGCATGCTTTGTTTATCTGAAACCTACCTAGGGACACCGTCCATGTGTGACCTGGTCATTTCTATGTTCTACACGGTGGTGCCCCCCACCTTTAATCCCGTCATATACAGTCTGTGGAACCAAGGCACAAAATCGTCTGTGGGGAGACTGATCAAGGGTCCATTCCCCATCAAATGAGATATCACATTGTACAATTTTACTCTGTCATTTATACAGATTCTCCCTCTAACTTTGATACATCATCATTACAATGCAATTACTCCTGTCATTAGGTTTTAATCCTTTGGCAGAAATTTATTCTCATATTCTTCCATAAGGTGTAGTTTCCAAAAATATTGCAATCCCTTGCCAACCCCTCCCTGTGTGCTGTTTATAAACTGAATCCAGCTCAGGACTAAAAACATGTACATGCTGTAGAAAGAATGTTCTAGAACTCACACATCACCAGCATTTATGTGAAATGAAACAGTGGTAAAGGGGCGTCTCTCCTGGGGAGCACCTAGGGAAGGCCCCCAGTCCTGGGCATCGGTTCCCTCAGTCTGTGTGTGTGTCCACTTAGGATCCTGCCCTTGTGGAGGGGGGCAGACATCTGAGTGAGTGCCCTCACCCCTCACAATTCCTAATGGGGTGTCTTCCTTTAAGAGACAGTCACTCTTCTGTTCAAAAGAAAAAGAAACTGCACTTGAAGGAAGGATGTATGGAGGAAGAGATGTGAGGCCCTTTCTGTCCCTCCCTCACCTCCTGGTGTGTCCAGTCTCTGATTGCTCCCCGCTCATGGGTGACCACTCACTGTGGCTTGGATCTGTGCTGCCCCTAGTATTATTGATGTAGAGCAGGTTTCATGGTTAAAGTCTGGATAAGACACAAAACCGTAAAACACCAGAAAGAACACAGGGGAGCCCTACAGGACACCCCCCACAGGTGGACTTGGGGACACAAGGCCAAGGACAGAGAAACCGGCAAAAACAAGTGGCCCCACCACACTAGCGAGCTCCTGTGTCTCAGAAGACGCCATCACAAAACAGACAACTGCACCGGGGGAAGCTGTGTGCACATCACACGCCTGGCAAGGGCGAGCGTCCAAAGTACACAAAACCTCACAAATGCAACAACAGGAAGGACACCCCAACCCAAAACGGCCTCAGGCCCCCAGAGACACTTTCCTCACAGGTCAGGAAGCCGCAGCCTCTCACACTTACTGCTGAGGTTGAAGCAGCCCCGCTGCTGAGCCGGTGACCGAGCCACAGATGTCTTTTTGCACTGCATAAAATCTCATGCATTCCTGATGCTTCTTTTGATTTTATCACTGGGTAGAATCTGAGTGTCCCGAATTAATCCTGTCATGTCCTTTCCTGTGGCGTCTGACTGTGTCAAAATGATCCTTTCCACCCCTCCTGCTCGCTGTCCCCTGTCTCCCCCCAGGGCCTCCGGGGTGACAGAGCACCTGAGTCTGTTTTCTGACATTCACACGTGGGCACTGGGGCTGGACGCTGCAGAGCCAGGACAGAGGGAAGGACGAACATTCTCTTCACTGGCTGAGAAGTTTCAGCTAGAAAAGTTTTAGTGAGGACACGGGATCCCCGTGATCCCCACCAGAAGCACCCCAGCTCCTCCAGTGCCCTATGACATTCTCCCTGAGCCCCTAAAGGACACCCTGCCTGAGGCAATGACCCCAGCTGCCCCTGGAACCCACTAGAAGCAGGACAAAGGGGGTGTCATATCCCGGGGGTCTCAGAAGTCCAGAGCATCAGGGGTCACAGTGGCCACAGGCCGGATCCCCAGCGACGGGGCATAGGTCGTCCTCGAGGCCAAGGGGGCAGACACGGGGCCACAGTGTGTGTCCCCCTAAACACGCACGTGGGGAACCCCAGAGTTGGGAAAAGTGCCAGTCACCCTCCCCTCTGCGACCACGGCCTGTCCCCGCTGGGCAGCGCGTGTCCCTCACCCTGGCCTCAGCCAGCCCCAGCCTCCAAGCGGACACCCCTGACCCCAACCCACCTGCCCTTGGGGCCGCGTCCACCTTGCAGAGCCCTTAGGGCACAAATATTCACATTTCAGTCACAGGCAAACACGCATCGGGGAGATTCAGGGACTTGTCCTGTGTGTCCTATCGTCCCGCAGGCCCAGCCGGGACCGCATATGAAGGGGTCACTCCTGTCAGAGGAGGACACAGACTTTGGTCATTCCGTGTCCCTCCATGCCTGGCCTCATGGTCCATGCAGCTATCCCAGGCGGCCAGCTCTGAGCTGGCCACTGTCCGGTTGGTGCTGATGCCAGAGAGAGATTCCCGCCGGCCGCTCGTCTGGAGGAGGCTCCTCGCCCCCTGCGTGCCTCAGCGCCCCTGAGCCCTGTCCTCCCTCCGCACGGCTGCCCACGGGTCCCCCCGGCTGCTGGCCGAGGCTTGGGCAACCGAGGCAGACACGGACCCCGCCCTCCCTCCTGGCCGCCTGTGCCCTCGGCCCCCCAAGGGACCCCAACCCGGCTGTGTCCACCCCACGCCCCAGGCAGGATTGTCCACATGAAGGCGACCTCCATGTGAGGTCAGCAGCAAGTCAGACTCTCAGGCACAGGAGGGGCCGGCGGGAGCATCAGGACTGGGATCTCGTTGCGTCGCCAACAACTCGTGCTTCAGGGATGCGGCTTCTGCCCCATCTCATCCAGGTCTGGGCTGTCTGCTCGTTGTCCTACTCAGCCTGTCCCCCACTCTGCCCTCCCGCCCCCGCCAGTGCCTCCCCCACCTGCCAGGCCCAGGAAGGCGCACGAGGGTGGCAGCGACTTTCCTGCTCCCTGTGGACAGGGCTCGTCCTGGCTTTGGCGACAGGAGCCCCCGGTCCTGCAGCTGTCAGGGGAGGTGCTGGGGCCTGAGGTGGAACCACGGTCCTGGCCACACAGGGGTAAAAACTAAGGCCTCTCACTCCAACAGAGTGAAGCAGATCCTGCCCCACCCCCTACAGAAGAGTAAACTCAAGCAGATAATCACCTGTTTCCATGTGTGACATCACCATCGTCATGCAGCAAACCCAAGCATATGACACCATGAGCAGAAACCCTGAGATACTATTTCCTAAAGATTAGAAGCAAATTATCCCAACAAAAGGAAAATTCTAATGTAAGTGCAAGGACAGGGGCTGGGGTGGAAAAGAACCGCAGGATCCACAACTTCATAGATGAGTAGTTTCTCTTCCCAAAGGGCTGGTGACCCCCGTGGTCACTCACTTCTCCTGGATGTCCATTGTCTTTCCGCCCCACTCACGTCCCTGGGCTCCCTCCTGCCTCTCTCCTTGTCCCTTCCCTCCCGCCTCAGGCCTTCCCGTATCCCCCTCACTCCCATACCCAGGGCCTCTCCGTGAAGGGCACATGGGGGGTGACAGGCGACTGTCCAGCTGTCTAGACAGGGACTCAAGGCACTGTTATGACTGATGGTGCCCACCCAGCGGACACGACAGGTGGGGAATGGAACCTGGACATGAGGATTTGTCTATTCACGTCCATACAGGTGTGAGCCAGACACAATATCACATTTTCACACCAAGTGTGATAATTACTCGCTGCGGTGCACTTCTGGACTCTCCAATTAACACAGTCAAGTAAACACACACTTTGCCTCTGGAGGAAGGTCCCTGAGGGCTGGAATCTGGACCGTGTCCAACAGGCGGACACCAGCTCCAGAGCTCAAATAGCCCAGCTCTGAGGCCCTGCTCTGTCCACGAGGCAGCGCAGGAGGGGGTGGAATATCCTGTGAGTGCTCAGAGGCTCCCCACGAGCCCCGACCATGGAGTGAGATGCCGGGACACCCTCTGTCCCACTGTGGGGACAACTTCAGGACACAGATGGACACAGCAGCCGAAACTCCCCCCCCCCAATTTGCAGGTATTCAGTTCTTAGGGCAGTTTTCAAAATGGAAATCATTCAGACTTGAATGTTTTTACATTTCAAGATTCATTTGAGATGTTAGAAAGCAAGGTAATGAAAATGCTCATTTTATAAATCATGAAAACAAATAAATTCTGAAGGTGCACAAGGTTCTCAGTGCCCCGCTGCCTTATCATGCTGGATGAGTCTCAAGCAGAGGAAATATTCTCTCCTTGAGTTTAAGTGTTTAAAGATTGACTTGTCGTACCTTTATATATAAGAAGGTTTTGATGTATGTGACAATTAATGCTCCATAACTGGCATTTGAGCATTCAGCAACATGAGTTGTGGGCACTGTATAAAATCACAGCAATTAGTGGAATTACATTGTGATGAAGAAATTCCAGGGGAAAGTTAATATGATACTTATTGTCAGAATGTTGTACCTTTTGCCTACATATTACGACAGACTGAAGAGTTTAATATAAATTCTGCAAATGTTACAGCAACATCATTGATCATTTCACGGCTCCAGCACTAAGAGAAGTTGGGTGTGGACTCAGGTCTCTTTACAGACATGGACTTGGGTTTTTCCCCAAACCCTGACTCAGGGGTCATCATTGATACTGCACAGGAAGAAAAAATGTCAGAGCTTCTGTCATCAATAAATGTATGTTTCATATCACTGGAAAGATATCAACATCTTGGACCATCTCATATATTGATTTATTTCCTTGATTTTATTATATTATTGGGAAGATACCACCAATGTGTTGCAATTGTTTTATATTACAAAGTGACCTTAAATATCTTGCCTGGAAAAAATATTTCATCATTACAAATATTTTTCTAAATCACTCAAGAGATGTCTCCATCTATGACACCTGGCATTTTCATTTATCCTCTAGGTTCTATTAAATTATTTTAATGTTTGTCCACCACTGTATTTCCATGAATGTATTCCTGACATTGCCTGCCTCCCCAGGCCTGCCCCTCCGCCACCCCGCAGAGGGGGAGAGGATGAGGTTGGTGAGGAGGAGAGAGGGCAGGGCTGTGTCCAGACATCCAGACCTGTCCCGTGTCCAGACGTCCCCACTCACGCATGGGCCTGGGAGGAGGAACAAACCCACGCCTGGGGGACCCGGTGCCCTGGGACCAGCATGGACAGCCACACACACAGACCGTCTGGCTCAGCCCCGGAGGGGCCTCCTACCTGCACAGATGTGCAGGAGTCTGAGGGGGACAGAGGGGCCAGGAGGGACCTGGGGTGGATGAGCCCATCCTGCAGGATGGATGTGTGGGGGTGACCCAGGAGGAGACTCTGTGGGAAATGTGGTCTCTGGGTCCTCAGATGTGGGGACTCAGGGGCAGGGAGATGAGGGGACGAGGGGACGGACCAGGAGGCAGTAGTGAGGCCACAGGGGCAGGAATCTGACAGACGATGCGTCAGGTCACGCCGCACGGGGACGCCGAGCCCAGATCATTCAGTTCCATGACAGTGTCAGGTCCTGGGGAGAAGGAAAACGGGGACCCACACACCCCATCTCCCTGCACACCCATCCCTGTGGGGTCTCCCCAGACCAGGGCTGTGCTGGACGAGCAAGGACAGGCTCTCCAGGGTGGGGAGGGGCTGGGCATGGTCACGTTTCCTCTGGGGCTGTGCCCTGGACAACCTCTGGGAGGTGTGCTGGGCGGAGATGCTGGGGCCTGGCAGGAGGGGGAGCAGCGGGCCTGTGGCAGTAGGGAGGGGTGTCAGCTGAGTTTGTTGACAGATATGAGATGCTAATTTATTCAAGATTTGTAGGGGATAACTGAAATTTTCATTTATACCAATTTTCAGGTCCTCTGTGGAAAATGTAATAATGCCACCTTCACATGAAGTGGAAATAACTAGGCTGCATAATAAAGTTTATGCAGATGATAATTTTTGACTTAATAGGAGCTAGAACATGAAATTACAAGAAAATAGATTGAATCATTACTCTGTTATGAGAAACATATATTCCATGTTGGAAGTTTGACATTCTCTTTCCTTCTCCGTTCTCAATACAGATGATGGCCCAGGGGTGACCAATCTCACGGCCGTGACGGAATTTGTGCTCCTGGGGTTCCCCACGCAGGAGACCATGGGCTTCCTGCACCCACTGCTCTTCTCCCTGATCTACCTGTGTGCCCTGATGGGGAACGGGCTCATCGTCCTCATCACCACCCTAGACCATCACCTCCACACCCCCATGTACTTCTTCCTGAGGAGTCTGTCCTTCACGGACCTCTGCCTCATCTCAGCCACGGTCCCCAAGTCCATTGCCAACTCTCTGAGGCACGGCAGCTCCATCTCCTTCCCGGGCTGTGTCCTCCAGGTCTTTATGGTGGTTTTGTCAGCAGCTACAGAGATGACCCTGCTCACAGTGATGAGCCTTGACCGCTATGCTGCCATCTGCCACCCCCTGCACTATGAGGTCATCATGAGCAGGGACAGGTGTGTGCAGCTGACAGCTGTGTCCTGGCTGGGTGGGGGCATCATCTCTGTGATGAACACAGCTGGAACCTTCTCCTTGTCCTACTGTGGGTCCAACGTGGTCCACCAGTTCTTCTGTGATGTCCCCCAGTTATTGGCTATTTCTTGCTCAGGAAATTTGAGGAATGAACTTGTCCCCATTTTCATCAGTGTGGTCTGGGATATGTGCTGTTTCAATTTCATCATCATTTCCTATGTCCACATCTTCTCTGCTGTCAGGAAGATCCCATCCATAGAAGGGAAATCCAAAGTCTAGTCCACCTGCCTTCCCCACCTGCTGGTTGTGGTGTTGTTTCTCTTCCCTGGAAGCTTTGCTTATCTGAAGCCGACCTCAGGGACACCGTCCATGTCTGACCTGGTCATTTCTATGTTTTACACGGTGGTGCCCCCCACCATTAACCCCGTCATATACAGTCTGAGGAACCAAGCCATGAAGTCGGCTGTGGGGAGACTTGTGAAGGGCCAGTACACCAGCATGTGAGGTATCATTGTTTTCATTAATTAGTTACCCTATCTTCTTTTATGGACACCTCATTTATTTAGATTTTACCTCCATTACCAGTCACCATTTTAAAATAAAATAAGACATTTCATTACAGATGTTCTTTCCTTATGCAAACATTGTTCTAGTCTAAAATCTCTATTTCCTAAAATAGTGCAGCCATTTCCAAAACACCCATCCATGTGACATACATGATATGAATTCTGTTCTTTAAATACTACAGCTGGTATGTGAAAGCATGTTTTGGAACTCACACATCCCCAGCATTTTCATGAAATCCAGCAGTGGTAAGGGGTCTGTCCTGGGGAGCACATGGTTACGGGACCCTAGTCCTGGGGTTCGGTTCCCACAGCCTGCATGTGTCTCCTCTGAGGCCCATCCCTGTGGAGGGAGAGACAGCTGGTGGGCCCCACCCCTCCTGACTCCTGATGGGGCAACTTCCTCTGAGAGACATTCATGTTTCCGCTCAAAGGTCAAGTAGAAATTACACTTTACATGAATCTCCGGAGACGGATGGAAGTTTCCGAAAGAATCTGAATCTATGATTGAACCTGTACTTGATGTTCATTTATACGACATCTGATCTGGTTACAGCACCTTGATGGTGTGTTATTTTTAATGCGAATTATTTTTGAAGAACTATGTTTCACCTTTAAATTATAAATGTTTTAGACATTCATTGTTGTTGTGTTTATTTTTAGGGGTTCCCATAGTTTTCCAGGTTGTTTGTGGATGTCCTGCACCAGCTCTTCTTCCCCACTTTCTGGAACTTCGGCGATTATGTCACTTTCTACATCATGTAAAGTGAAGCACGGCAATATCTGTAAACTTTATTCTCCAGCAGCTTCTGTGCTGTAAACGCTGGGGCCTCACGGCTGCTCACCCACCCTGAAAACATGAGCTGGGGGAGGCTCCCCCCTCACGCGTTGTCTCTGCAGCAGGATATGGTGTCTCCATCCTCGCCTGACGGATCATAATAGACTAGGTCCAGACAATATTTCTCTTATGAAATGCATGTTTTTTAACATTATTTAAAATGCATGTTAACCACCAGACCAGGTCCATTGAGATTTCAGAATAAAATCATGTGGGGAAGTCTCCCAAGTTGCTCATCATTCCAGAAAGACCCTGATGGCAGGTGTCTCCCCTCTGAGCCTCCATCACTCTCGGGCCACGGCCTTTAACACTTTCTGTCTTGGCTTTGAGCGAAGCCTCTAGACTCAGTTGAGAAGAGGATTTGACCCCACGAGTGGGCCAAAGTCGGGTCATGTTAATAGTTGCCATTTGTCATGTCTTTGCTGTCTTGATTTGGGTTGCTGCTGCCCCTCTGTGTGTGCAGTGCCCCCCTCACACTCCACGGGACACCCACGTGAACACACTCCTGCCTCCACAATTCAAGGTCAGGGAACCCCAAGGGTAATAAACAAGTGCCCCCCCACACTAGAGCACTCCTGGGCCTCAGAAACTACTGTGAGCACAGGCCCTATGTGGGGAGAAGCCATGTGCACCCCACACTCCTGACAAGGGCGAGTGTCCATCCACACACGTGTGTCCCCACCACAACAGGGATCAGCACCCCAGTCCAGTCCAGACAACAGCCAGGCCTAGCCGGACACTCTCTAAGGATGATGCACCGGTGCCTGCAGAGTTGCGGGCAGGTGGATTCTGGTCCAGCCCCTCCTCCGAGCTCGCTGGCATGTCCCGACCCCCGCATGGATGTGTTTGTTCCCATACCTGGATGGGCTAATCCTGTGGGGCCAGCGGAGTCCAGGGCGTGATCATGTCATTATTCATAGTTGATGTCTAATAAGCTCGGTAGATGCTGTTCTGCTGCTTCCTGGGACCTCTGAGAGCTGCTGGTGAGGACGCTTCATCTCCTCACAGCCCACACTTTCCGCCATGTCCCCTTCCCTCAGTGGGTGCTGGACACCGGGATCCACATGGTGGACAGACTCGAGTCTGAGTCTGGAGAGATTAAATGTGGGGATATGCTCCTGGGACTAAGAAGCTTTTCTCAGCCAGGGTGAGCAGGCAGGACTGACCATTCCCTTCATGGGCTGAGGCGTTTCTTCCAGAAGGGTTTAAGTGAGGAAGCGGGAAGCCCCGCAACCCACGTGAGCAGCACCCCAGCCCCTCCAGCCCCCCACGACCTTCTCCCTGAGGCCAAAAAGACACCCTGTCTGGCGCTGACCCCGCCTGCCCCTACCATGCAGGCAGAGCAGGGGAATGGCAAAGTTGTCTCCCGGGCGGTTCTAGGTTCCAGAGCATCGGGGTTCACTGTTCCCAGAGGCAGGATCCCCCAGGGGTGGTCATGTGTCGACCATGAGGACGAGGGGGGTCATGAGGGAGCACTGGTGGGCAGACGGGGCCACAGTGCCTGTGGGGTGCCTGTGGGGATCCCTGGAGTGGGGAGAAGCATCCGGCACCATCACGTCTGTTGCCATGGCCAGACACCACTGGGCAGCACATGTCCCTCACCCCGGCCTCAGCCAACCCCGGCCCTGAGTGGAAGCCACGGACATCCCCCCACCCCGCACTGCCCTCGGGGACATTTCTGCCTCACAGAGCCCTTTGGGCACAAATATTTGCATATCAGTCATAGGTGAACATGCATCTGACACGTTCTGGGACTTGTCATGTGTGTCCTCCCATCCCGCGGGCACACCCAGGACCGCATATGAAGAAGTCACTTCTCATCAGGGGAGGAAACAGACTTGAATCACTTCATATCCATCCTGTGATCGCCTAATGGTCCGTGCAGCTACCCCGGGCGCGGCCAGCTCTGCGCTGACCACTGTCCGGTTGGTTCCCACATCAGAGAGTGATTCCTGCCGGTCACCTGTCTGGAGGAGGCTCCTCGCATGCAGGTTCCTCAGGGTCCCCTGAGCCCTGTCCTCCCCGCCTTGGCTGGCCACGGATCCCCTCCGCCCCACTGGGGATCCCAGCCCCGCATGTCCACCCTGTGCACACCCGGGCCTGGATTGCCCACGTGAAGGCGATGTCCAGGCGACGTCAGCAGGAAGTCAGACTCTCAGGCTCTAGAGGGGCCGGCAGGAGCGTCAGGACAGGGAGAGTTGTTGTGGCGCCAACAACTCGCACTTCGGGGTCCAGCTTCTGGCCTGTCTCGTCCAGGTTTGGGGTGTTTTTGTTGTCCTGCTCGCTCTGTCCCCCACTCTGCCTGCCGCCCTGCCACTGCCTCCCCCCACCTGCAAGGCCCAGAAGGGCCCATGGGGGTGACGGCGACTTTCCTGCCCCTTGTGGATGAGGCTTGTCATAACATGAGCAGTGGTAAAGGGGTCTGTCCTCAGTACCACATGGCCCCGGGACCCCAGTCCTGGAGCTTGGTTCCCACAGCCTGTGTGTGTCTCCACCGAGGGCCTTGTCCTCGTTGATGGCAGGGAGAGGTTGAGTGGACCCTCTTCCCTCACCTTTCCTCATGGGGCGTCTTCCTCTAGGAGAAGTTCCTGTTCCTGCTCAAAGGACAAAATAAACCCCACCTGATCTGCCAGAGTTGGAAGGATGGTCGCTTCCTTGGTTAGTAGGAATCTATGAGTGAAACCTGGAATGGATGGAATGTTAATTTATGTGATGCCTGTTTGGATGCCAATGTGACTGCACCCCTCGATGTGGTGTTTTCAAAAGTAAAATTAGGTGAATTATCTTTGAAGAACTGTGCTTCTCCTTAAAAGTTTATAATCTGTAACTTGGCATTGTGTTGATTTTTAGGTTCCCTTACTTTTCCAGATTGTATCTTGATCCTCTACCAGGTCTTCTCCACCTTCTTGTAGATTACACTTAAGTTCACTTTTCTTCCACTTGGGAACAATATTTTTATTATGCAAAACATTATGCAAACTAAAGCATGGCATAATTGCAATTTTTTTTTTATAATCCTAAACACCAGCACTGAACGTACGAATGTAAGCTCATATTTTGTCCCGAACACTGAGAACGCGAGCTGGGGGTGACTTTGCTCCTCTCAGGAGCAGGTCACTCTCCTCACCGATGAGCACATTTTGTCCATGAAACTATTTGTGATAAGAAAATGTAGTTAATCACCAGACATGACTCGTCCATTCAAATTTTAGAATGAAACCTGCGTTAGAAAATCACTCACTGTGGTGAATTCTCTCACCCTCCCGCACCTCTGACTGTACCCCAGTTCTTGTATAAATAAATAAATCTTAAAAAATAAACATGAGAGCACAGTCCCCATCCACTTGGGATATGACGTCATTCCCTGGTCAGATTCCTGTTGATGCATTTTCTATTTTTCCTTGAACAAATCCAGTAAGTGTCTGTAACAAGGGATCGTTACCATGATTGATTCATTGCAAGTCACATTAATTTGTTATTTGTTCTTATCAAAGGAGAAGCCTCTTTTAGACTTTTTACTGTTTTCACTGTGGGTCATTTTTCACTCCCCCACGTGCACCAGTGTCCACTCAGAATCTACTAAATGCCCTGCAGTGCCCGGCCCTCCGTCCACACTCCTCCTCTCCTCCCCTGTTCTGTTGGGTAAAGAGAAAATTTTTTCACTTAGTCCAACTTTTCCTTTTCCTGTTTGCCACTATAATTTTTTAATTGTTGACTTTTACAATTATAATCCACAGATGGGTGAGACCAGCCAATGTCTTTCACTTTTTGACTTATCTCACTAGCATACGCTCTTCAACGTCCGCCTTTGGTCCCTAAGGACACTAGTTCACTTCTTTAATAGTCATGCGGTATTCCATGGTGTATGGACACACATTATATATTCTCTCTCTGTCCCTGGCACTTGAGTTGGGGCCACGCCGGCAACGGTGGACGGTGCTGCTGGGAACACAATTGTGCGTGGTCTGCACTGTAGAGTCTGCGCATCTGGAACAAATACCGGATGAGGTTGCTCCATCCTGTGGTTGTCCTGTTCTTAGTGTCTGAAGACGTCTCCACACCATTCCCAGCAGAGGTGAGAGGCCTTTTCTCTCCCTCCCTCACCTTTTTGCTGGGTCCAGTCTCTGGATTGGTCCCTTCTCACAAGTGACAACAGTTTGGATTTCTATTTTCCTTATTATTAGAACAATGTGGAATGGGTTAAAAGTTTGCATTAGGCAAACCCTTGAAATACCAGCAAGAACACACAGGGGCTGCCCACTGCACACTCACCCACAGATGAGTTTGGGGAGACACGCCAAGGACCAGGGAAGAAGAGCACGTAGGAACAAGTGACCTTCCCACACTAGAGAGCTTCTGTGCTTCAGAAGATGTCATCCCCAAAATGGGCCCCTGCACTGGGAGAAAATTGTGCACATCACATACCTCACAATGGCGAGTGTCCAAAGTACACAAAACCTACAAACCCAGCACAGAAAGAGACACCCCAATCCAACATGGTGGACAGACCCCCAGAGACATTTCCTGGAGGAGTTCAGGAGCCCGCAGCCTCTCACACTTTTTATGCAGGTTGAAACCGTCTCGGCTCCTGAGAGCGTCCACTTGCCCCACACCTGCAGGACGTGAATGTGCCTCGATAGTCACAGGGTCCAGCTTGTGCTGCATTAAGTCTCCTGCATTCCTGATGTTGTTTTAGATTTTAATATTGGATAGAATCTGAGTCCCCTGAGTTAGTTCTGTCAGGTGATTTCCTGTGGCGTCTGACTGTTGCAAATATATCCTCTTCATCCATCCCACTCGCTGTCCCGCTGTCTCCCCACAGAGGCCTCCCAGGAGACAGAGCACATGAGTCTGCTTTCTGCGACTCACATCTGGACGCTGCTCAGCCAGGATGGGAGGGAAGGAGGGACATTCCCTCATTGGCCGAGACACAACAACAGTCTCGGTGACCTCACAGGATCTCACAACACTGTCGAGCAGCCCCCCAGCCCCCTGACCCTGTATCTTCTCCCTGAGCCGCTAAAGGACATCCCGCCCGGGTGCTGATCCCACCTGCCCAGCCGCCTGGGCCACCTGCTGAACAGGAGGTAAGGGGGTGTCCTCTCCCGGGGGCTCGGCTCCGGGAGGGGTCCTGGGTCACTGTCAGTCGTGTGGACAGTCACTGGTCAAAGGTGACTTGAGAAACCACTGACCACATAGTGCTCAGAATCACGATGTCCCAGGGAGACACAGGTGAGCCTTGGGGGCTGCAGGCTGCCCACCCGTGCTCCGAGCTCGGAGGCGACGCCCCTGCCAGCATCTGGGCGCCACCCCATCTACCAGCTCTCCAGTGCGCCCCGCTGCCCCCACCCCTGACCCCGGCCCCCCACACCAAGCTCACGGCACCCATGGCGTGTTATTGAAGCGAGGGTCCCCACCCACAGCCCTGCAGCGCGGCCTGCACAGACCCGGGTGGGCCTCGTCTCTACCCTGTCTCCTCAGAGCAGCCAGCAGATCGTTCCGCTGTCACACAAACAACACATGAGACAAATGGAGGATGTTTTCTTTATCGTGGATGAGAAGAGATCATGGGGTGTATTTAAAAGATAAAGGAGATGACTTCAAAGGCAGAACATGCGGGACCCTAAACTGCATCTCCCACACACTCGCGTCAATCATGGAGAAACTCGCTCATATGCACAAAGACAACGTGGACATTCTTTTCCTCCCAAGCGCGCTGGGCCCGGCCGCTCTCCCTGGATGGCTGCTGGCTCGGGCCTGGCACCGGGGCCTGATATGGTGGCTGGGCAGAGCCCAGGGTGAGATCTCGGGCACCTGGAGGCCGAGGCTTGCCAGGGTGGAGGGACGTGTCCCGGCACCACGTCAGGAGTCCATGTGCTGTCCCCAGCGGGGCCAGCTGACGCCCATGACTCAGAGCACACACAGCACATGGGAAAAGCTAAGACATACGTGCCAGGGCCGGACAGGAGCTCGGCAGGAGAGACGCCACAGTGACCATCCTCAGACCAAACCTCAGCTGGGGGAGAGGGAGCCGCAGAGGGCGCCATCCACGATGGCCAATGCAGTCCCCACGGCGCCCACTCTCAGGGCCGGTCGCCCGGTCAAGGACGCAACAGAGAGGTGGCGGGCAGTGTCCTCAGGAAAAGGACTGAAAACAAGCAACTTCTGCGGAGGAGGCAGGTAGAATGATGCACCCATGCCCACCAGGAGTCCCAGCGAGGGGGCACTGCCTGTTAAACACTGAGGGGCGGAGGAAGAGAAAGTAACGATGCCTCGACGGGGACAGGTGGACTCCCGGACATGGCCAGGAGGACAGTGACATGCACCTCAAGTCAGCCCCGTGGTCAGAAGTGGGAGGAAGCGGACCTGGCAGAAGACCAAGGGCAAAACTCTGGGCCTCCTGCTACGAGAGGACGTCCCTGAGGTCACCTTTCCAACTGACCTCAGAACTGGCCTTGAGTGACTGGAGTCTTCTCAGCCGCCGTGAGTCCTCAGTGTCTTTCTGCCCAGTCTCAGTGTTCCAGGGCCCTGCCCACAGGTGCAGCCCGGGCATGGCGGCTTGCCTGGGTACTAGCCCTGGGTTGACGTGCCAACTATACTCAGCCTTGCATGAGCCACAGGAGAGCAGGCCCAGGGCACTCCCTGTCATCATGTCGGCTCCAAGCCCAGACACAGCTGCTGGACCTACATCTCAGCTGGGCAGTGAGGTACCTGCATCCTGGCCCAGATACTCTGAAGTGCTCAGGGCACTCAGTGTCAGGCCCACCAGAGTCGGCTCTGGCCGTGCCTCCCCTGAGCAAACTGCTGATGAGACTGCATTGGAACTACAAAAGACACCAACTATCCAAACAGTCTTGACAAAAATGAGTAAGGCAGGAAGAAGCACACTTTCAGACTCCAGTCCATACAATAATGCTCTAATAATCAAAACAGCATGGCACTGGAGAAAAGCAGACAAACAGAACCCTGGAATATAACGAGGGCCCAGGAACCCACCCTCACCAGGATGGCCAGTGACTCTATGGCAGAGGAGCCAGAGCAGGCACTGGAGCAGGAAAGTGGGAGATGGTGCTGG
>NW_023601851.1:7395222-7538375 GCF_014898055.3 Talpa occidentalis | reverse complement strand
GCCACTGGCCTGGAATGACTGGGCACGTGTGGTCTATCAATTCAAGCTCACTAAGAGACCTGATATTCAGGTTTTATCAAAGTCATTTAATTTTCATTTCTTCATGAATTTATGGATACATGTTAGGACAATACATCAATAGCACATTCACATGAGGTAAAATATGAATAGATTGTGTGATTGTATATGTTGATAACCCATTTTGTGTCCAATTTGGAAGATAGGACAATGTTTTTTTCCTCTTTTTTTTATTTATACAGATGACGTCTCCAGGGGTCACCAATCTCACGGCCGTGCAGAATTCGTCCTCATGGGGTTCCCACCTAGGGGACCATGGGCTTCCTGTACCCACTGTTCTTCTCCCTGGTCTACCTATGCGCCCTGCTGGGAACGGGCTCATCGTCCTCAACACCACTCTGGACGGCACCTCCTCACCCCCATGTACTTCTTCCTGAGGAGTCTGTCCCTCACGGACCTCCACCTCATCTCAGCCACCGGTCGCAAAGTCCATTGCCAACACTCTGAGTCACAGCAGCTCCATCTCCTTACCGGGCTGTGTTGTCCAGGTCTTTATGCTGGATTTGTCAGGAGTTACAGAGCTGACCCTGCTCACAGTGATGATCCTTGACCACTATGCTGCCATCTGCCACCATGCACTATGAGGTCATCATGAGCAGGGACAGGTGTTTGCAGATGACAGCTGTGTCCTGGCTGGGTGGCAGTCTATTGGCTGTGATGAACACAGCTGGAAACTTCTTGTCCTACTGCAGGTCCAATATGGTCCACCAGTTCTTCTCTGACATCCCCCAACAATTGGCTATTTCTTGCTCAGGAAATCTAATGAACAAACTTGTCCCCATTCTCATTAGTGCGGTGATGGATTCCTTTTGTTTTTATTTTCGTCATCATTTCTTATGTGCACATCTTCTCTGCTGTCAGGAAGATCCCATCCACAGAAGGGAGGACAAGGCCTACTCCACCTGCCTTCCCCACCTGCTGGTAGTGGTGCTGTTTGTCTCCACTGCATTCTTTGCTTATCTGAAGCCGACCTCAGGGACCCCATCCATATCTGACCTGGTCATTTCTATGTTCTACACGATGGTGCCCCCCACCTTATTCCCATCATATACAGTCTCAGGAACCAAGCCATGAAGTCAGCTGTGGGGAGACTGATGAAGGGAGACTCACCAAAATGTAATAGGGAAGATGACTTCATGACTCCCTCATGAGACACATATTTTTAAATTTCACATAATACTGGCCTTTATGTTTTTCTAAGTTCATATAATTCCATTGTAAAATTTCAAATATATGCTCTTTTTTAAAATAAATTTACGATGACTTCATATATTCTGCTGCTCATATAGTCTTACTAGCATTGATTGTTCCTCTTTTAACTTAGTTGCACTTTGATATTCTCTGTACGATGGAGGTCACTGAGCTTCCGCCACTACCTTCTGGTCTCCATTCTGTGCTCCGGGCTGAGAGAGGTGATGGTTGGGTTTCATCTCAGTGGTTAGCAGATCTCTCACTGGGGCAGTATTTCCAGTCTCTAAGACAGCTTCTCCTTTCATGTCACTGACCCTCGTGGTCATGGGTGGGATCAGGAACGACGGATAGGATATAGGCCCCTGTTCTTAGATGCCTTCACAGCATAAAATAAGGCCTTTGGTACAAGTTGGAATCTGAGTGGTCACGACCTTTGTGGGACAAAGACCCACACACATGGCTGGGTAGATGCCCCCTGGAAGCTCTGGTGTGGGGGTGCCGCTGGCATTAGCATAACTCAGTCAGTGCATGGTGGACACCTGAAATAAGACAGTGGCTATGAAAGCTATTATTTCATGTGCAGTATAATTACTAAAAATTACTAAGATACATTGGGTAGAGTCTTTCAAGAAACAATAAATGAACTTAGGAAGCTATAATGAAAAAACAAAATAATAGCTAGTGGACTGAACCATGTTCTATTATTTGAAGAGACGGTTGAAGAAGGACCCCCACAACAGCACACCAAACTTTCCTCATGTGTTTATCCCCATATATTTAATTACCTAGAATTTCTGGGAATTTGAGGACAATGTCCTTTTGCCACATTATTATGGGATCTCAGAGTGTTAGTGATTCCATGGGGAGTACGTCAAATGAGAAATCTCATCAGACTCACATATCATAAATAACACTATCATTTAGTGTAGATGTGAATACAAAGAATTTGAGGGAGATTAAACTGGGGAAGTGAAGTGCCCCATGATTTTCACTTGCTGTCTGGCCTCAGCTCCTCTCTGTTGACTGCATCCACCTTTGCTGTCCCATCTGTGATGTCCAATGTTTGAAATTTTCACACCAGAATATTTCATGGTAAAATGTAGCTCCCATTGGATATCAGACATTCAACTCATTCTCAAACATTCACCCTCTGAGGGTGCTAATCAGGCTGACCTTGACTTTAGCCCAGGTGAGGACCATGTGTGCACAATGTCAGTTTGGAGGCTGCCAGGAATGGTTAAAAGTGGCAACATCTCCTTCTTTGAACATTTGGATTAACGTGTTGCTGTTCTAGTAAGTCATTACCATTGTAGTTTTTCCTGATGATAAATAACTTTCTTAATATCAACTCTTGATACTCTCATAGTTTACTGTCAATAAAAGTTATGGGATGGACCTCCCCGGTGTCACAGGGTTTGAGCGCTGGGTTGTGAAGCTTCCCGCAGCCTCTGCAACACCGGTTCTGTCTCCGGCTGCTCCCCGGCCACCAGAGGAGGGTCCCTCATGGCGCAGACCTCTCCTGCCGCTGCTGCTCCCCTCAGCAGTGTACTTTGGTCCTCTGCATGCTCTGCTCCCCGCTCTGGCTCTGGTGAGTTCTCTCACACTCCCACGCTTCTGGCTGTAGCCAGTGCTTGCATAAATAAATAAATAAATAAATAAATAAATAAATAAATAAATAAATAAATGGATGGATGAATGAATGAATGAATGAATAAATCTTTTTTTTTAAAGTTATGGGATACCAAGTGAAGACAATTATGGGATATAATGAGAATTCAATGCACGTATTGAATGAAGAAGCTGAATCAGACTATTATGAACATATCCTGAGACTATTCACTGCCTCCAATTTGTCAGTTTTGTGTAACATAATTAGAATTTTAAAATAATAAAACATTAGCTGTCTCCAGGTTGTATGGATTTAAACATTTAAGCACAATTAAAACTTTCAGAGAAAACAAAATATACACTAAGAAAACATAAGATTCCACTGGATAAATAAAACAATAAGCCACTTCAGTGTGGTTGGAAGCTTAAAAAAATCAACAAAACAAAAAAAAATTCCCTTCTTATATGAAAAGACACACGCAGCAGACTGAAGCAGGTCATGTCCCACCCCCTACAGAAGAGTAAACTCAAGCAGATAAATGCCTGTTTCCATGTGTGACGTCACCATCGTCATGCAGCAAACCTAAGCATATGACACCATGAACAGAATCCCTAAAATACTGTTTCTTAAAGATTAAAAGCAAATGATCCCAACAGAAGGACAATTCTAATGTAAGTGCAGGGACAGGGGCTGGGGTGGAGAAGAACCTCAGGATACACAATTTCAGAGACGAGTAATGTTTCTCTTCGCGAAGGGCTGGTGACCCCCGTGGTCACTCACTTCTGCTGGACGTCCATTGTCTTTCCGCCCACACCCCCTCTCTGGGCTCCCTACCTCACTTCTCACTTCATGTCCCTTCCCTCCCACCTCAGGCCGTTCCACATCCCCCTCACGCCCATCCCCAGGGCATCTCCATGAAGGGCACTGGGGGGGGGGCTGTCGGGAGACTGTCCTGCTGTCTAGACATGGACTCAGGGCACTGTTATGACTGATGGTGCCCACCAGGGTGGACACGACAGGTGGGGAATGGAACCTGGACATGAGGATTTGTCTAATCACATCCATAGAGGCAGAAACAGACACAAAATCACATCTACACACTGAGTGTGATCATTACTAGCTGAAACACACTGCAGGACACTCCAATTAACACAGTCAAGTAAACACACACTTTCCCTTGGGAGGAAGGTCCCTGAGGACTAGAATATGGACAGTGACCAACACACGGACACCAGCTCCAGAGCTCAAATAGCCCAGCCCTGAGGCCCTGTTTTGTCTATGAGTTGGCGCAGGACGGGGTGGAACATGCTGTGAGTGCTCAGAGGCTCACCACGAGCCCCGACCATGGAGTGAGATGCCGGGACTCCATCTGTCCCGCCATGGGGACAACCTCAGGAGAGAGACTCCACACGGCAGCGGCAACTTTCCCCCCAGACTGCAGGTATCTGCCCCCAGCCGTTTGCAGGGGAGAATCCACTCACACTTGGAAAATTTTAGATTTAAGCTGCATTTCAGACTTGAGAAAACACTGCAGTTAAAATATTCACTTTGTAAATCATGACAACTAATGCTGATGAGGCCCAAGTCGTCATGTCCCACTGCCCTGTCAGCCTGGGTGAAACTCAGGGAGAGAAAACATATTCTTTTGTAATTTAAGATGCTCAAAGATACTGACTTAATACATTGATCATATTAGAAGATTTTGATTTATGGAAAATGTGACGATTTTTTATTCATACCTAGAATTTTAGCATCAGCACAAACAGTGTGTTTTGGATACTAAACAAAATAACCAAATTAATGGAATTAGATTTTATGGAAGAAATTTCAGAGCAAAATAAAATATATTTATTGTTAAATTCAATGCTATGCCCATTTGTCCTACACATTATGACAGATATGAGTCAAGTAGAAAATCAAAAATTCTTATGGCAACATGTTGATGGCTTCATGGCTCTGACACTAGCATGAGGCTGGCAGGGACATGCAACTATTTATGGACGTGAACTTGGGATTTTTCGCCAACTCCATCACTCAGGGATTGTTAGCGATTGTGTAAAATAAATCACATTATTTAAACAGGGCCTCGAGGAGATATATCACTAATGTTATTTTAAGATTTTAAATTTTTATATAGATCACTCAACAGATGTCAACATTATTAACAACCCAGTAACCTAATTTATTTCCATGTTTTTATTAAATTATTTGGCATTATTCCCACCAATGTATTGCAAATATTTTATATCACCGCATTCCAAAAATCCTCCTTCACCAGACCTGCCTATCACCCCCATAGAGAGGGGAGAGGCTGAGATTGGGGAGGGAAGAGAGTGGGCAGGGTTGCCCCGTATCCACACGTCCCACTCACGCACGGGCCTGGGGGGAGGAACAAACCTGCACCCGGGGGACCCGGGGCCCTGGGACCGGCAGGGACAGCCACACGCACAGACCATCTGGCTCAGCCCCAGAGCATCCTAATTCCTTCATGAGTCTGATGGGAGAACATAGGGCCTGGCAGGACCCGGGGGTGGACGAGCCCATCCTGCAGGAGGGACGTGTGGATGTGACCACGGGAAGAAGTAGCTGCAGGAGAAACCACCTTAGCTCCTCCGGTAAACAATGGGGTAAGACAGTGACCAGGACAGGCAGGAGCGGTCACCCTCTCAGCACATACAATGCAGGGGCGAGGTGCAGTCAGTGTTCAGATGGCAACATGGGTGCGCGGGACGCCCCACCTACTGCTGTGATGATGAATATGGGCACCAACCAGGAACAGACTTGGGACCATCAGTGTCCACTTGGTCCCAAAATATGTACCTGGAGCTGCAACTGGCCTTTGTTTTGCTGGAACTTGGCAGTTGAGATCCACAGGCCAGATTTGGGGCGAGCTTGAATGTTTATGTTCCTGAGTCTTCTTAGAGGGTCCGCTCCTGGGAGGTGCACAGACCTGGGCCCTGGGTTTGAAGAGGAGGGGCCGGGGTCAGTGTTTCAGGGGTGCCCATGTATGGGACGTGGTGAGACGGGAGGAGACTGGCTCAGGGGGCTGAGGTCAGTTGAACACTCTGCCCTTCAGCATCTCCCACAGGCAGCGTGGACAGTGGAAGCACCTGCGGGTCACAGAAGCTAGAGAGGCCGAGCAGAGCAGGAGCTGAGATCCCTGTGGGTGGGGCGCTGGTCAGGCATGGAGCGATGTCAGTGGGGAAGGAGAGCGCTGGTCACCTGCAGAGACTCCACAAGTCCAGCACTGGTAGATGGTCCCGGCACTATATTCCTCTAGACATTCATGCAGTGATGGCTCCAGGGGGGATGAATCTCACGGCTGTGACATAATTTGTCCTCCTGGGTTCCCCACCCAGGGGACCATGGGCTTCTTGCACCTGCTGCTCTTCTCCCTGGTCTACCTGTGTGCCCTGCTGGGGAACGGGCTCATCGTCCTCATCAACACCCTGGACCGGCACCTGCACACCCCCATGTACTTCTTCCTGAGGAGTCTGTCCATCTCGGAACTCTGCCTCATTTCAGCCACAGTCTCCAAGTCCATTGCCAATTCTCTGAGGCATAGCAGCTCCATCTCCTTCCTGGGCTGTGTCCTCCAGGTCTTCATGATGGTGGTCTGCAGTTACAGAGCTTCACCTGCTCACAGTGATGAGCCTTAACCACTATGCTGCCATCTGCCACCCCCTGCACTATGACGTCATCATGAGCAGGGTCAGATGTGTGCAGCTGACAGTTGTGTCCTGGCTGGGTGGGGGGTGTCATCTCTGTGATGAACACAGCTGGATCCTTCGCCTTGTCCTACTGTGGGTCCAGCGTGGTCCACAAGTTCTTCTGTGACATCCCCCAGTTATTGGCTATCTCTTGCTCTGGAAATTTAATGAATGAACTGGTCCCCATGTTCATTACCGTGGTGTTAGAAATCTGCTGCTTTATTTTCATCATCATTTTCTATGTCCACATAATCTCTGCTGTCAGGAAGATCCCATCCACAGAATGGAAGGCCAGGCCTACTCCACCTGCCTTCCCCACCTGCTGGTTGTGGTGCTGTTTGTCTCCAATGGGCTCTTTGCTTATCTAAAGCCAACCTCAGGGACCCCGTCCATGTATGACCTGGTCATTTTTATGTTCTACACGGTGGTGCCCCCCACCTTTAATCCCGTCATATACAGTCTGAGGAACCAAGCCTTGAAGACGGCTGTGGGGAGACTGATGAAGCGGAGACTGACCATAATGTAATAGAGAAGATGAGTTCATGACTCTATTACAAGACATTTATTTTAATTTTTTTCATTATGCTTTATATTCTTATAGTTATGTTTCATTCCATTGTATAATTAAAAAAATATAAGCTTATTTTTAAATTATATTTAAGATACTTAATATATCCCTATAGCTTATATTTTGCTCTTTTGAGCACTGAATGTTCTCTGGTATTCCGTGTGTACTGGGGTGATTGGACCTCAGCATCTTTCTGCTGTTCTCCATTCTGTGCTCCCGGCCGAGGGAGGCGATGGTTGGGTTTCATTTCAGTCATCAGCAGAGGTTCTCTCACGGGGCAGCATCTCCAGTCTCTATGGTGCTTCCTCTTTCATGTCACTGATCAGGGATCACAGAAAGGACAGAGGCCCCTTTACTTAGTGAGTGAGGCCTTCACACATAAATAAGGCCTTGGGATCTGTAGTAGAATCTGAATATTCATGACCTTCTGTCAATAAGAAGCACACCTGATGTGGTAGACACCCTTCAGGAAGCTCTGGTGTGGGTGCTGACAGCATTTACATAAATACACTCAGCATACAGTGGACACCAGAAATAACACATTGAGTTAAAGCAGTTAATTTCATGTGCAGTATAATCACTAAAAATTTACGAATATATAATGGGTAGGGTTTTTAAGAAACAATAAAGGAACTTAGGAAGCTATAATGGTAAAAACAAAATAATAGCTAGTGGACTACACAATATTCTAATATTTCCAGAAATAGTTGAGGAATGGCACTCACAACATCACACCACACTTTACACATGTGTTTATCCACATTTATTTAATTACCAAGAATACCTGGGAATTTGAAGGCAATATCTTTTTGGGCACATTATTATGGGGTCTCAGAGTGTTTGTGTTTCCATATGGAGTTGTTCAATCAAGAAAACTCATCAGATTTACATATAAATAATGCCATCATTTAGTGTAGATGTAAAGATATAAAGAATTTGAAGAATGGCCTCCTGGTGGCGCAGCCGTTGAGTGCTGGGCTGTGAAGCTTCCCGCAGCCTCTGCAGCGCCGGTTTGATACCCGGCTGCCAGTTGAGGGTCCCACATGGCACACAGACCTCTCCTGCTGCCTGCTGCTCCCCTCAGCAGTGTACTTCGTCAGTCTGCCTGTTCTGTTCTCCGCTCTAGCTCTGGTGAATACTCTCACACTCCCGCGCTTCTGACTGTACTCACTGCTTGTATAAATAAATAAATCTAAAAAAAAAAGAATTTGAAGATTTAAAATTGGGAAGTGAAATGCCCAAGTGTGTGGCTGCTGTCTGGCCTCAGCTCGTCTGCTGACTGCATCGACCCCTGCTTGCCCATCTGCAACGTCCAATGTTTGAAAATTTTAACCAAAATATTTCATGATAAAATGTAGTTCCAACTGGATATCAGACATTTAACTCATTCTCAGATATTCACGCTCTGAGTGTGCTAATTAGGCTGATCTTGCCTTCAGCCCAGGCGAGTCCAATGTGTGCATAATGTCAGATTGGAGGCAGCCAGGAATAGTTAAAAAGATGGCAAAAACTCAATATATAAACTTCTAGGTTGACAACTTGCTACTGTTCTTTTAAATCATCGGCATTTCTATTTATCAAATGATAAATAACTTTCTTAATACTTAATTCTTGATACTGTCATAGCTTACTGGTCAATAAAAGTTATGGAATATAATAAGAACAGGTTATGGGATACAATGAGAATTCAAAACATGTATTGAATGAAGAAGCTGAATCAGACTATTATAAATTTATACTAAGACTATTCATACTAAGACTTATAAATTTATATTAAGACTATAGTAAGACTATTCATTTTGTCACCTTTCTATTACAGAATTGAAATCTTTAAATTAATAAAACATTAACTGTCTCTAGGTTGTATGGCTTTAAACATTTAAGCACAATTAAATTTGTTGTGCACGTATAATAAACACTAAGAACACTAAAGATTCCACTGTAAAAACAAATTAAATTAATAAGCCACTTCAGTATAGCTAGATTACAAAATCAACAAATGGAAATCAATTGCCTTCTTAGACCCCAACATTGAACTAGATTGTGAAGAAAACAATCCCACTTATAACCATGAGACTAAATACCATGGAGTATTCATAACTAAGGAGGTGAAGATAAAGGGAAAGAGTAAGGTATTGTTAATAAAAATAGAAAAGACAAAGAAATGAAAAGATATTCCCTGCTCTGGGCTTGGAAGAATCAACATTACCAACTGCCCATCTGACCCAAAATAGTTACAGATTCAATGCAATCCCAATAAGGACTTCAATGGCATTCTCCAAGGATATAAAACAAACATTACAGAAATGCATATGCAACAACCAAAAATTCTGACAAAAATGAGGAAGCAGGATGGAGGCAGCACATTCCAGACTCCAGTCCATACACTAAAGTTCTAATACTTAAAGCAGCATGGCACTGTGACAAAAACAGACACACAGACCTCTGGAATATAGAGGGCAGTCTGAGGAACCAAGCCATGATGTCGACGGTGGGGAGACTGATGAAGGGGAGACTCAGCAAAATGTAACAGAGAAGTTGACGTCATGGCTCCATTATGAGAAACATATTGTAATTTTTCACATTATATTCCTGGGCTGCTCTGGGAGACGCAGTGAGGTCCACGGGGCCCTGCACCTGGTGGACACTGTGGCTGGAGCTCCGCGGCACAGAGGTCATTGAGGTGCACTCAGACGCACAGGGGTCAACCCCTGTACCCCAACAGGAGGCCCTGCGGGCGAACACAGCACAGCCCCGGTGCGGGGTGTCGAGTGGAGGGTGAAGCTCTGTCTGGGCGAGCGTGGCCAGCCCGGCGTGGCCCCCTGAGGGCGTCGGGGCGCACGGGAGCTCCCCCCGCACACCCGCTTCAAGCCGCCCCTGGACCTGTGTTGCCTCTCCCTGAGCAGCAGCACCTCGGCCATCGGAAACCTGGGCTCGGAGGAGCCTCCATGCTCCATTGGGTCAGTTTCCTTGGGGATGCACTGAGCGCCCCTTTTATTCATGCTGTGGTGTGGCCCGGCCGTGGGTCAATGTATAGAAATATAAACCCGTGTCTAAGTGACCAAAATATCATTTTCATTAAGTATTTTTAAGAAATATGGTTGTTTAGCATGATAAATCTCTTGATGTAGTAACATATCTGGACTCTTAGGGACTTAGAGAATCATGTCTCAAGAAAAGTTAATATATTGAATATAAATATGGTTTCTTTGCTGATTTTAAGAAAAATAGCTAAAAATCATGACATATTGTCATTAAATAAAAGAAGTATGATCCATTAACAAAATGAAAATAACTGATCAAATGGAAGAAGGTATTTGAAATTATATATTTGATAAGACATATTTTCCAAAAATATTAACAACTCATACACCCAGTAACAAAGCCTCAACAATCAGACTAAAAACCAGGCAGACAATCTGAACAGACATGGCCACCGGCCATTGAGAAAGTGCTTGGCATCACTCATCTCCAGGGAACACAGTCAAATCACAAGGCAACAATGGCATGTCATCTGGGAGTCAGGGGATGTGGGAAGAAGGGAGCGCCTGGGCACTGCTAGTGAGGGTACAGATCAGTGCCCTCATGTGGAAAGCTGTGGAGGTTTCTTTTAAAAATTAGGAACATAAATGTTATATGAGCCAGTAATTCCACTCTACAGATACACACATATTGGACAATAAACAGACACAAACCCCCGTGTCAGTACAACAAACAAATGAAATAAATAGTAGAAAAAATCTACAAAAAAAAAAAAAAGAGAGAGCTTTTCTGTGAAAGATAAGATAGGCAAGCCCTTAGTGAGACCAGGGGGAAAAAGACAGGAGCTGAATACAATAAAAAAATAAAAGAGGGATTGCAACTGTTACCACACAAATAAAAAAGAGAATAATTGCTGATTGTGAACAATTACCTATCATGTAACCTGGCAGGAATGCCTGAGTCCCTGAGGCATGTTTTGTGCCAACATTGAATAATGGAAAAATGGATCAGACAAGCCAATTAAGAGACCATGTGATTGAAGCACTAGTTAGAAAATCCCCCAAGAGGAATGAAAACCAAGTGCAATTAAGAAAAACAGTTCTCGAAATGACAGAGGTGGCAGCAGAAAGCAGCCTTGGAGACACTGGGCTTTGCAAAGTGGTGGCAGGGGGCCAATTATCCACAATAGAGGTCTTCATTGAAAAGAGACTCTATCTTGAAGCCCTTGGTTGCATCTCAAGGTCTTTTACAAAATTCAAATGAGCAGCTTTATATTAAATTGGTATAAAAATAGGTGGAGGTCCTTTCTGGAAAAAAACAACTCCTTTAAAAACGAGTATTCAAGACCTTTCATATCCTCTGCACCTCCTTCCCAAGGAAGCTCAGCTTTGCACCGGCTCTGCCCATGACGCAGACTCCCCAGCCAACGTCCCACCTCCAGTGATGAACTGAGAGACTGGGCTTGCACAGGGAGTGTGTGAAGCTTCAGATTTGAAAGTAAAGGGAAAAGTAACTTGATATTAACTGACAGAAGAAACCCAGTGGAAACAATGTGTTGCAGTGAACAGAAGAAAAAGGCTTAGAAAAGTGTATTCACATTCTTTGTCACTTTGAAGTGGGGAATTTAGCTTTTCCCTGTTGAGTTGTACAAGATCCTTATTCATTATATATTAATCATTTATCAAATATATGGCTTGCAACCTTTTCTCCCACTCCCTGGAAGCCTTCACATTCTGCTGATGCTACTCCCTTTGCCGTGCAGAAACTTTGTACTTTCATGTAGCCTGGCGTGCTTATTTTCTTTCTTGTGGATTGTGGTAGCACTTTCCAAAGATCATTCCCAACACCAATGTAAAGAATGTTTTCCCGTGTTTCGCTAGGATTGTTACAATTCCACCTCTTATATTTAGTGTTTAATTCATTTGAGCTGACTTTTATGTATGGTTTGAGATTAGAGTCCAATTTTTTCTGTTGATGGTGGATGTTGTGTTGTGCAACACCACACTGATGAAGACACGGGAGTTGTGGAGCAGGCTGCAAAGGCAGGATGCTGCTGAGAGCAAGATCCTGGCTGTTTTTATTGGTAGAATAATCACAGAACATCAGCTATGTGCATAGGAGGACAAGGAGAGAAGGATGGTAAAACTCAGGAATGTTATCTAGGGCTTGGGGGACATGAGTCTGCTGACCACGTTATCACCTTGATGACCAAGTTTTGGCATCGAAACTAGACCCTGGGCCCCCTGGGCACGGTCCTAATCTTATCAACTGATCAGCTTCTGGGGCCCCTTGTCATACATCTGTACTTGCCCCCCCAGGTGTTCCCAGTCATACCTCATGATGCATGAGTTGGGGGTAAGTTCATGCATCCGTCCTCAGCCCCCTGGGCATTCCCTTCCTAGATGCACACCCTTGATGCACCCCCTTCCCAGAGTGATCAAGCTTTCTGCTCTTGATTGATAAGAAAGGCACCTTGTAAGGTTTGGCTCATATGACTGTGACTGGACAGTTCTGACCTTTGTATAGGGCTTCATCATTATAAGTATTAAGAAGAGCAGAGGGGATGTCTTGTACTGGGAGGTAACAGATGAGGAGTCAGAAATGATGTTAAGTGACTGTGAAGGAAATGAAGAAAGAGTCAAAATAGCAGCTGCTAGTTCAGCACGTGGGGCCGAATGGGAAGGCGCGATGCAGGCAGTCGGCCCCGGGGCAGCATCCCGGGCGCCAGACCATGACTCAGCAGCCTGGGGTGGAGGAGCTGTCCACGAGTGTCGAGAGAGCCTGGGGATGGGAGAACTGAACACGGCATTGAAGGAATGACGAGGGAGAAGCTGTGGGGATTGAACGCGTTTATCGGGTGGGGTAGAAGAGAAGTATGATCCACCATAGTCCTGGACAACAATCTGAAATTACTGTGACTGAGTGAGGAGCCCTTCTGTGTCCTGCCCGCAGAGGCCCATGTTAATAGAGCAGGGATCACAGCTGGATAAGGACTGACAACAAAAACGACTTTTTTGTAATAAGGAATATCTTTGAGAAAAATAAGTAGATAAGTAATTTTTTGGCTGGGAGGGAAGGAAAAGACATTCAATAATGTGAAAAGGTGAGGTCACAGTTTTTCCACTTATTGAAAAGACTGTTATTTCCCCATGTGTATCTCACGGGAAGGCCAATAAGGCAAGAAAAAAAATAATAAAAGGAATCCAACATCAGAAAAGAAGAATTAAAATTGTGTCTCTTTGGAGACAGAATAGCCTTCTATAGGCAGCCCAAGAAACCCCCTCCAGAGGCAATCAGAACTGACAAACTCAGGAAGGTTATGGGATACAAAACCAACTGACAAAAAATAGTTATGTTTCTGTACGAATGATCCAAAAAGAAAGAAAATCTTCCATTTATACAAACCTCAAAAAGAGTGCATATTGAGGGAGATGTTGAACCAAAGGGGTAGAAAATCTACATGCTAAAATCTATAGACACCAACAAATAAAATTGAAGAAGATACACTACATGGAAAGAGACCCCAAGTTTATGAATCAGAAGGAGAAAGTGTCAAAAGGACAGGAGCCAGACACCAACTCCCGACACACCCTGTGAGAATATTGACAGCCCTTTCACAGAGCCAGAATAAATAATTTGAAAATGTCACAGAAGCACAACCTTGGGCCACTCAAGGCAACCCTGAGAAAGGATGAAGCTGAAGGCACCCCCTTCTCGTCTTCAAATCCAAAGCTGACACCATCCGGGAGGTGGGACAGGTCACCCATCACCGGCCGTGCCCTCCTGCTGGGCCACCTCCGAGTCTCCCACCATTCTCTCCCGCCCCCTGGTTTCGGCCTCTGGTGACCTCACAACATCATTTCGGACACAGGACACTGTAAGTTTTTTGAGGGGGCGACACGGGAGGGTCTGGCCTCAACCTGGGATGAATGGAGCATTGGAAACAGGGTCACTGCAGACCTGCCCGCAGGAAAGTGCGCAGCGGCAACAGGAAGCTGGAAGGGCCCCACACGTCACCCACTCGCTGAGATTTCCTGCAGGCGCCTGCTGCTGAGCAGCCCAAGGGCACAAGGGCCACCATCCTGAGGAGCAGGTCACATGGTCACTGAGGGCCGGGAAAGTGTCCAGGGCCAGAGGGAGCAGCTGGAGGGTGAAAGAGCCGAGCGCTGCAGGCCCTGTGTCTGTCTGTCTGTCTGTCTGCGTGTCAGAGAAGCCAGCATTTTGAAAGTCAAGAGTTTTCAGAGAATCAAGCACATCCCTGCCCTGGCACGTCTTAGGGCCCCACACTCGTCACGCTCATCGCCCTCTTAGGGTGCCACGCTCTGTGGGTTTAGACAACCCTACAAGGCCTGAGTCGGCATCCTGATATTACTGGAGCCCACAGAGCTCTCTGCTCCCCGTTTCTCCCCCCTCCCCACCCACCCCGGCCTTTTGAATGTCTTGGTAGTTTTGCTGTTGCAGGATGTTGCGGAGTGGGAAGAGCTGGACACACGACATTCCCAGCCTCTGAGCCTCTACAGCTCCTCCACTCCCGCTGCTGACGGCTCGTCCTCTCTGGCGCAGAGCGGCCCCTCATTCTGCCTGGCCTCAGGCCTGTTCTCTGGGACCCGGGCCTTTGCGTGCCGTCTCGCTCCATGGAGACGCCTCTGCCTCACCTGCCCACCACAGCAGGGTTCTCCCACCCAGACACGAGCACCCTCCCTGCGTGGGCTCAGAGTCCTGCTGCCGGTTCTTTGTTTTCCCATGTACGTCAGTCTTCGGTTGCATTTTAACTCATACGAAATCACTAGTTTTGCACTCAGACAACTTCTCATTCCACGTGGATTGAAATATTCCGGAACAGTCTCTACTAAATATATCCTTTCCCAAACTAAATGAGCACATGTGACACTTGCAGAATTATTTTACAAGAGGACCCACAATTTTACAAATTCATTAATATTCAGCTGTGGCCTTAAAGCACAGTGCACGCATGCTCACTCTCAGGAGATGTTCTGAGGTCATGGGGGCTCCAGCGTCACTGAGGTTCTGGGGTCACTGGTGTCCAGGGGTCATTGGGGTTCAAGGGTCATTGGGGTTCAGGGCTCACTGGGGTTGTGATGTCACTGGGGCTCAGGTACCACTGGGGTTCTTGGTCACTGGGTTTCTTGGGTCTTTAGAGTGCAGAAATCACTGGGGTTCAGAGGTTGGGGCTGCTGTGGTCGCTACCACTCAGGGCTCACTGGGGTTCAGGACCCAGCTCATACAAAGTTCTTTCTTCCTGGCCCTTGGTGACCACGCAGGACACCGTGCTGACCCCATGGACACTGGAGCCCCTGGGACCTCAGAACCTCCCTGAGAGGGAACACGTGTGCACTGTGCATTAAGGCCAAAGCTGAATATTAATGATTTTTTTAAAATCTCATGACACCACCCTCGGGGCCTGTCCCCATCCAGGCCAACAAGTATCTCCAATGTAAGGACAACTCCTGGGCATGTCCCCTGGTGGGAACCACAAATAAGCCCCATCCAGACGCACGCAGGCCTGATATAACACCAGCCCAGAGACAGCCCAGCAACCGCCACCCCGGGCGCATGCAGGCCGCGCTGGCTAAGGGGAGACACACCTGCCGGTCACATCTCGGCTCCGGCACATGTGGGGCTGAGGTGGCAGCACGGGGACGACACAGGGATTTCTAACATGACAGGAACGTTCCTGGTCCCGAGGCGCCGGCTCCATCATGCTGTCCTCTGGTTCTGCTGCCCTTCCTGTCTCTCCCACTGTTCCTCCCCGTGCTCCTTCCTTCCTGTCTGTTTATCCCTCCTCCTGCCCCCCCACCTGCCAGGCCCCAGGAGGGCGCACAGTGGGTGGCGGTGACTTTCCAGCTCCCTGTGGACTGAGCTCACCTGGGGCTCAGAGGGGCCCACACTGGGTCCCTGCGGCAGTCAGGGGAGGTGATGAGGCCTGATGGGGGGGACCAGGTCCTGCTCATGGAGTCCCCTAGGACGCCCTGATGGTGCTGTTGACTCGGAAGGCTCATTACCTCGGATGCCGCCAAGAAGTCCACGGGGACAAGGGACACGGGGGCCTCTCGGGCGAGTTCCCTGAGGAAGGGGAGCCGGGGACGGTGTCAGGATCTGAGGGGGCAGCAGGGGATGGAGATAATGAGCCCTGGGGCCCGTCTGCAGAGTCAGTGAGCCAAAGGCCTGGACCCTTAATGTCAGAGGCCAGTGCCGCGGAGGGCAGCGGGTGACCGGGCCGTCAAGAGAGTTTGCATTTCCTCCCATCTCTGTGAGGGCGATTTCGTGGGAAGCCACTGCTGGGCCCGCGGAAGCATCCTGGCAGACTGGACGTGTGGGTCAAATAAGGTGGAGAAGTTCCCCTTGTAATTAAATGTTTTCTATTCAGTATAAATATATATTCCATTGAACTGCATTTCAAAGTGTCAGCCTTTCAATAGGAACAACTGACCTCATTTTGTTGTCCTACTAAAGGGAATTTTATTTGGTCTCTTTTGAGGTAAGGTCTTTTACAAACAAGTATCATTTCACAATGCATTTTGCATTTCAGAGGAGCAGTAGTTAAAATATTCATCTTATAACTGAAAGCTAATATTTAAAACTCACAGTTCAATTTCACAATGCCATATTTTCTGGGATGAATTTCAAAGAGGGAAAAAATATATATATATATATATTTTTTTTAGTTTTCTTCAACAAAAGGACTTCTGCAGCTTAGGTTTTTAATATATTTGTGGTCATATAATATTTTAATTGAGGTCTATCTGACAATAATTGTTCCTAGCCATGATATTTCGGCATTGAGAACACTGAGATGAAAGTGCATCACATGTTAAATATCACACGTACGAGAGCTATTCAGGAACAGTGAGGAAGAATCTTAAGAGGAAGTTAAAATTCACATTAGTAGTTTAAAAGGGAAAGCTTCACATGTTCATCCCCAGAATATGACACAGTCGTGAGTCAGAAATTCATAAACTTTTGAGGTGATAAATATTGATCTTTTTGTTTTTTCCTTCAGACTGAAATGATAGTCACATGTGGAAATCAGTCTATCATGGATGTGAACATTTTACCTGACTCCACACAGCAACACAGCTATATAAAATATAATATTGTCAATATAAATATTATTTTAAGTCACTGAAAAGTGAAAGGTCCATGCAGCAGCCCTGAATGCAGGAGCCAACCAGGAAGCCCACCTGGGGGGCAGGAATGCAGATACCTGCCTGGAGGATTCAGGCAGTGAGCCTCCCCCCTCCCCCTACCAGTCTAGTCTCAGACAAAGAACCTCTACCTGCCCTACAAACTTTCCCCGCCATATGAGTCCAACTTCCCACCTGACCTCTCCTCACCCTATAAAACCCTGCTTCCCCCTAACAACGCGCGCGACTCCACGACTCCACTGACCCCCGCCTTGGGTCTGTGAGGTCCGCCCGGGGCGCAATAAACTTTCCCTCCCTTTGAGAAATGTAGCCTGGCTCTCCTCTCCTTTACCGCACCAAACCTTTCAAACAGGTTTTGGCAGAGGGCACAAAAGAGCAGGTTCTGAATTTGTTTTCTTGTTTCCATTACAATAGCAAAAATTGTTCCTCTAGTCTCCTACAATAATTCTATAGCAGCACAATCTCCTAAAATCCTGCCTCCCCAGGGCCTCCCATACATCATCCCATGGGGGTGGGGATGAGATTGGGGAGGGGAAGAGAGGGCAGGGCTGCCCCATGTCCAGACATCCCACTCAAGCCTTGGGGGAGGAAGAAACCAGCACCCGGGAACCCAGGGCCCTGGGACCGGCAGGGACAGACACACGCACAGACTGTCCGGCTCAGCGCCGGAGCGGCCTCCTCCCTGCACAGGTGTGCAGGAGTCTGGGGGGACCGGAGGGGCCATGGAGGGACCCGGGGTGAACGAGCCCATCCTGCAGGAGGGACATGAGGGTGTGACCCAGGAGGAGACTCTGCGGGAAATGTGGTCTCTGGGTCCTCAGATGTGGGGAGTCAGGGGCAGGGAGATGAGGAGATGAGGGGACGGACCAGGAGGCAGCAGAGAGGCCACAGGGGCAGGAATCTTACAGAGGAGGCATCAGGACACGCCACACGGGGACACCGGGCCCAGATCATTTAGTTCCAGGACAATGTCGGGTCCCAGGGAGCAGGAAAACAGGGACCCGCACACCCCACCTCCCTGCACACCTGTCACTGTGGGCCCTCCCCAGACCAGGATTGTGCTGGAGGAGCAGGGACAGACTTTCCAGGTGGGAAGGGCTGGGCATGTTAATGTGTCCTCTGGGGCGGTGCCCTGCACAACCTCTGGGATGTGTGCTGGGCGGAGACGCTGGGGCCTGGGCAGGAGGTGGGAAAGCAAGATTGGGGCAGTGGGGAGGGGCTGTCAGTCAGGCTATGAGATCAACCAGAGCAGAATCCCACGATCAACCTCTCCACTCTATACCCTGAGAGTGACTCCTGGGACATGCCTGTGACTTTCCTTGTAGGTGTAATCTAGACTCAGACTGGAAGGTTCACATGTGTTGTATTCTGCTCATTATTTTTATGCAGATGATGGCCCCAGGGGTGACCAATCTCACGGCCGTGACAGAATACGTCCTCCTGGGGTTCCCCACCCAGGAGACCATGGGCTTCTTGCACCCGCTGCTCTTCTCCCTGGTCTACCTGTGCGCCCTGCTGGGGAACGGGCTCATCGTCCTTGTCACCACCCTGGACCGGCACCTCCACACCCCTATGTACTTCTTCCTGAGGAGTCTGTCCTTCTCGGACCTCTGCCTCATCTCAGCCATGGTACCCAAGTCCATTGTCAACTCTCTGAGACACAGCAGCTCCATCTCTTTCCCGGACTGTGTCCTCCAGGTCTTTATGCTGGATTTGTCAGGAGGTTCAGAGCTGATGCTGCTCACGGTGATGAGCCTTGACTGCTATGCTGCCATCTGCCACCCCCTGCACAATGAGGTAATCATGAGCAGGGACAGGTGTGTGCAGCTGACAGCTGTGTTCTGGCTGGGTGGGGGTCTATATGCTGTGATGAACACAGCTGGAACCTTCTCCTCTCCTACTGTGGGTCCCACGTGGTCCACCAGTTCTTCTGTGACGACCCCAGTTATTGGCTATTGCCTGCTCATGAAATTTCTTGAGTGAACTTCTCCCCATTATCAGTAGTGTGACTTTAGGTATGCACTGTTTTACTTTCATCTACATCTTCTCTGCTGTCAGGAAGATCCCATCCACAGAAGGGAAGGCCAAAGTCTACTCCACGTGCCTTCACCACCTGCTGGTTGTGGTGCTATTTGTCTTCACTGCATGCTTTGTTTATCTGAAACCTACCTAGGGACACCGTCCATGTGTGACCTGGTCATTTCTATGTTCTACACGGTGGTGCCCCCCAACTTTAATCCCGTCATATACAGTCTGTGGAACCAAGGCACAAAATCGTCTGTGGGGAGACTGATCAAGGGTCCATTCCCCATCAAATGAGATATCACATTGTACAATTTTACTCTGTCATTTATACAGATTCTCCCTCTAACTTTGATACATCATCATTACAATGCAATTACTCCTGTCATTAGGTTTTAATCCTTTGGCAGAAATTTATTCTCATATTCTTCCATAAGGTGTAGTTTCCAAAAATATTGCAATCCCTTGCCAACCCCTCCCTGTGTGCTGTTTATAAACTGAATCCAGCTCAGGACTAAAAACATGTACATGCTGTAGAAAGAATGTTCTAGAACTCACACATCACCAGCATTTATGTGAAATGAAACAGTGGTAAAGGGGCGTCTCTCCTGGGGAGCACCTAGGGAAGGGCCCCCAGTCCTGGGCATCGGTTCCCTCAGTCTGTGTGTGTGTCCACTTAGGATCCTGCCCTTGTGGAGGGGGGCAGACATCTGAGTGAGTGCCCTCACCCCTCACAATTCCTAATGGGGTGTCTTCCTCTAAGAGACAGTCACTCTTCTGTTCAAAAGAAAAAGAAACTGCACTTGAAGGAAGGATGTATGGAGGAAGAGATGTGAGGCCCTTTCTGTCCCTCCCTCACCTCCTGGTGTGTCCAGTCTCTGATTGCTCCCCGCTCATGGGTGACCACTCACTGTGGCTTGGATCTGTGCTGCCCCTAGTATTACTGATGCAGAGCAGGTTTCATGGTTAAAGTCTGGATAAGACACAAAACCGTAAAACACCAGAAAGAACACAGGGGAGCCCTACAGGACACCCCCCACAGGTGGACTTGGGGACACAAGGCCAAGGACAGAGAAACCGGCAAAAACAAGTGGCCCCACCACACTAGCAAGCTCCTGTGTCTCAGAAGACGCCATCACAAAACAGACAACTGCACCGGGGGAAGCTGTGTGCACATCACACGCCTGGCAAGGGCGAGCGTCCAAAGTACACAAAACCTCACAAATGCAACAACAGGAAGGACACCCCAACCCAAAACGGCCTCAGGCCCCCAGAGACACTTTCCTCACAGGTCAGGAAGCCGCAGCCTCTCACACTTACTGCTGAGGTTGAAGCAGCCCCGCTGCTGAGCCGGTGACCGAGCCACAGATGTCTTTTTGCACTGCATAAAATCTCATGCATTCCTGATGCTTCTTTTGATTTTATCACTGGGTAGAATCTGAGTGTCCCGAATTAATCCTGTCATGTCCTTTCCTGTGGCGTCTGACTGTGTCAAAATGATCCTTTCCACCCCTCCTGCTCGCTGTCCCCTGTCTCCCCCCAGGGCCTCCGGGGTGACAGAGCACCTGAGTCTGTTTTCTGACATTCACACGTGGGCACTGGGGCTGGACGCTGCAGAGCCAGGACAGAGGGAAGGACGAACATTCTCTTCACTGGCTGAGAAGTTTCAGCTAGAAAAGTTTTAGTGAGGACACGGGATCCCCATGATCCCCACCAGAAGCACCCCAGCTCCTCCAGTGCCCTATGACATTCTCCCTGAGCCCCTAAAGGACACCCTGCCTGAGGCAATGACCCCAGCTGCCCCTGGAACCCACTAGAAGCAGGACAAAGGGGGTGTCATATCCCGGGGGTCTCAGAAGTCCAGAGCATCAGGGGTCACAGTGGCCACAGGCCGGATCCCCAGCGACGGGGCATAGGTCGTCCTCGAGGCCAAGGGGGCAGACACGGGGCCACAGTGTGTGTCCCCCTAAACATGCACGTGGGGAACCCCAGAGTTGGGAAAAGTGCCAGTCACCCTCCCCTCTGCGACCACGGCCTGTCCCCGCTGGGCAGCGCGTGTCCCTCACCCTGGCCTCAGCCAGCCCCAGCCTCCAAGCGGACACCCCTGACCCCAACCCACCTGCCCTTGGGGCCGCGTCCACCTTGCAGAGCCCTTAGGGCACAAATATTCACATTTCAGTCACAGGCAAACACGCATCGGGGAGATTCAGGGACTTGTCCTGTGTGTCCTATCGTCCCGCAGGCCCAGCCGGGACCGCATATGAAGGGGTCACTCCTGTCAGAGGAGGACACAGACTTTGGTCATTCCGTGTCCCTCCATGCCTGGCCTCATGGTCCATGCAGCTACCCCAGGCGGCCAGCTCTGAGCTGGCCACTGTCCGGTTGGTGCTGATGCCAGAGAGAGATTCCCGCCGGCCGCTCGTCTGGAGGAGGCTCCTCGCCCCCTGCGTGCCTCAGCGCCCCTGAGCCCTGTCCTCCCTCCGCACGGCTGCCCACGGGTCCCCCCGGCTGCTGGCCGAGGCTTGGGCAACCGAGGCAGACACGGACCCCGCCCTCCCTCCTGGCCGCCTGTGCCCTCGGCCCCCCAAGGGACCCCAACCCGGCTGTGTCCACCCCACGCCCCAGGCAGGATTGTCCACATGAAGGCGACCTCCATGTGAGGTCAGCAGCAAGTCAGACTCTCAGGCACAGGAGGGGCCGGCGGGAGCATCAGGACTGGGATCTCGTTGCGTCGCCAACAACTCGTGCTTCAGGGATGCGGCTTCTGCCCCATCTCATCCAGGTCTGGGCTGTCTGCTCGTTGTCCTACTCAGCCTGTCCCCCACTCTGCCCTCCCGCCCCCGCCAGTGCCTCCCCCACCTGCCAGGCCCAGGAAGGCGCACGAGGGTGGCAGCGACTTTCCTGCTCCCTGTGGACAGGGCTCGTCCTGGCTTTGGCGACAGGAGCCCCCGGTCCTGCAGCTGTCAGGGGAGGTGCTGGGGCCTGAGGTGGAACCACGGTCCTGGCCACACAGGGGTAAAAACTAAGGAAATGGCCTCTGACACACTCAGGGCACTAATGATCACTGGGTGTGCCACAGGACAACACCAATTAAGACAGTGACCTGAAAAAAAGCACTTGTCCCTCTGGAGGAAGGTCCCTGAGGGCTGGAATCTGGACCGTGTCCAACACGCGGACACCAGCTCCAGAGCTCCAATAGCCCAGCCCTGAGGCCCTGCTCTGTCCATGAGGCAGTGCAGGATGGGTGGAACATCCTGTGAGTGCTCAGAGGCTCCCCACAAGCCCCGACCTTGGAGTGAGAGGCCGGGACACCCTCTGTCCCGCCATGGGGAACACCTAAGGACAGAGACTCGACACGGCAGCGGGAACTTCCCCCCAGACTGCATGTATATGCCCCCACCACTTGCAGGGGAGAATCCACTCACACTTGAACTATTTTAGATGTCAACCTTCATTTTTAGACTTGAGAAAGCTCTGTTGTTAAACTACTCATTTTAAACATAATACAAGCTAATGAATTCTAAATGAGCACAAGTCACTCAATGTCCCACTGCCATATCAGCCTGGGGAGAGACTCAATGACAGAAAAAAAAAAAAATATATATATATATATATATATATTAAGATGATCAAAGATACTGACTTTTAATACATTGATCACATTAGAAGATTTTGATTTATGGGAGATGTGACAGTTTTTGCTTCATACTTGGATTTTAGCATTCAGGACACTGAGCATGTTTTTGTACTGAACAAAATCACAACAATTAATGAGATTAGATTGTAGCAAAGAAAGTCCAGAGGAGGCGCAGCATACCAGACCCCTCCTGTCTCCCCGCTGCTCCCCTCAGCAGTGTGTTTCAGTCCTTCTGTCTGCTCTGCTCCCCGCTCTGTCTCTGGGGAATCCTCTCACCCCTGCACCTCTGGCCTGTACCTAGGTTCTTGTATAAATAAAAATTAAAAAAAAAGAAAATCCAGAGGAAATTAAAATTACGTATTTTTAAATTCAGATTGTTATGCATTTTCATCCTAAATAGTATGACAGAGAGGAGTCAAGCAGAAAATCGATAACGCTTACATCAACATGTTGACCACTTCATGGCCCTGACACAAACGTGAGGCTGGCAGGGACGTGTGACTATTTGTAGACGTGAACTTGGTATTTTTTCGCCAACGCCCTCACTCAAGAATTGTTAGTGATTTCGTAAAACAAAGTCACAGTATTTAAACAGGGTCAGGAGGGGATAAATGTCAAAAATTATTTCATTTTAAATTTGTATACAAAACACTAAACAGATGTCAAAATTCTTGACCAACACATATCCTATTTATTTCCTTATTATCAGTAAATTATTTGGCATTATTCCCAACAACGTGTTGAAATTATTTTATGTTACTACATGCTCCCAAAATTCCTGCTTTAAGTGGAATGGGATGAGGAGCAGAGAGGGCAGGGCTGTCCAGTGTCCAGGCGTCCCCACTCACGCACAGGCCTGGGGGGAGGAACAAACCCGCACCTGGGGGACCCGGGGCCCTGGGACCGGCAGGGACAGCCACATGCACAGACCATCCGGCTCAGCCCCGCAGCGGCCTCCTCCCTGCACAGGTGTGCACGAGTCTGAGGGGTACAGAGGGGCCGGGAGCGTCCCAGGGGTGGACGAGCCCATCCGCAGGAGGGACAGCTGCTGAGACCATACGAAGGAGCTGCAGGAGAAACCACCTCAGTTCCTGGGGTGGGGGAGGTGCAGGACAATGAGCAGGCGGGCAGGGTGGGAGGTCACCCTCTCAGCACATACGTGCAGGGGTGAGGGCAAGAAGGTCCTCAGACAGCGACACGGGGTGGGGGGAACACCCCACCCGCTGCCATTATGAGGGACATGGGTGCCGACCGGGAACAGTCTCGGGGCCATCACTGACCAGTTGGTCCCAAAATGTGTGCCTGGAGCTGCAACTGGACAGTGTTTTGCGAGGACTGGGAGCTGAGACTCCACAGGCTAATTTGGGGCGTCCTTGACCATTCATATTTCTGAGGCTTGTGGGGGTTCTCCTCTTGGAAAGTGTGCTGACTGGGGACTGGGGACGGGAGTGGAGGGGATGGGGTCAGGGTTTCAGGGGTGCCCTTGCACCGGACGTGGTGAGTCGGGAGGAGACTGCTCAGGGAGCTGAGGTCAGTTGAACTCTCTGTGCCTCAGCATCTCCCACAGGCTGCGTGGACAGTAGCAGCACCTGCGGGTCACTAAAGCTGGAGAGGCTGAGCAGAGCAGGAGCTGAGAAACCTGAGGGGGAGACGCTAGACAGAGCATGGAGAGAGGTCAGTGGGAAAGGATAGTGCTGGTCACCCACAGAGAGACACCGTGGGTCAGGCACTGGCGGATGGTCCTGGAGTTTTATTCCTCTAGAACTTCATGCAGTGATGGCTTCAAGGATGACCAATCTCTCAGCTGTGACAGAATTCATCCTCCTGGGGTTCCCCACCCAGGGGACCACAGGCTGCTTGCACCCGCTCCTCTTCTCCCTGGTCTACCTGTGCGCCCTGCTGGGGAACCGGCTCATTGTCCTCATCACCACCCTGGACCGGCACCTCCACACCCCCATGTACTTCTTCCTGAGGGGTCTGTCCTTCTCAGACCTCTGCCTCATCTCCGCCATGGTCCCCAAGTCTATTGTCAACTCTGAGGCACAGCAGCTCCATCTCCTTCCTGGGCTGTGTCCTCCAGGTCTTTATGGTGGTTATGTCAGCAGGTGCAGAGATAAACCTGCTCACGGTGATCAGCCTTGACTGCTATGCTGCCATCTGCCACCCCCTGCACTATGGCGTCATCATGAGCAGGGACACATGTGTCCTGGCTGTGTGGGGGTCTCTATGCTGTGATAAACACAGCTGGAACCTTCTCCTTGTCCTACTGCGGGTCCAACGTGGAAATTTGATGAACAAACTTGTCCCCTTTCTCATTAATGTGGTGTTTGTAACCTGCTATTTCATTTTCATCATCATTTCCTATGTCCACATCTTCTCTGCTGTAAGGAAGATCCCATCCACAGAAGGGAAGGCCAAAGTCTACTCCACCTGCCATCCCCACCTGCTGGTTGTTGTGCTGTTTCTCTCCGCTAGATTTTTTGCTTATCTGAAGCCGACCTCAGGGACCCTGTCCATGTCTGACCTGGTCATTTCTATGTTCTATACGGTGGTGCCCCCCACCTTTAACCCCATCATATAGAGTCTGAGGAACCAAGCCATGAAGTCGGCTGTGGGGAGACTGATGAAGGGCCAGTACACCAGCATGTGAGGTATCATTGTTTTCATTAATTAGTTACCCAATCTACATTTATGGACCCCTCATTTATTTGATTTTACCTCCATTACCAGTCACCATTTTAAAATAAAATAAGACATGTCATTACAGATTTTCTTTGCAAATGTTAACATTGTTCTAGTCTCAAATCTCTATGTCCTAAAATAGTGCAGCCATTTCCAAAACACCCATCCATGTGACATACATGATATGAATTCTGTTCTTTAAATATTATGGCTGGTATGTGAAAGCATGTTCTAGAACTCACACATCCCCAGCATTTTCATGAAATCCAGCAGTGGTTAGGGGTCTGACCTGGGGAGCACACGGTCACGGGACCCCAGACCTGGGGCTCGGTTCCCACAGCCTGTGTGTGTCTCCCCTGAAGCCCATCCCTGTGAAGGAAAGGAGAGAGCTGGTGGGCCCCACCCCTCCTGACTCCTGATGGGGCAACTTCCTCTGAGAGACATTAATGTTTCTGCTCAAAGGTCAAGTAGAAATTACACTTCACATGAATCTTCGGAGACAGATGAAAGTTTCTGAAAGAATCTGAATCTATGATTGAACCTGTACTTCATGTTCATTTATATGGCATCTGATCTGGTTACAACACCTTGAGGATGTGTTTTTTAATGCAAATTTTTTTGAAGAACTATGTTTCAACTTTAAATTATAAATGTTTTAGATATTCATTGTTGGTGTGTTTATTTTTAGGGGTTCCCGTTGTTTTCCAGGTTGTTTGTGGATGTCCTGGACCAGGTCTTCTTCCCCACTTTCTGGTACGTCGGGGATTATGTCACTTTCTTTTTTTTTTTTTAAAGGCATGTATTTGCATTTATTTATTTATTTGTTTGTTTTGTTTCTACAAGCACTGGGTACAGTCAGAAGCACGGGAGGGTGAGAGAATTCACCAGAGCCAGAGCAGGGAGCAGTGCAGGCAGAGGGACCGAAGTACACTGCTGAGGGTAGCAGCGGGCGGCAGGAGAGGTCTGCACGCCATTTGGGACCCTCCTCCGGTGGCCGGGGAGCAACCGGATCGATCTGGCACCACAGAGGCCACGGGCAGCTTCGCAACCCAGCGCTCAACTGCTGCGCCACCGGGGAGACCCAATTATGTCACTTTCTACATCATGTAAAGTGAAGCACGGCAATATCTGTAAATTTTGTTCTCGGGCAGCTTCTGTGCTGTAAACGCTGGGGCCTCACGGCTGCTCACCCACCCTGAGAACATGAGCTGGGGGAGGCTCCCCCCTCACACGTCCTCTCTGCAGCAGGACATGGTGTCCCCAAACACGCCTGATGGATCATAACAGACTCAGTTAGACAATATTTCTCTTATGAAATGTATGTTTTTTAACATTCTTTAAAATGCATGTTAACCGCCAGACCAAGTCCATTGAGATTTCAGAATAAAATCATGTGGGGAAGTCTCCCAAGTTGCTCAACTTTCCATGAAAGACCCTGATGGCAGGTGTCTCCCCCCTGGGCCTCCATCACTCTCGGGCCACGGCCTTTACACACTTTCTTTCTTGGCTTTGAGCGAAGCCCCTAGAATCTGTTGAGAAGAGGATTTGACCCCACGAGTGGGGCAACGTGAGGTCATGTTAATAATTGGCATTTGACAAGTCTTTGCTGTCTTCTTTTGGGGTTCCATTTCTGCCCCTCTGTGTGTGTGGTGCCCCCCTCACGCTCCACGGAACACCCATGTGAACACCCTCCTGCCTCCACAATTCATGGACTGGGAACCCCAAGGGTAATAAACAAGTGGTCCCACCACACTAGAGCGCTCCTGGGCCTCAGAAACCGCTGTGAGCACAGGCCCTATGTGGGGAGAAGCCATGGGCACCCCACACCTCTGACAAGGGCGAGTGTCCTCCACATACGTGTGTCCCCACCACAATAGGGAGCAGCACACCATTCCAGACAACGGCCAGGCCTAGGCGGACAGTCTCTAAGGAGGACGCCTGATGCCTGCAGAGTTGTGGGCAGGTGGATTCAGGTCCAGACTCTGCTCCGAGCTCGCTGGCCTGTCCTGACCCACGCATGGATGTTTTTGTCCCATCCGGGATGGGCTCATCCTGCGGGGCCAGCGGAGCCCAGAGCGTGATCATGTCATTATTCAGCGTTAACGTCTAATGAGCTGGGCGGACTCTGTCCTGTGTTTCCTTGGATCTCTGAGAGCTGCCGGTGACGATGCTTCATCTCCTCACAGCCCACACTTTCCATCGTGTCCCCTTCCCTCAGTGGGTGCTGGACTCCAGAGTCCACATGGTGGACAGACTCGAGTCTTAGTTCGGAGAGATTAAATGTGGGGATGTGCTCCTGGGGCTGAGAAGCTTTTCTCAGCCAGGGTGAGCAGGCAGGACTGACCATTCCCTTCATGGGTTGAGGCTTTTCTACCACAAGGGCTTAAGTGAGGAAGCGGGAAGCCCCACAACCCATGTGAGCAGCACCCCAGCCCCTCCAGCCCCCCATGACCTTCTCTCTGAGGCCAAAAAGACACCCTGTCTGGCGATGACCCTGCCTGCCCCTACCATGCAGGCGGAGCAGGGGAAAGGCAGAGTTGTCTCCCAGGTGGTTCTAGGGTCCAGAGCATAGGGGTTCACTGTTCCCAGAGACAATATCCCCCAGGGGCGGTCATATGTCGACCATGAGGACGAGGGAGGGTCATGAGGGAGCATTGGTGGGCGGATGGGGCACAGTGTCTGTCACCCTAAAGGTGCCCGTGGGGATCCCTGGAGTTGGGTGAAGCGCCAGGCGCCATCATGTCTGCGGACATGGCCAGACAATGCTGGGCAGCACATGTCCCTCACCCTGGCCTCGGCCAGCCCTGGGCCCTGAGCAGAAGCCACAGGACATCCCCCCACCCCGCACTGCCCTCGGGGCCATTTCTGCCTCACATAGCCCTTTGGGCACAAATATCTGCATTTCAGTCAAAGACAAACATGCATCTGGGACATTCCGGGACTTGTCATGTGTGTCCTCCCATCCCACGGGCACACCCAGGACTGCATATGAAGAGGTCACTTCCCATCAGGGGAGGAAACGGACTTGAATCACTTCGTATCAATCCTGCGACCGCCTAATGGTCCGTGCAGCTACCCCAGCCGCGGCCAGCTCTGCGCTGACCACTGTCCAGTTGGCTCCCAGGCCAGAGAGTGATTCCTGCTGGTCACCTGTCTGGAAGAGGCTCCTCGCATGCAGGTTCCTCAGTGTCCCCTGAGCCCTGTCCTCCCCGCCACCGCTGGCCACAGATCCCCTCCGCCCCCCAGGGGATCCCAGCCCCGCATGTCCACCCTGCACACACCCGGGCCTGGATTGTCCATGTGAAGGCGATGTCCAGGCGACGTCAGCAGGAAGTCAGACACTCAGGCACTAGAGGGGCCGGCAGGAGCGTCAGGACAGGGAGAGTTGCTGTAGCACCAACAACTCGCACTTCGGGGTCCAGCTTCTGGCCCATCTCGTCCAGCTGTGGGATGTCTTTGTTGTCCTGCTCTCCCTGTCCCCAACTCTGCCTGCCAGCCCTGCCACTGCCTCCCCCCACCTGCAAGGCCCAGAAGGGCCCACGGGGGTGACGGCGACTTTCCTGCCCCTTGTGGATGAGGCTTGTCCTGGCTCTAATGAGGGGGCCACCTCGTTCCCCTAGGTGGTCAGGGGAGGGGATGGGGCCTGGAGAACAGGGTAAGTTACATTCCTTCCCACAGAAGAATCCACCAGCAAAATTGCACATGACAGACTCAGACGCCAATTATCACTGAATGTGCCGCAGGACGACGCCAATTAAGACAGTGACCTGAACAAGGGTGTTTGTCCCTCTGGAGTAAAGTCACTTGATGGATGGATCTTGGACAGTGTCCAACACACAATCACCAGCTCCAGAGCTCAAATCGTCCAGCCCTGAGGCTCTGCTCTGTCCAGGAGGTGGCGCAGGACAGAGTGGGATTTCCTGTGAGTGCTCAGATGCTCCCCATGAGCCCCGACCATGGAGTGAGCAGCCAGGATGCCCTCTGTCCTGCCATGGGGACAACCTCAGTAGAAAAACTCAACACAGCAGCGGGAACTTTCCCCCCAAATGCAGGTATTTGCAGGGGAGCATCCACTCACACTTGAAAACTTTTAGATTTCAAGCTTCATTTTTAGACTTGAGAACGTGTTAAACTATTCATTTTGTAAATCACGACAACTGATGCTGACAGGGCCCAAGTCATCATGTCCCGCTGCCCTGTCAGCCTGGGTGAGGCTCGGGGAGAGAAAACATCTTCTCTTGTAATTTAAGATGTTCAAAGATATTGACTTTTAATACATTGATCAGAGGCTTTGGTTATGGGAGAAGTGACGATTGTTGCTTCAGACCTGGGATGTAGCTTCAGCACATTCAGTGGGTTCTGGGCACTGAATAAAATCACAGCAATCAGTGGGATTAGATTGTAATGAAGAAATTCCAGGCAAACTTGAAAAATAAAACTAGTTGTTTAAATGCGGAACATTATGCCTTTTTGTGCCAAATATTATGACAAAAATGAGTCAAGTAGAAAATCAGTAACTCTTACAGCAACACGGTGACTCCTTCGTGGCTCTGACACGAACATGAGGCTGGCAGGGACGTGTGACTATTTACGGATGAGAAATTGGGATTTTTCCCCAATGCCCTCACTTGGGGACTGTTAAAGATATTGTAACATAAAGTCACAGTATAAACAGGGCCTGGAGGAGATACATGTCAAGTCATTTTATCCATTTTAAAAAGGTATTTAAAGTCACACAACAGATGTCAACATCATAACAAACAGATAAAACACTTCTTTACCTCCATGAACCCTGATTTATTTTCTTGTTTTTATTAAATTTTGGGAATTATTTCCACCAATTTGCTGAGATTATTTAACATTACTATATTCTCCAAAAAATCCTGCCTTCTCCAGGGCCTGCACCTCGTCACCCTGCAAAGGGGGGAGAGGTTGATATTGGGGAGGAGGAGAGAGGGCAGGGCTGCCCCATGTCCAGGTGTAACCCACTCACGCATGGGCCTGGGGGGAGGAACAAACCTGCACCCGGGACCCGGGGCTCTGGGACCGGCAGGGACAGCCACACACACAGACTGTCCGGCTCAGCCCCGGAGCGGGGGACAGATGGGCTGGGAGGGACCCGGGGGTGGATGAGCCCATCCTGCAGGAGGGACGTGTGGGTGTGACCCATGAGGAGACTCTGTGGGAAACGTGGTCTCTGGGTCCTCAGATGTGGGGAGTCAGGGGCAGGGAGATGAGGAGATGAGGGGACGGAACAGGAGGCAGCAGTGAGGCCACAGGAGCAAGAATCTGACAGAGGAGGCGTCAGAACACGCCGCACGGGGATGCCGAGCCTAGATCATTCAGTTCCAGGACAGAGTCGGGTCCTGGGGAGCAGAAAAACGGGGACCCGCACACCCCACCTCCCTGTACAACAGTCCCTGTGAGGCATCCCCAGACCAGGGCTGTGCTAGAGGAGCAGGGACAGGCTCTCCAGGCTGGGGAGGGGATGGGCATGGTCACGTGTCCTCTGGGGCTGTGCCCAGGACAACCTCTGTGAGGTGTGCTATTGACTATTTTGACAGATATGAGACTCTAATTGTTAAAGTATTGTAGGGGACAGTTGAAATTTTTGGTTTTCACCAATTTTCAGGACTTATGTGGAGAGTGTAATAATGACATATTCACAATAGGTGGTAATAAATGCGTTTTGTGAAACAGCAGACAAATGCTATTATTGTCCATAGAACTGGAAGGAATAATCATGTAGAAAATACATTCAGTTGTTATCTTGTTTTGATAACCTATTAAATTTTCAACATTGGAAGAATTAAAATTTTGTTGCTCTTCCTCTTTTACACAGATGATGGCTTCAGGGGTGAACAATCTCTCGGCCGTGAAATAATTCATTCTTCTGGGGTTTCCACCCAGGGGACCATGGGCTTCTTGCACATGCTGCTCTTCTCCCTGGACTACCTGTGTGTCCTGCTGGGGAACGGGCTCATCTTCCTCATCACCACCCTGCACCGGCACCTCCACACCCCCATGTACTTCTTCCTGAGGGGTCTGTCCTTCTCAGACCTCTGCCTCATCTCAGCCATGGTCCCCAAGTCCATTGCCAACTCTCTGAGACACAGCATCTCCATCTCCTTCCCGGACTGTGTCCTCCAGGTCTTTGTGCTGATTCTTTCAGCAGGTGCAGAGCTTCACCTGCTCACGGCAATGAGCCTTGACTGCTATGCTGCCATCTGCCACCCCTGCACTATGAGGTATTTATGAGCAGGGACAGGTGTGTGCAGCTGACAGCTGTGTCCTGGCTGGGTAGGGGTCTCCAGGACAATGACTCTACGGCAGAGACGCCAGAGCAGGCACCAGAACAGGGACATTGGGGAGATTGTGCTGGGAGAAGCAGACAGACACATGCAGCAGAGTGAAGCAGGTCCTGTCCCACCCCCTACAGAAGAGTAAACTCGAGCAGGTAAACGCCTGTTTCCATGTGTGACGTCACCATCATCATGCAGCAAACCTAAGCATATGACACCATGAGCAGAAACCCTAAAATACTATTTCCTAAAGATTAGAAGCAAATTATCCCAACAAAAGGACAATTCTAATGTAAGTGCAGTGACAGGTGCTGGGGTGGAAAAGAACCGCAGGAGACACAATTTCAGAGACGTGTAAAGTTTCTCTTCCCGCAGGGCTGGTGACCCCCGTGGTCACTCACTTATGCTGGACGTCCATTGTCTTTCCGCCCCACTCACCTCCCTGGGCTCCCTCCTGCCTCTCTCCGTGTCTCTTCCCTCCAGACTCATGCCTTCCCTCATCCTCCTCACTCCCATCCCCAGGGCCTCTCCGTGAAGGGCACACGGTGGGTGACGGGCGACTGTCAGCTGTCTAGACAGGGACTCAGGGCATTGTTATGACTGATGGTGCCCACCATGGTGGACACGACAGGTGGGGAATGGAACCTGGACATGAGGATTTGTCTATCCACATACATAGAGGCTTGAGCCAGACACATCTCATCTGCCCACCGAGTGTGATAATTACTTGCTGAGATGCACTGCAGGACGCTCCAATTAACACAGTCAAGTAATCACACACTTTGCCTCTGGAGGAAGATCCCTGAGGGCTGGAATCTGGACTTGACTAACACGCGGACACCAGCTCCAGAGCTCAAATAGCCCAGCCCTGAGGCCCTGCTCTGTCCATGAGATGGTGCAGGATGGGGTGGAACATCCTGTGAGTGCTCAGAGGCTCCCCAGGAGCCCCGACCATGGAGTGAGAGGCCGGGACGCCCTCTGTTCTGCCACGGGGACAACCTCAGGACAGATACTTAAAACGGCAGTGGGAACTTTACCCCCAGACACAAGGTATCTGTCCCCAGACGTTTGCAGGGGAGAATCCACTCACACTTGAGGGTTTTCAGATCAAGCTTCACTTTAGACTGGAGAACGCACCACAGTTAAACTATTCACTTTGTAAATCATGACAACTGAAGCTGATGGGGCCCATGTCATCATGTCCCACTGCCCTGTCAGCTTGGGAGAGCCTGGTTGAGAGAAAACATATTCTCTTGTAATTTATGATGCTCAAAGATACTGACTTTTAATATATTGATCATAGGTTTTGTACATGGGAGATCTGACAATTATTGCTTCAAACCTGGGATTTTAGCTTCAGGACGCTCAGTGTCTTGAGCAGTGAATAAAATTACAATGATGAATGGGATTAGATTGTAATAAAGGAATTCCAGAAGAAATTAAAAAATAAAACTAGTTGTTAAATTCAGAATGTTGTGCCTTTTTGCCCCAAACATTATGGCAAAAATGAGTCAAGTAGGAAATCAATAATTTTTGCAGCAACATGTTGATGGCATCATGTCTCTGACATGAACGTGATGCTGGAAGGGTCGTGTGACTATTTATGGATGTGAATTTGGGATTTTTACCCAACTCTGTACTCAGGGATTGTCTGTATAATTGCAAAATGAGTCACAGTATTTAAACAGGGCCTGGAGGAGATGTGTCAAGTTATTTTCCATTTTAATACGTAGTTAAGGTCACTCAGCAGATGTCAACATTTTTCACCACCAATAACCTGATATATTATCTTGTTTTTATTAAATATTGGGAATACTCAAACACATGTGATTCAAATATTTTATATTACTATACTCTTCTTAAAATCCTGCCTCCCCAGGGGCGGCCCCTGCATCAAACCACAGAGGGGGGAGAAGATAAGACTGGGGAGAGGAGAGAGGGCAGGGCTGCCCCGTGTCCAGGCATCCCCACTCACGCACAGGCCTGGGGGGAGGAACAAACCCACATCTGGGGTACCTGGGGACCTGGGACCAGCAGGTACAGCCACACGCACAGACCGTCCGGCTCAGCCCCGGAGCGGTCTCCTCCCTGCACAGACGTGCAGGAGTCTGGGGGGGACAGAGGGGCCGGGAGGGACCCGGGGGTAGACGTGCCCATTCTGCAGGAGGGACGTGTAGGTGTGACCCAGGAGGAGACTCTGTGGGAAACGTGGTCTCTGGGTCCTCAGATGTGGGGAGTCAGGGGCAGGGAGATGAGGAAACGAAGGGACGGACCAGGAGGCAGCAGTGAGGCCACAGGGGCAGGAATCTGACATAGGAGGCGTCAGAACACACCACACGGGGACGCGGAGCCCAGATCATTCAGTTCCAGGACAGCATCAAGTCCTGGGGTGCAGGAAAACATGGACCCGCACACCCCACCTCCCTGCACACCCGTCCCTGTGGGTCCTCCCCATACCAGGGCTGTGCTGGAGGAGCAGGGACAGGTTCCCCAGGGTGGGGAGGAGCTGGGCATGGTCACATGTCCTCTGGGCTGTGCCCTGGACAACCTCTGGGAGGTGCACTGGGCAGAGACGCTGGGGCCTGGGCAGGAGGCGGGATCAGTGCAACTGGGGCGAGGAGTGTAGCGTGGGAGCTCTAATGAGATTTTTGATAAATACGAGATTCTAATTTGTTCAAGTTTTGTAGGGGACAGATTAAATTTTCTGTTTTCATCAATTATCACCAATTATGTGGAGAATGTAATAATGACATATTCACATGAGTTGGTAATAAATGGGATGTATGAAAGAGCAGACATAGATGATATTAGTGTCCATAGAACTGAAAGGAAAAATCATGTAGAAAATACATTGAGTTATTATCTTGTATTGATAACCCATTCTATTTTCAATATTGGAAGAATTAAGATTTTGCTGCTCTTTCCTCTTCTATACAGATGATGTCTCCAGGGGTGACCAATCTCACGGCCATGACAGAATTCGTCCTCCTGGGGATCCCTATCCAGGGGACCATGGGCTACCTGCACCGGCTGCTCTTCTCCATGGTCTACCTGTGTGCCCTGCTGGGGAACGGGCTCGTCGACCTCATCACCACCCTGGACCGGCACCTCCACACCCCCATGTACTTTTTCCTGAGGGGGTCTGTCCTTCTTGGACCTCTGCCTCATCTCAGCCACAGTCCCCAAGTCCATAGCCAACTCTCTGAGGCACAGCAGCTCCATCTCCTTCCCGGGCTGTGTCGTCTAGGTCTTCATGATGATTTTTTCGGCAGGTGCAGAGATGACTCTCTTAACAGTGATGAGCTTTGACCGCTATGCTGCCATCTTCCACCCCCTGCACTATGACGTCCTCATGAGCAGGGACAGGTGTGTGCAGCTGACAGCTGTGTCCTGGCTGGGTGGGGGTCTCTATGCTGTGATGAACATGGCAGGAACCTTCTCCTTGTCCTACTGTGGGTCCAACGTGATCCATCAGTTCTTCTGTGACATCCCCCAGTTATTGACAATTTCCTGTTCAGAAAATTTGATGAACAAACTTTTCTCCATTATCATTAGTTTGGTTTTGTGAATCTGCTGTTTCATTTTCATCGTCGTGTCCTATGTCCACATCTTCTCTGCTGTCAGGAAGATTCCATCCACAGAAGGGAAGGCCAAAGTCTATTCCACCTGCCTTCCCCACCTACTGGTTGTGGTGCTGTTTCTCTTCACTGGATGCTTTGCTTATCTGAAGCCGGCCTCAGAGATTCTGTCTGTATCTGACCTGGTCATTTGTATGTTCTACACGGTGGTGTCCCCCATCTTTAATGCCGTCATATACAGTCTGAGGAACCAAGCCATGAAATTGGCTGTGGGGAGACTGATGAAGGGCCAATACTCCAAGATGAGAGATATCACAATCTGTAATTATAACCACTCATTAATTCGGCTTTTCCCCTCTAACTCTTACATGTCATCATTTATAAGTATAGATTTCTTGCATTAGGATTATTCCCTTGTCACAAATTCATATTCTCATAATCCTCACTATACTCCTGTTTCCTAAATTGCTGTAATCCTTTTCCCAAGCCCTCCCTGTGTGATGTTCAAAACTGAATCCAGCTTGTGGTTAAAAATTTGTATTTGGTGTAGAAAGAACATTCTAGAAATCACATTCACCAACATTTACACAACATTGGGCAGTGATAAAGGGGTCTGTCCTCAGGACCACATGGCCACAGGACCCCAGTCCTGGGGCTCGGGTCCCACAGCCTGTGTGTGTCTCCACCGATGGCCTTGTCCTCATTGATGGCAGGGGAGACAGTTGAGTGGGGCCCCCCGTCTTTCACGATTCCTCACGGGCGTCTTCCTCTAGGAGCATTTCCTGTTGCTGCTCAAAGGACAAAGGGAAACCCCACCTGACTCTGCCAGAGGTGGAAGGATGGAAGCTTCCTCGGTTAGTAGGAATCTATGAGTGAAACCTGGAATGGATGGAATGTTAATTTCTCTGATGCCTGTTTGGATGCCAACGTGACTGCACCCCTCCATGTGGTGTTTTCAAAAGTCAAGTTATATGAATTATCTTTTAAGAGCTACATTTCAACTTAAAAGTTTATAATCTGTAACTTGTCATTGTGTTGATTTTCAGGTTCCCTTACTTTTCCAGATTGTATCTTGATCCTCTACCAGGTCTTCTCCACCTTCTGGTAGATTACACTTAAGTTCACTTTTCTTCCACTTGGGAACAATATTATTTTTATTATGTAAAACGTTATGCAAACTAAAGCACAGCATGGTTGCAATTTTTTTTTTATAATCCTGTACATCTGCACTGCATGCCGGAGGTTCTCATACTGTTCCCTAACAGTGAGAACGTGAGCTGGGTGATGGTCCTCCTCTCCAGAGCAGGTCACTGTGTCTCCAGACTCTCTTGACCGATGAGCACATTTTGTCCATGAAACTATTTGTGATAATAAAATGTAGATAATCATAAGACATGACTCATCCATTCAAATTTCACAATGAAACCTGCGCTAGAAAATTACTCAAAGTAATATTCGTGTCAGTGATAGCATGAGAGCACATGGCCTCCCTGGTGGTGCAGCAGGTTGAGTGCCATGCTGTGAAGCTGTGCGCAGCCTCTGCAGCACAAGTTCGATACCCGGCCAGCCAGGGAGCTACCCACATGGTGCAGAAGACCTAACCTGTCTCGCCTGCTGCTCCCCTCAGCAGTGTCTTCAGTCCTTCTGCCTGTTCTGCTCCCCACTCTGTCTGTAGTGAATTCTCTCATCTTCATGTGCCTCTGACTGTACCCCAGTTCTTGTATAAATAAATAAATCTTAAAAAAATACACATGAGATCACAGTCCCCATCCACTTGGGATATGATATCATTCCCTGGTCAGATTCCTGTGGATGTATTTTCTGTTTTTCCTTGAACAAATCCAGTGAGTGTCTGTGACAACAGATCTTTCCATGAGTGTTTCATCCCAATATCATGCTAACTTCTTATTTGTTTTTATCAAGGAGGACACTCATTTTCACTTTTACTGTTTTCACCTTGCATCACTTTTCACTCCCCCACATGCACCAGTGTCCACTCAGAATTTACTAAATGCCCAGCAGTGTCCAGCCCCTCAGTGCACACTCTACTGTCCTCCCCTGTTCTGTCTGGTAATGAGCAAATTTTTGCACTCAGTCTAACATTTCCTTTTGCTGTTTGCCACTATAATTTTTTAATTGTTGACTTTTATATTATAATCCACAGATGGGTGAGACCAGCCAATATCTTTCACTTTTTGACTTATCTCGCTAGCATACCCACCTCCAGGTCCACTTTGTTCCATAAGGACACCAGTTCACCTCTTTAATAGCTGTGTGGTATTACATGGACTGTGGATCCACTTTCTTTATTCACTCCTCTGTTCCCAGCACTTGGGTTGAGGCCACGGCCGGCAAGGGTGGACGGTGCTGCTGGGAACACAGGTGTGTGTGGTCTGCACTGTAGAGTCTGTGCATCTGGGACAAATACCCGGATGAGGTTGCTCCATCCTGTGGTTGTCCTGGTGTTAGTGTCTGAAGACGTCTCCACGCATTCCCAGGAGAGGTGAGAGGCCTTTTCTCCCTCCCTCACCTTTTTGCTGGGTCCAGTCTCTGGATTGGTCCCTTCTCACAAGCGACAACAGTTTGGATTTCGATTTTCCTTATTATTAGAACAATTTTGAATGGGTTAAAAATTTGCATTAGACAAACCCTTAAAATACCAGAAGGAACACACAGGTGCTGCCCACTGCACACTCACCCCACAGGTGAACTTGGGGACACAACACCAAGGACTAGGGAAGAAGAGCACATAGGAACAAGTGACCCCACCACACTAGAGAGCTTCTGTGCCTCAGAAATGCCATCCCCAAAATAGGCCCCTGCACTGGGAGAAAATTGTGCACATCACACACCTGACAAGGGCGAGAGTCCAAAATATGCAAAACCTACAAACCCAGCAACAGAAAGAGACACCTCAATCCAACTCGGTGGACAGACCCTCAGAGACATTTTCCTGGGGGAGTTCAGGAGCCCATAGCCTCTCACACTTTTTATTCAGTTTGAAACCATTGCGGCTCCTGAAAGCGTCCACCTGCCTCACACCTTCAGGACGTGAACGTGCCTAGATAGTCACAGGGGTGACTTGTGCTGCATAAAGTCTACTGCATTCCTGATACTTGCTTTTGATTTTTAATATTGGATAGAATCTGATTCTCCTGAATTAGTTCTGTCAGGTGATTGCCTGTGGCATGTGACTTTTGCAAATTGATCCTCTCCATCCATCCCACTCGCTGTCCCACTGTCTCCCCACGGAGGCCTCCCAGGAGACAGAGCACCTGAGTCTGCTTTTTGCGACTCACTCGTGGGTGCCCAGGGCTGGACGCTGCCCAGCCAGGATGGACGGGAACGACGGACATTACCTTGTTGGCCGAGACAACAACAGTCTCGGTGACCTCAGTTCTCACAACACCCTCGAGCAACTCCCCAGCCACAGCCCCCTTCTCCTTGAGCCCCTAAAGGACACTCTGCCTGGGTGCTGACCCCGCCTGCCCTGCTGCCCGCCTGCTGAGCAGGAGGATAGGGGTTGTACTCTCCCGGGGGCCTCGGCTCCGGGAGGCATCCGGGGCACCGTCAGTCAGTGTGGACGGTCACTGGTCAAAGGTGACTTGAGAAACCGCTGACTGCACAGTGCTCACAATCATGATGCCCCAGGGAGACACAGGCGAGCCTTGGGGGCCGCAGGCTGCCCACCTGTGCTCCGAGCTTGGAGGCGACGCCCCTGCCGCCTCTGGGTACTGCCCGGGTCTGCCAGATCACCAGTGCACCCGCCGCCCCCGACCCCTGACCCCGGACCTCACCCACACCAAGCTCACAGAACCCACGGGTGTCAGGGAAGCGAGGGGCCCCTCCCGCAGCCCCGCAGTGCAGCCTTCACAGACCCGGTTGGGCCTCGTCCTGGCCCCTGTCTCCTCAGAGCAGCCGGCGGATCGTTCCTCTGTCACACGAGCAACACATGAGACAAAATGGAGGACGTGGATGAGAAGAGACCGCGGGGAGTATTTACAAGACAAGGGAGATGACTCCAAAGGCAGAACATGAGGGACCCTAACTGCATCTCCCACACTCTCGCGTCCATCAGGGAGAAACCTTCTCACACGCCAACAGACAACGTGGACATTCTCTTCCTCCTGAGCGCGCTGGGCCCGGCCGCGCTCCCTGGATGGCTGCTGGGTCAGGCCTGGCCCTGGGGCCTGAGACAGCGGCTGGGCAGAGCCAGGGTTGAGGACTCCGGCACCTGAGCCCGCGGCACACTGGCCAGGGCGGAGGGACGGGACCCACCACCACGTCAGGAGTCCATGGGCTTGTCCTTGGCGAGGTCAGCTGTTGCCCACGCCTCACAGTGTGCAGCGCGTGGGAACACCCAAGACAGATGCACCAGGGCCGGGACAGGAGCCCGGCAGGAGGGACACACCACAGTGACCCTCCTCAGAACAAACCTCAGCTGGGGTGGGAGAGGGAGCTGCAGAGGGTGCCGTCCCTGACGGCCAGTGCATCCCCACAGCACCCACACTCAGGGCCCTCGCCCGGTCAAGGTGGCAACAGAAGGGGTGGCGGGCGGTGTCCTCAGGAACAGACTCAAAACAAGCGGCCTCTGCAGAAGAAGCAGGGAGAATGATGTGCCCGTGGCCAACGGGAGTCCCAGCGAGGGGACACTGCCCGTTCCACACTGAGGGGCGGGGAAGAGAAAGCGAAGATGCCTCGGCGGGGGCAGGTGCACTCCCGGACACGGGCAGGAGGACAGTGACCTGCACATCATGTCAGCCCTGTGGGCAGAAGCAGGAGGAAGAGGATCTGGCAGAGACCAAGGGCAAAGCTCTGGGCCTCCTGCTGCAGGAGGGCGTCCCCCCGAGGTCACACCAACAACTGACCTCAAGGCTACCCTTGAGTGACTGGAGTCCCTCAGCCTCCGTGAGTCCTCAGTGTCCTTTTGCCCAGTCTCGTTCCAGGGGCCCTGCCCACAGGTGCAACCTGGGGCATGGCAGCTTGGCTGGGCATCAGCCCTGGATTGATGTGCCAACACTACCCAGCCTGGCATGAGCCACAGGAGAGCAGGCCCAGGGCACGCCCTGTCATTATGGCGGCTGCAAGTCCAGATGTAGCTGCTGGACCCAGATCTCAGCTCGGCAGTGAGGCGCCTGCATCCCGGCCCAGATACCCTGAAGTGCTCATGATACACAGTGTCAGACCTACCAGAGCTGGCGCAGGCCACGCCCCCCGAGCAAACTGCTGATGAGCCTGCATATGGAACTACAAAGGACAGCAACTATCCAAACAGTCTTGACAAAAATGAGTACGACAGGAAGAAGCACAGTTTCAGACTCCAGTCCACGCAATAAAGCTCTAATAATCAAAACAGCATGGTGCTGGAGAAAAGCAGACACACAGACCCCTGGACATAATGAGGGCCCAGGAACCCACCCTCACCAGGAGAGACAGTGACTCTATGGCAGAGGAGCCAGAGCAGGCACTGGAACAGGAAAGTGGGGAGATGGTGCCGGGAGAAGCAGACACACGCAACAGAGTGAAGCAGATCCTGCCCCACCCCCTACAGAAGAGTAAACTCAAGCAGATAATCACCTGTTTCCATGTGTGACATCACCATCGTCATGCAGCAAACCCAAGCATATGACACCATGAGCAGAAACCCTGAGATACTATTTCCTAAAGATTAGAAGCAAATTATCCCAACAAAAGGAAAATTCTAATGTAAGTGCAAGGACAGGGGCTGGGGTGCAAAAGAACCGCAGGATCCACAACTTCATAGATGAGTAGTTTCTCTTCCCAAAGGGCTGGTGACCCCCGTGGTCACTCACTTCTCCTGGATGTCCATTGTCTTTCCGCCCCACTCACGTCCCTGGGCTCCCTCCTGCCTCTCTCCTTGTCCCTTCCCTCCTGCCTCAGGCCTTCCCGTATCCCCCTCACTCCCATACCCAGGGCCTCTCCGTGAAGGGCACATGGGGGGGTGACAGGCGACTGTCCAGCTGTCTAGACAGGGACTCAAGGCACTGTTATGACTGATGGTGCCCACCCAGCGGACACGACAGGTGGGGAATGGAACCTGGACATGAGGATTTGTCTATTCACGTCCATACAGGTGTGAGCCAGACACAATATCACATTTTCACACCAAGTGTGATAATTACTCGCTGCGGTGCACTTCTGGACTCTCCAATGAACACAGTCAAGTAAACACACACTTTGCCTCTGGAGGAAGGTCCCTGAGGGCTGGAATCTGGACCGTGTCCAACAGGCGGACACCAGCTCCAGAGCTCAAATAGCCCAGCTCTGAGGCCCTGCTCTGTCCATGAGGCAGCGCAGGAGGGGGTGGAATATCCTGTGAGTGCTCAGAGGCTCCCCACGAGCCCCGACCATGGAGTGAGATGCCGGGACACCCTCTGTCCCACTGTGGGGACAACTTCAGGACACAGATGGACACAGCAGCCGAAACTCCCCCCCCCCAATTTGCAGGTATTCAGTTCTTAGGGCAGTTTTCAAAATGGAAATCATTCAGACTTGAATGTTTTTACATTTCAAGATTCATTTGAGATGTTAGAAAGCAAGGTAATGAAAATGCTCATTTTATAAATCATGAAAACAAATAAATTCTGAAGGTGCACAAGGTTCTCAGTGCCCCGCTGCCTTATCATGCTGGATGAGTCTCAACCAGAGGAAATATTCTCTCCTTGAGTTTAAGTGTTTAAAGATTGACTTGTCGTACCTTTATATATAAGAAGGTTTTGATGTATGTGACAATTAATGCTCCATAACTGGCATTTGAGCATTCAGCAACATGAGTTGTGGGCACTGTATAAAATCACAGCAATTAGTGGAATTACATTGTGATGAAGAAATTCCAGGGGAAAGTTAATATGATACTTATTGTCAGAATGTTGTACCTTTTGCCTACATATTACGACAGACTGAAGAGTTTAATATAAATTCTGCAAATGTTACAGCAACATCATTGATCATTTCACGGCTCCATCACTAAGAGAAGTTGGGTGTGGACTCAGGTCTCTTTACAGACATGGACTTGGGTTTTTCCCCAAACCCTGACTCAGGGGTCATCATTGATACTGCACAGGAAGAAAAAATGTCAGAGCTTCTGTCATCAATAAATGTATGTTTCATATCACTGGAAAGATATCAACATCTTGGACCATCTCATATATTGATTTATTTCCTTGATTTTATTATATTATTGGGAAGATACCACCAATGTGTTGCAATTGTTTTATATTACAAAGTGACCTTAAATATCTTGCCTGGAAAAAATATTTCATCATTACAAATATTTTTCTAAATCACTCAAGAGATGTCTCCATCTATGACACCTGGCATTTTCATTTATCCTCTAGGTTCTATTAAATTATTTTAATGTTTGTCCACCACTGTATTTCCATGAATGTATTCCCGACATTGCCTGCCTCCCCAGGGCCTGCCCCTCCGCCACCCCGCAGAGGGGGGAGAGGATGAGGTTGGTGAGGAGGAGAGAGGGCAGGGCTGTGTCCAGACATCCAGACCTGTCCCGTGTCCAGACGTCCCCACTCACGCATGGGCCTGGGAGGAGGAACAAACCCACGCCTGGGGGACCCGGTGCCCTGGGACCGGCATGGACAGACACACACACAGACCGTCTGGCTCAGCCCCGGAGGGGCCTCCTACCTGCACAGATGTGCAGGAGTCTGAGGGGGACAGAGGGGCCAGGAGGGACCAGGGGTGGATGAGCCCATCCTGCAGGATGGATGTGTGGGGGTGACCCAGGAGGAGACTCTGCGGGAAATGTGGTCTCTGGGTCCTCAGATGTGGGGACTCAGGGGCAGGGAGATGAGGGGACGAGGGGACGGACCAGGAGGCAGTAGTGAGGCCACAGGGGCAGGAATCTGACAGAGGATGCGTCAGGTCACGCCGCACGGGGACGCCGAGCCCAGATCATTCAGTTCCATGACAGTGTCAGGTCCTGGGGAGAAGGAAAACGGGGACCCACACACCCCATCTCCCTGCACACCCATCCCTGTGGGGTCTCCCCAGACCAGGGCTGTGCTGGACGAGCAAGGACAGGCTCTCCAGGGTGGGGAGGGGCTGGGCATGGTCACGTTTCCTCTGGGGCTGTGCCCTGGACAACCTCTGGGCATTGTGCTGGGTGGAGACGCTGGGGCCTGGCAGGAGGGGGAGCAGCGGGCCTGTGGCAGTAGGGAGGGGTGTCAGCTGAGTTTGTTGACAGATATGAGATGCTAATTTATTCAAGATTTGTAGGGGATAACTGAAATTTTCATTTTATACCAATTTTCAGGTCCTCTGTGGAAAATGTAATAATGCCACCTTCACATGAAGTGGAAATAACTAGGCTGCATAATAAAGTTTATGCAGATGATAATTTTTGACTTAATAGGAGCTAGAACATGAAATTACAAGAAAATAGATTGAATCATTACTCTGTTATGAGAAACATATATTCCATGTTGGAAGTTTGACATTCTCTTTCCTTCTCCGTTCTCAATACAGATGATGGCCCCAGGGGTGACCAATCTCACGGCCGTGACGGAATTTGTGCTCCTGGGGTTCCCCACGCAGGAGACCATGGGCTTCCTGCACCCACTGCTCTTCTCCCTGGTCTACCTGTGTGCCCTGATGGGGAACGGGCTCATCGTCCTCATCACCACCCTAGACCATCACCTCCACACCCCCATGTACTTCTTCCTGAGGAGTCTGTCCTTCACGGACCTCTGCCTCATCTCAGCCACGGTCCCCAAGTCCATTGCCAACTCTCTGAGGCACGGCAGCTCCATCTCCTTCCTGGGCTGTGTCCTCCAGGTCTTTATGGTGGTTTTGTCAGCAGCTACAGAGATGACCCTGCTCACAGTGATGAGCCTTGACCGCTATGCTGCCATCTGCCACCCCCTGCACTATGAGGTCATCATGAGCAGGGACAGGTGTGTGCAGCAGACAGCTGTGTCCTGGCTGGGTGGGGGCATCATCTCTGTGATGAACACAGCTGGAACCTTCTCCTTGTCCTACTGTGGGTCCAACGTGGTCCACCAGTTCTTCTGTGATGTCCCCCAGTTATTGGCTATTTCTTGCTCAGGAAATTTGAGGAATGAACTTGTCCCCATTTTCATCAGTGTGGTCTGGGATATGTGCTGTTTCAATTTCATCATCATTTCCTATGTCCACATCTTCTCTGCTGTCAGGAAGATCCCATCCATAGAAGGGAAATCCAAAGTCTACTCCACCTGCCTTCCCCACCTGCTGGTTGTGGTGTTGTTTCTCTTCCCTGGAAGCTTTGCTTATCTGAAGCCGACCTCAGGGACACCGTCCATGTCTGACCTGGTCATTTCTATGTTCTACACGGTGGTGCCCCCCACCATTAACCCCGTCATATACAGTCTGAGGAACCAAGCCATGAAGTCGGCTGTGGGGAGACTTGTGAAGGGCCAGTACACCAGCATGTGAGGTATCATTGTTTTCATTAATTAGTTACCCTATCTTCTTTTATGGACACCTCATTTATTTAGATTTTACCTCCATTACCAGTCACCATTTTAAAATAAAATAAGACATTTCATTACAGATGTTCTTTCCTTATGCAAACATTGTTCTAGTCTAAAATCTCTATTTCCTAAAATAGTGCAGCCATTTCCAAAACACCCATCCATGTGACATACATGATATGAATTCTGTTCTTTAAATACTACAGCTGGTATGTGAAAGCATGTTTTGGAACTCACACATCCCCAGCATTTTCATGAAATCCAGCAGTGGTAAGGGGTCTGTCCTGGGGAGCACATGGTTACGGGACCCTAGTCCTGGGGTTCGGTTCCCACAGCCTGCATGTGTCTCCTCTGAGGCCCATCCCTGTGGAGGGAGGAGACAGCTGGTGGGCCCCACCCCTCCTGACTCCTGATGGGGCAACTTCCTCTGAGAGACATTCATGTTTCCGCTCAAAGGTCAAGTAGAAATTACACTTTACATGAATCTCCGGAGACGGATGGAAGTTTCCGAAAGAATCTGAATCTATGATTGAACCTGTACTTGATGTTCATTTATACGACATCTGATCTGGTTACAGCACCTTGATGGTGTGTTATTTTTAATGCGAATTATTTTTGAAGAACTATGTTTCACCTTTAAATTATAAATGTTTTAGACATTCATTGTTGTTGTGTTTATTTTTAGGGGTTCCCATAGTTTTCCAGGTTGTTTGTGGATGTCCTGCACCAGCTCTTCTTCCCCACTTTCTGGTACGTCGGGGATTATGTCAATTTCTACATCATGTAAAGTGAAGCACGGCAATATCTGTAAACTTTATTCTCCAGCAGCTTCTGTGCTGTAAACGCTGGGGCCTCACGGCTGCTCACCCACCCTGAAAACATGAGCTGGGGGAGGCTCCCCCCTCACGCGTTGTCTCTGCAGCAGGATATGGTGTCTCCATCCTCGCCTGACGGATCATAATAGACTAGGTCCAGACAATATTTCTCTTATGAAATGCATGTTTTTTAACATTATTTAAAATGCATGTTAACCACCAGACCAGGTCCATTGAGATTTCAGAATAAAATCATGTGGGGAAGTCTCCCAAGTTGCTCATCATTCCAGAAAGACCCTGATGGCAGGTGTCTCCCCTCTGAGCCTCCATCACTCTCGGGCCACGGCCTTTAACACTTTCTGTCTTGGCTTTGAGCGAAGCCTCTAGACTCAGTTGAGAAGAGGATTTGACCCCACGAGTGGGGCAAAGTCGGGTCATGTTAATAGTTGCCATTTGTCATGTCTTTGCTGTCTTGATTTGGGGTTGCTGCTGCCCCTCTGTGTGTGCAGTGCCCCCCTCACACTCCACGGGACACCCACGTGAACACACTCCTGCCTCCACAATTCAAGGTCAGGGAACCCCAAGGGTAATAAACAAGTGCCCCCCCCACACTAGAGCACTCCTGGGCCTCAGAAACTACTGTGAGCACAGGCCCTATGTGGGGAGAAGCCATGTGCACCCCACACTCCTGACAAGGGCGAGTGTCCATCCACACACGTGTGTCCCCACCACAACAGGGATCAGCACCCCAGTCCAGTCCAGACAACAGCCAGGCCTAGCCGGACACTCTCTAAGGATGATGCACCGGTGCCTGCAGAGTTGCGGGCAGGTGGATTCTGGTCCAGCCCCTCCTCCGAGCTCGCTGGCATGTCCCGACCCCCGCATGGATGTGTTTGTTCCCATACCTGGATGGGCTAATCCTGTGGGGCCAGCGGAGTCCAGGGCGTGATCATGTCATTATTCATAGTTGATGTCTAATAAGCTCGGTAGATGCTGTTCTGCTGCTTCCTGGGACCTCTGAGAGCTGCTGGTGAGGACGCTTCATCTCCTCACAGCCCACACTTTCCGCCATGTCCCCTTCCCTCAGTGGGTGCTGGACACCGGGATCCACATGGTGGACAGACTCGAGTCTGAGTCTGGAGAGATTAAATGTGGGGATATGCTCCTGGGACTAAGAAGCTTTTCTCAGCCAGGGTGAGCAGGCAGGACTGACCATTCCCTTCATGGGCTGAGGCGTTTCTTCCAGAAGGGTTTAAGTGAGGAAGCGGGAAGCCCCGCAACCCACGTGAGCAGCACCCCAGCCCCTCCAGCCCCCCACGACCTTCTCCCTGAGGCCAAAAAGACACCCTGTCTGGCACTGACCCCGCCTGCCCCTACCATGCAGGCAGAGCAGGGGAATGGCAAAGTTGTCTCCCGGGCGGTTCTAGGTTCCAGAGCATCGGGGTTCACTGTTCCCAGAGGCAGGATCCCCCAGGGGTGGTCATGTGTCGACCATGAGGACGAGGGGGGTCATGAGGGAGCACTGGTGGGCAGACGGGGCCACAGTGCCTGTGGGGTGCCTGTGGGGATCCCTGGAGTGGGGAGAAGCATCCGGCACCATCACGTCTGTTGCCATGGCCAGACACCACTGGGCAGCACATGTCCCTCACCCCGGCCTCAGCCAACCCCGGGCCCTGAGTGGAAGCCACGGACATCCCCCCACCCCGCACTGCCCTCGGGGACATTTCTGCCTCACAGAGCCCTTTGGGCACAAATATTTGCATATCAGTCATAGGTGAACATGCATCTGACACGTTCTGGGACTTGTCATGTGTGTCCTCCCATCCCGCGGGCACACCCAGGACCGCATATGAAGAAGTCACTTCTCATCAGGGGAGGAAACAGACTTGAATCACTTCATATCCATCCTGTGATCGCCTAATGGTCCGTGCAGCTACCCCGGGCGCGGCCAGCTCTGCGCTGACCACTGTCCGGTTGGTTCCCACATCAGAGAGTGATTCCTGCCGGTCACCTGTCTGGAGGAGGCTCCTCGCATGCAGGTTCCTCAGGGTCCCCTGAGCCCTGTCCTCCCCGCCTTGGCTGGCCACGGATCCCCTCCGCCCCACTGGGGATCCCAGCCCCGCATGTCCACCCTGTGCACACCCGGGCCTGGATTGCCCACGTGAAGGCGATGTCCAGGCGACGTCAGCAGGAAGTCAGACTCTCAGGCTCTAGAGGGGCCGGCAGGAGCGTCAGGACAGGGAGAGTTGTTGTGGCGCCAACAACTCGCACTTCGGGGTCCAGCTTCTGGCCTGTCTCGTCCAGGTTTGGGGTGTTTTTGTTGTCCTGCTCGCTCTGTCCCCCACTCTGCCTGCCGCCCTGCCACTGCCTCCCCCCACCTGCAAGGCCCAGAAGGGCCCATGGGGGTGACGGCGACTTTCCTGCCCCTTGTGGATGAGGCTTGTCATAACATGAGCAGTGGTAAAGGGGTCTGTCCTCAGTACCACATGGCCCCGGGACCCCAGTCCTGGAGCTTGGTTCCCACAGCCTGTGTGTGTCTCCACCGAGGGCCTTGTCCTCGTTGATGGCAGGGGAGAGGTTGAGTGGACCCTCTTCCCTCACCTTTCCTCATGGGGCGTCTTCCTCTAGGAGAAGTTCCTGTTCCTGCTCAAAGGACAAAATAAACCCCACCTGATCTGCCAGAGTTGGAAGGATGGTCGCTTCCTTGGTTAGTAGGAATCTATGAGTGAAATCTGGAATGGATGGAATGTTAATTTATGTGATGCCTGTTTGGATGCCAATGTGACTGCACCCCTCGATGTGGTGTTTTCAAAAGTAAAATTAGGTGAATTATCTTTGAAGAACTGTGCTTCTCCTTAAAAGTTTATAATCTGTAACTTGGCATTGTGTTGATTTTTAGGTTCCCTTACTTTTCCAGATTGTATCTTGATCCTCTACCAGGTCTTCTCCACCTTCTTGTAGATTACACTTAAGTTCACTTTTCTTCCACTTGGGAACAATATTTTTATTATGCAAAACATTATGCAAACTAAAGCATGGCATAATTGCAATTTTTTTTTTTATAATCCTAAACACCAGCACTGAACGTACGAATGTAAGCTCATATTTTGTCCCGAACACTGAGAACGCGAGCTGGGGGTGACTTTGCTCCTCTCAGGAGCAGGTCACTCTCCTCACCGATGAGCACATTTTGTCCATGAAACTATTTGTGATAAGAAAATGTAGTTAATCACCAGACATGACTCGTCCATTCAAATTTTAGAATGAAACCTGCGTTAGAAAATCACTCACTGTGGTGAATTCTCTCACCCTCCCGCACCTCTGACTGTACCCCAGTTCTTGTATAAATAAATAAATCTTAAAAAATAAACATGAGAGCACAGTCCCCATCCACTTGGGATATGACGTCATTCCCTGGTCAGATTCCTGTTGATGCATTTTCTATTTTTCCTTGAACAAATCCAGTAAGTGTCTGTAACAAGGGATCGTTACCATGATTGATTCATTGCAAGTCACATTAATTTGTTATTTGTTCTTATCAAAGGAGAAGCCTCTTTTAGACTTTTTACTGTTTTCACTGTGGGTCATTTTTCACTCCCCCACGTGCACCAGTGTCCACTCAGAATCTACTAAATGCCCTGCAGTGCCCGGCCCCTCCGTCCACACTCCTCCTCTCCTCCCCTGTTCTGTTGGGTAAAGAGAAAATTTTTTCACTTAGTCCAACTTTTCCTTTTCCTGTTTGCCACTATAATTTTTTAATTGTTGACTTTTACAATTATAATCCACAGATGGGTGAGACCAGCCAATGTCTTTCACTTTTTGACTTATCTCACTAGCATACGCTCTTCAACGTCCGCCTTTGGTCCCTAAGGACACTAGTTCACTTCTTTAATAGTCATGCGGTATTCCATGGTGTATGGACACACATTATATATTCTCTCCTCTGTCCCTGGCACTTGAGTTGGGGCCACGGCCGGCAACGGTGGACGGTGCTGCTGGGAACACAATTGTGCGTGGTCTGCACTGTAGAGTCTGCGCATCTGGAACAAATACCGGATGAGGTTGCTCCATCCTGTGGTTGTCCTGTTCTTAGTGTCTGAAGACGTCTCCACACCATTCCCAGCAGAGGTGAGAGGCCTTTTCTCTCCCTCCCTCACCTTTTTGCTGGGTCCAGTCTCTGGATTGGTCCCTTCTCACAAGTGACAACAGTTTGGATTTCTATTTTCCTTATTATTAGAACAATGTGGAATGGGTTAAAAGTTTGCATTAGGCAAACCCTTGAAATACCAGCAAGAACACACAGGGGCTGCCCACTGCACACTCACCCCACAGATGAGTTTGGGGAGACACGCCAAGGACCAGGGAAGAAGAGCACGTAGGAACAAGTGACCTTCCCACACTAGAGAGCTTCTGTGCTTCAGAAGATGTCATCCCCAAAATGGGCCCCTGCACTGGGAGAAAATTGTGCACATCACATACCTCACAATGGCGAGTGTCCAAAGTACACAAAACCTACAAACCCAGCACAGAAAGAGACACCCCAATCCAACATGGTGGACAGACCCCCAGAGACATTTTCCTGGAGGAGTTCAGGAGCCCGCAGCCTCTCACACTTTTTATGCAGGTTGAAACCGTCTCGGCTCCTGAGAGCGTCCACTTGCCCCACACCTGCAGGACGTGAATGTGCCTCGATAGTCACAGGGTCCAGCTTGTGCTGCATTAAGTCTCCTGCATTCCTGATGTTTGTTTTAGATTTTAATATTGGATAGAATCTGAGTCCCCTGAGTTAGTTCTGTCAGGTGATTTCCTGTGGCGTCTGACTGTTGCAAATATATCCTCTTCATCCATCCCACTCGCTGTCCCGCTGTCTCCCCACAGAGGCCTCCCAGGAGACAGAGCACATGAGTCTGCTTTCTGCGACTCACATCTGGACGCTGCTCAGCCAGGATGGGAGGGAAGGAGGGACATTCCCTCATTGGCCGAGACACAACAACAGTCTTGGTGACCTCACAGGATCTCACAACACTGTCGAGCAGCCCCCCAGCCCCCTGACCCTGTATCTTCTCCCTGAGCCGCTAAAGGACATCCCGCCCGGGTGCTGATCCCACCTGCCCAGCCGCCTGGGCCACCTGCTGAACAGGAGGTAAGGGGGTGTCCTCTCCCGGGGGGCTCGGCTCCGGGAGGGGTCCTGGGTCACTGTCAGTCAGTGTGGACAGTCACTGGTCAAAGGTGACTTGAGAAACCACTGACCACATAGTGCTCAGAATCACGATGTCCCAGGGAGACACAGGTGAGCCTTGGGGGCTGCAGGCTGCCCACCCGTGCTCCGAGCTCGGAGGCGACGCCCCTGCCAGCATCTGGGCGCCACCCCATCTACCAGCTCTCCAGTGCGCCCCGCTGCCCCCACCCCTGACCCCGGCCCCCCCACACCAAGCTCACGGCACCCATGGCGTGTTATTGAAGCGAGGGTCCCCACCCACAGCCCTGCAGCGCGGCCTGCACAGACCCGGGTGGGCCTCGTCTCTACCCCTGTCTCCTCAGAGCAGCCAGCAGATCGTTCCGCTGTCACACAAACAACACATGAGACAAAATGGAGGATGTTTTCTTTATCGTGGATGAGAAGAGATCATGGGGTGTATTTAAAAGATAAAGGAGATGACTTCAAAGGCAGAACATGCGGGACCCTAAACTGCATCTCCCACACACTCGCGTCAATCATGGAGAAACTCGCTCATATGCACAAAGACAACGTGGACATTCTTTTCCTCCCAAGCGCGCTGGGCCCGGCCGCTCTCCCTGGATGGCTGCTGGCTCGGGCCTGGCACCGGGGCCTGATATGGTGGCTGGGCAGAGCCCAGGGTGAGATCTCGGGCACCTGGAGGCCGAGGCGTGCTTGCCAGGGTGGAGGGACGTGTCCCGGCACCACGTCAGGAGTCCATGTGCTTGTCCCCAGCGGGGCCAGCTGACGCCCATGACTCAGAGCACACACAGCACATGGGAAAAGCTAAGACATACGTGCCAGGGCCGGGACAGGAGCTCGGCAGGAGGGAGACGCCACAGTGACCATCCTCAGACCAAACCTCAGCTGGGATGGGAGAGGGAGCCGCAGAGGGCGCCATCCACGATGGCCAATGCAGTCCCCACGGCGCCCACTCTCAGGGCCGGTCGCCCGGTCAAGGACGCAACAGAGACGGTGGCGGGCAGTGTCCTCAGGAAAAGGACTGAAAACAAGCAACTTCTGCGGAGGAGGCAGGTAGAATGATGCACCCATGCCCACCAGGAGTCCCAGCGAGGGGGCACTGCCTGTTAAACACTGAGGGGCGGAGGAAGAGAAAGTAACGATGCCTCGACGGGGACAGGTGGACTCCCGGACATGGCCAGGAGGACAGTGACATGCACCTCAAGTCAGCCCCGTGGTCAGAAGTGGGAGGAAGCGGACCTGGCAGAAGACCAAGGGCAAAACTCTGGGCCTCCTGCTACAGGAGGACGTCCCCTGAGGTCACCTTTCCAACTGACCTCAGAACTGGCCTTGAGTGACTGGAGTCTTCTCAGCCGCCGTGAGTCCTCAGTGTCTTTCTGCCCAGTCTCAGTGTTCCAGGGGCCCTGCCCACAGGTGCAGCCCGGGGCATGGCGGCTTGCCTGGGTACTAGCCCTGGGTTGACGTGCCAACTATACTCAGCCTTGCATGAGCCACAGGAGAGCAGGCCCAGGGCACTCCCTGTCATCATGTCGGCTCCAAGCCCAGACACAGCTGCTGGACCTACATCTCAGCTGGGCAGTGAGGTACCTGCATCCTGGCCCAGATACTCTGAAGTGCTCAGGGCACTCAGCGTCAGGCCCACCAGAGTCGGCTCTGGCCGTGCCTCCCCTGAGCAAACTGCTGATGAGACTGCATTGGAACTACAAAAGACACCAACTATCCAAACAGTCTTGACAAAAATGAGTAAGGCAGGAAGAAGCACACTTTCAGACTCCAGTCCATACAATAATGCTCTAATAATCAAAACAGCATGGCACTGGAGAAAAGCAGACAAACAGAACCCTGGAATATAACGAGGGCCCAGGAACCCACCCTCACCAGGATGGCCAGTGACTCTATGGCAGAGGAGCCAGAGCAGGCACTGGAGCAGGAAAGTGGGGAGATGGTGCTGGGAGAAGCAGACAGACACACTCAGCAGAGTGAAGCAGGTCCTGCCCCACATCCTACAGAAGAGTAAACTCAGGAGATAAATGCCTATTTTCATGTGTGACATCACCATCATCGTGCAGCAAACCTAAGCATATGACACCATGAGCATAAACTCTAAAATACCATTTCCTAATGATTAAAAGTAAATTATCCCAACAAAAGGACAGTTCTAATGTAAGTGTAAGGACAGGGGCTGGGGTGGAAAAGAACCGCAGGATACACAATTTCAGAGAAGAGTGAAGTTTCTCTTCCCGAAGGGCTGGTAACCCCCGTGGTCACTCACTTCTGCTGGACGTCCATTGTCTTTCCACTCCACTCCCCTCCCATCTGGTCCCTCCTGCCTCTCTGTTTTGCTTCCCTCCCACCTCAGGCCTTCCCACGTCCCCCCCACGCCCATCCCCAGGGTCTTTCCGTGATGGGCACATGGGGGGTGACGGGCGACTGTCCAGCTGTCTAGACAGGGACTCAGGGCACTGTTATGACTGATGGTGCCCACCACGGCGGACAGGACAGGTGGGGAATGGAACCTGGACATGAGGATTTGTCTATTCACGTCCATAGAGGTGTGAGCCAGACACAAAATCACATCTACACACCGAGTGTGATAATTACTCGCTGAGACGCACTGTAGGACGCTCCAATTAACACAGTCAAGTAAACACACACTTTCCGTCTGTAGGAAGGTCCCTGAGGGCTGGAATGTGGATAGTGTCCAACACGCGGACTCCAGCTCCAGAGCTCAAATAGCCCAGCCCTGGGGCCCTGCTCTGTTCATGAGGTGGTGCAGGACAGATTGGAACATCCTGTGAGTGCTCAGAGGCTCCCCACAAGCCCCAACCATGGAGTGAGAGGTTGGGACGCCCTCTGTCCCACCATGGGGGGGACAGGTCTCAGGAGAGAGACTTGACAAAGCAGCGGAAACTTCCCCCAGACTGAAGGTATCTGCCCCCAGCCATTTGCAGGGGAGAATCCACGCACACTTGAGGGTTTTCAGATCAAGCTTCATTTTAGACTGGATAATGCGCCTTAGTTCAACTATTCACTTTGTAAATCATGACAACTAATGCTGATGGGGCCCAAGTCATCATGTCCCACTGCCCTGTTAGCCTGGGTGAGACTAGGTGAGAGAAAACATTCTCTTGTAATTATGATGATCAAAGATATTGACTTTTAATACAATGCTCTTGGTTTGGATATATGGGAGATGTGACGACTATTGCTTCAAACCTGGGATTTTAGCTTCAGGACACTCAGTGTGTCTTGGGCACTAAATAAAATCACAACGATGAATGGGATTAGATTGTAACAAAGGAATTCCAGAAGAAATTAAAAATAAAACTAGTTGTTAAATTCAGAACGTTGTGCCTTTTTGCCCCAAACATTATGACAAAAATGAGTCAAGTAGAAAATCAATATTTTTTTTTTTTTTTAGAAAATCAATAATTTTTGCAGCAACATGTTTATGGCTTCATGGCTCTGACATGCACGTGACTCTGGCAGGGACGTGCGACTATGGACATGAACATGGGATTTTTACCCAACTCCCTACTCAGGGATTGTCAGTATAATTGCAAAATGAGACACAGTATTTAAACAGGGCACGGAGGAGACGTGCCAAGGTATTTTATCCATTTTAATATGTAGTTAAGGTCACTCAACAGATGTCAACATTTTTCACCACCAATATCCTCATTTCTTATCTTGTATTTATTAAAATTTTGGAATAGTCAAACCCATGTGATTCAATTATTTTATATTACTATACTCTTCTAAAATCCCTGCCGCCCCAGGGCCTGCCCCTCCGTCACCGCACAGAGTGGGGAGAGGATAGATTGGGGGGAGGAGAGAGGGCAGGGTTGCCCCATGTCCAGACGTCCCCACTCACGCACGGCCTGGGGAGAGGAACAAATCTGTACCCGGGGGACCCAGGGCCCTGGGACTGACAGGGACAGCCACACGCACAGACCGTCTGGCTCATCCCCAGAGCGGCCTTCTCCCTGCACAGATGTGCATGAGTCTGAGGGGGACAGAGGAGATGGGAGGGACCCGGGGGTGAACGTGCACATCCTACAGGAGGGAAGTGTGGGTGTGACCCATGAGGAGACTCTGTGGGAAATGTGGTCTCTGTGTCATCAGATGTGGGGAATCAGGGGCAGGGAGATGAGGGGACGAGGGGATGGACCAGGAGGCAGCAGTGAGGCCACAGGGGCAGGAATCTGACAGAGGAGGTGTCAGGACACGCCGCACGGGGACGCCAAGCCCAGATCATTCAGTTCCAGGACAGTGTCGGGTCCTGCGGAGCAGGAAAACAGGGAACCACACACCCCATCTTCCTGCACACCCGTCCCTGTGGGGACTCCCCAGACCAGGGCTGTGCTGGAGGAGCAGGGACAGGCTCATCACCACTGTAGCCCAGTACCTCCACACCCCCATGTACTTCTTAACTGAGGAGTCTGTCCTTCTTGGACCTCTGCCTCATCTCAGCCACGGTCCCCAAGTCCATTGCTAACCCTCTAAGGCACAGCAGCTCCATCTCCATCCCGGGCTGTGTCGTCCAGGTCTTCATGGTGATTATGTCAGCATGTAAAGAGCTTCACCTGCTCACAGTGATGAGCGTTTTCCGCTATGCTGCCATCTGCCACCCCCTGCACTATGACATCATCATGAGCAGGGATAGGTGTGTGCAGCTGACATCTGTGTCCTGGCTGGGTGCGGTTGTCATCTCTTTGATGCTCACCACTGCTACATTCTCCTTGTCCTACTGGGGTCCAGAGTGGTCCACCAGTTCTTCTGTGACGTCCCCCAGTTATTGGCTATTTCCTGCTCAAGAAATCTAATGAAGAAACTTGTCCCCATTCTCATTAGTGTGGTCTGGAGTATCTGCTGTTTCATTTTCATCATCATTTCCTATGTCCACATCTTCTCTGCTGGCAGGAAGATCCCATCCACAGTAAGTCAGTCCAAAGTCTACTCCACCTGCCTTCCCCACCTGCTGGTTGTGGTGCTGTTTCTCTCCACTGGATGCTTTGATTATCTGAAGCCGACCTCAGGGACCCCATCCATGTCTGACCTGGTCATTTCTATGTTCTACGAAGTGGTGCCCCCCACCTTTAATCCCATCATGTACAGTCTGAGGAACCACGCCATGAAGTCGGCTGTGGGGAGACTGATGAAGGGCCAGTAACCACCATGTGAGGTATCACTGTTTTCCTAAATTAATTATGCAACCTATATTTATGACCCCAGCAGTTATTTAGATTTCCCTCTAACTATTACCAGTCACCATTTTCGTAAAATAAGTCTTTTCATTACATATTTCATTTGACAAATTTTAACATTGTTCTATTCTTCAATTATCTATTTACAAAAATAGTGCAGCCATTTCCAAAACACCCATCCATGTGACATACATGATATGAATTTTGTTCTTTAAATGTTACGGCTGGTATGTGAAAGCATGATCTAGAACTCACACATCCCCAACATTTCCATTAAATCCAGCAGTGGTAAGGGGTCTGTCCTTGGGTGCACATGGTCACGGGACCCCAGTCCTGGGGCTCGGTTCCCACAGCCTGTGTGTGTCTCCCCTGAGGCCCGTCCCTGTGGAGGGAGGGAGGGAGACAGCTGGTGGGCCCCACCCCCCCGACTCCTGATGGGGCAACTTCCTCTGAGAGACATTCATGTTTCTGCTCAAAGGTCAAGTAGAAATTACACTTGACATGAATCTCCGGAGACGAATGGAAGTTTGCGAAAGAATCTGAATCTATGATTGAACCTGTACTTGATGTTCATTTATACGGCTTCTGATCTGGTTACAGCACCTTGAGGGTGTGGTTTTATTAATGTGAGTTATTTTTAAAGAACTATGCTTCGTGTATTGAGTTTTATAATTTTTAAGACACTTGTTGCTGTTGTGTTTATTTTTAGGGGTTCCCATTGAGGGATTCACATGGTTGTTTGTTGATGTCTTGTACCTGGTCTTCCTCTCCACTTTCTGGTACATTGGAGATTATGTCACTTTCTACATTAAGTAAAATAAAGCACGGCAATATCTGTAAACTTTATTCTCCGGCAGCTTCTGTGCTGTAAACGCCGGGGCCTCACAGCTGCTCACCCACCCTGAGAACATGAGCTGGGGGAGGCTCCTCCCTCACGCCTCCTCTCTGCAGCGGGACACGGTGTCTCCAAACACGTCTGACGGACCATAACACACTCAGTCCAGACAATATTTCTTTTAAAAAATGTGTGTTTGTTAACATTTAAGAATGTTTTTTTCACATTCTTTAAAATGCACGTTAACCGCCATATTGAGTCCACTGAGATTTCAGAATAAAATCTGGGTGGGGAAGTCTCCCAAGTTGCTCATCCTTCCATGAAAGACCCTGATGGCAGGTGTATCGCCCCTGGGCCTCCATCTCCCTCGGCCTTTACACACTCTCTGTCTTGGTTTTGAGCGAAGCCTCTAGACTCTATTAAGAAGAGGATCTGACCTCCCGAGTGGGGTGATGTGGGATCATGGTAATAATTGCCATTTGTCACGTCTTTGCTGTCTTGTTTTGGGTTTCCAATTCCACCCTTCTGTGTTTGTGGTGCTCCCCTCAAACTCCAGGGGAGCCCCCGCGTGCACATCCTCCTGCCTCCACAAGTCCAAGGACAGGGAACCCCAAGGGTAATAAACAAGTCCCCCCCCACACACTAGAGCACTCCTGGGTCTCAGAAATCGCTGTGAGCACAGGCCCTGCGTGGGGAGAAGCCATGTGCACCCCACACTCCCGGCAAGAGTGCACGTCCATCCACACATGTGTGTCCCCACCACAACAGGGAGCAGCACCCCAGTTGAGACACGGGCCAAGGCCGACACGAACAGTCTCTAAGGAGGACGCCCGGTGCCTGCAGAGTCGGGAGCAGATGAATTCAGACCCTGCTCCGAGCTTTACAGGCGCCCTAACCCCCTGCATGGATGTGTTTGTTCACATCCCTGCTGGGGACCAGCCTCAGCAAAATGTCGTGTCAGGGGTTCCTAAAAGGATGAGACGGTGTCGGCAAAAACTTAAGGGCTAAGGGGAAGGAGATGAGGTAGTGAGGAAACACTGACACTCGATGAGGCACAAGTATCTCCTCCTGAGGGACTCAGCAGTTCTTTATTCATTTTTAGCAAGCAGAGAAATCCCATCATCATGGACAAAGCAGAAACAATCAATGTGTTCTATTCCCAGGGACTACTGGCTCCTAGGTGCCTCAGCTAGACGGTGGTCTTCAAGGTAAATAGATAAAAACTAAGCCTTACACTAAAACTCATTATTTCTGTCCAGACAGTGACCTAAGACAGTCAGGAGCCGCCAGTACCCCCCTATCTGCCATAGCCTAAGCATCCAGAGACTCTTCTATGCATTCGGCATTCCACCGGAGGCCAGTTGCTGCTCAGCATTCACAACTTTTCTACCTAGAAAATCTTTAACACAGTTAACTGCATTTACAAACTTTCCCAAGAAACTTCTAAAGAGAAAACGGAGGACTGACTATAATTGCTGTGCGGGGATGCTTGTCAGGCATACACAGTAAATTGTCCTCCAGTGTCAAGTGGGACAAATTGTTTAACAACTAATTTCTAGACAGATAATTTTCCCTGCCATTTACTTGCAGTATCTGATACATATAATTGATTTCCTAATGCACATTCTGAGAAAAAATTCTCTTTTTATGACCAAGAACAAAAAACAAAGTGATGTTAAATATTCAGCCCCACGCTGTGAGGACTTTTTCTTAGCTGCTTGCCAGTGTCTTATCTGGCTGGGGCAGCAAGGCCACCCTGCAGCACGTCCCTGGATGGGCTTATCCTGCGGGGCCAGAGGAGTCCAGGTTGTGATCGTGTCATTACTCAGTGATAACGTATAATAAGCTGGGCGGACTCTGTCCTGCTGCTTCCTGGGACCTCTGAGAGCTGCCGGTGACGACACTTCAGCTCCTCACACTCAGCCCACACTTTCCAACATGTCCCCTTCCCTAGGGGCCACCTAGGTACCCGTGGCAGTCAGGGAAGGTGATGGGGTTGCGGGGGGACTAGGTACTGTCCTCACAGGCGTAAAAACTAAGGAAATTGCCTCTGACACACTCAGGGCACTAATGATCACTGGGATGTGTCACAGGACAACACCAATTAAGATAGTGAACAAAAAAAGTGCTTGTCCCTCTGGAGGAAGGTCCCTGAGGGCTGGAATCTGGACCGTGTCCAACACGCGGACACCAGCTCCAGAGCTCAAATGGCCCAGCCCTGAGGCCCTGCTCTGTCCATGAGGTGGTGCAGGACGGGGTGCAACATTCTGTGAGTGCTCAGAGACTCCCCACGAGCCCCGACCATGGAGTTAGAGGCCGGGATGTCCTCTGTCCCGCCATGGGGACAACATCAGGACAGAGACTCCACATGGCCGCGGGATCTTCCCCCCAAGACTGCAGGTATCTGCCCCCAGCCACTTGCAGGGGAGAATCCACTCACACTTGAAATATTTTAGATGTGAAATATCATTTTATTTTTTTAATAAATTTATTTTTATATTCCCCATACAATTGCAACCCCCTTATTTTGACCCCAATCCCTACCCTGCCCGCCCCACACCACAAAGAGTGACTCTGGTTCATAGTTGTTTGTTGATTTTGATTTTCACTTTCTTATAGATATTCATTTTCCTGGTCCCATATTTAGGTTTTCTAGAGTCCTGCTATTTGTGAGAGCATCCAGTATTTTTCTTTTTCTTTCTGGCTTATTTTGCTGAGCATGATCCCTTCCAGTGCCATCCATGTTGCTGCAAATGGCATGTGCTTCTCTTTTTTCATTGCTGAGTAATATTCCATGGTGTATATGGACCACATCTTTTTTTTTTTTAATAGAGTCATGTTATTTATTTATTTATTTGTTTTATTTATACATGCACTGGGTAAAGTCAGAAGCGTGGGAGGGTGAGAGAATTCACCAGAGCCAGAGCGGGGAGCAGAGCAGGCAGAAGGACCGAAGTACACTGCTGAGGGGAGCAGCAGGTGGCAGGAGAGGTCTGCGTACCATGTGGGACCCTTCTCCAGTGGCCGGGGAACAGCCGAGGATCAAACCAGGGCCTCAGAGGCCGCGGGCAGCTTCGCAACCCAACACTCAACCGCTGCGCCACGGGGGAGGCCCAGTACCATATCTCCTTGATCCATTCATCTATTTTTGGGCATTTGGGCTGTTTCCAAAGCTTAGCCATTGTAAACAGTGCTGCTATAAACATAGGGGTGCAGGTGCCCTTTGGAATTGATGTTTCTGTGTCCTTTGGGTAAATACCTAGGAGTGGAATTGCTGGATCTTATGGAAGCTCTATGTTTAGTAGGTCCAGAAGTCTCCACACATAGTGGTTGGATTAGTTTTAGACTTGAGAACATGCCACAGTTAAACTATTCACTTTGTAAATCGTGACAACTAATGCTGGCGGGGCCCAAATCGTCATGTCAGCCTCTGCCCTGTCAGCCTGGGTGAGAATCAGGGAGAGAAAACACATTCTCTTGTAATTTACGATGGTCAAATATATTGACTTTTGATACATCGAGCATATTAAAAGATTTTGAATTGTGGGAGACGTGATGATTTCTGATGCACACCTGCAATGAGCACTAGTACACTCAGTGGGTTCTGGGTGCTGAATGAAATCACAGCAATTAATTGAATTGGATGGTGAGGAAGACATTCCAGAAGGAATTAAAAATTACACTTATTGTTCAATTCAGAATGTTATGCCTTTTCTCCTAAACATGATGACAGATATTAGTCACGTAGAAATTCAATAACTTGTCAGCGAAATGTTGACACCTTCATGGCTCTGACAGGAACGTGAGGCTGGCAGCGATGTGTGACTCTATATGGATGTGAAATTCGGATTTTTTGCCAACTCCCTCACTCAGGGCTTGTTAGTGATTTTGTAAAATAAAATCATAGTATTGAAACAGGGTCTAGAGGACATAGATGGCAATGGATATTTTGTCCATTTTAAATATGTATTTAAAGTCACACAACAGATGTCAACATTATTAATATCCAGATACACATGCTTTACCTCCACGAATCCTGATTTATTTTCTTGTTTTTATTAAATATTGGAATTATTCCCACCAATGCATTGCAATTATTAGTATACTATATTCTCGAAAAAATCCAGCCCTCCCCATGGACTGCCCCTCCGCAACCCACAGAGGGGGGAGAGGGTGAGGTTGGGGAGGAGGAGAGAGTGCAGGGCTGTCCCGTGTCCAAACGTCCCCACTCACGCAAGGGCCTGGGGGGAGGAACAAATCTGCACCTGGGGGACCAGGGGCCCTGGGACCGGCAGGGACAGCCACACGCACAGACAGTCCGGCTCAGCCCCGGAGCAGCCTCCTCCCTGCACAGATGTGCATGAGTCTGAGGGGGACAGAGGGGCTGGGAGGGACCCGGGGTGGATGAGCCCATCCTGCAGGAGGGATGTGTGGGGGTGACCCAGGAGGACACTACGGGAAACGTGGTCTCTGGGTCCTCAGATGTGGGGCATCAGGGGCAGGGAGATGAGGAGACGAGGGGACGGACCAGGAAGCAGCAGTGAGGCCACAGGCAGGAATCTGACAGAGGAGGTGTCAGGACACGCCACACAGGGACGCCGAGCCCAGATCATTCAGTTCCAGGACAGTGTCAGGTCTGGGGGAGCAGGAAAACAGGGACCCACACACCCCATCTCCCTGCACACCCATCCCTGTGGGGCCTCCCCAGACCAGGGCTGTGCTGGAGGAGCAGGGACAGGCTCTCCAGGTTGGGTAGGGGCTGGCCATGGTTACGTGTCCTCTGGGGCTGTGCCCTGGACAACCTCTGGGAGGTGTGCTGGGCAGAGACGCTGGGGCCTGGGCAGGAGGGGGAGACGAGGGACTGGGGGGGATGTGGGGGTGCTTTTTCTATTGACTTTTTTGACAGGTATGAGATTCTAATTTGTTCAACTTTTGTAGGGGACAGTTGAAATTTTCAGTTTTCACCAACTTTCAAGACTTACGTGGAGAGTATAATAATGATATTTTCACATGAGGTGGTAATAAATGAGTTGAATAAAACAGCAGACATAGATGATATTAGTGTCCATAGAATTGAAAAGATTAATTATGTAGAAAATACATTCAGTTGTTATCTTGTATTGATAACCTATTATATTTTCAATATTTGAAGAATTAAAATTTTGTTTCTCTTTCCCCTTTAATACAGATGATGGCTCAGGGGTGACCAATCTCAAGGCCATGACAGAATTCGTCCTCCTGGGGTTCCCCACACAGGGGACCATGGGCTTCCTGCACCCGCTGCTCTTCTCCCTGGTCTACCTGTGTGCCCTGCTGGGGAACGGGCTCATCATCCTCATCACCACCCTGGACCGGCACCTCCACACCCCCATCTAATTCTTCCTGAGGGGTCTGTCCTTCTCATACCTCTGCCTCATCTCAGCCATGGTCCACAAGTCCATTGCCAACTCTCTGAGGCACACCATCTCCATCTCCTTCCCGGACTGTGCCCTAGAGGTCTTTGTGCTGATTCTTTCAGCAGGTGCAGAGCTTCACCTGCTCACGGCAATGAGCCTTGACTGCTATGCTGCCATCTGCCACCCCTGCACTATGAGGTATTAATGAGCAGGGACAGGTGTGTTCAGTTGACAGCTGTGTCCTGGCTGGTTGGGGGTCTCTATGCTGTGATGAACACAGTTGGAACCTTCACCTTGTCCTACTGCAGGTCCAACGTGGTCCATCAGTTCTTCTGTGACATCCCCCAGTTATTAGCTATTTCCTGCTCAGGAAATTTGATGAATGAACTTGTCCCCATTCTCATCATTGTGGACTGGGGTATGTGCTGTTTTATTTTCATCATCATTTCCTATGTCCACATCTTATCTGCTGTCAGGAAGATCCCATCCACAGAAGGGAAGGCCAAGGCCTACTCCACCTGCCTTCCCCACCTGCTGGTTGTGGTGCTGTTTCTCTCCGCTGTATTCCTTGCTTATCTGAAGCCGACCTCAGGGACCCCGTCCATGTCTGACCTGGTCATTTCTTTTTTTTTTTTTAAAGATTTATTTTTATTTTATTTTATACAACCACTGGGTACAGTCAGAAGTGCGGGAGGGTGAGAGAATTCACCAGAGCCAGAGTGGGGAACAGAGCAGGCAGAAGGACCAAGGTACACTGCTGAGGGGAGCAACGGGCGGCAGGAGAGGTCTGTGCGCCATGCGGGACCCTCCTCCGGTGGCCGGGGAGCAGCCGGGGATCGAACCGGTGCTGAAGAGGCTGCTGGCAGCTTCGCAACCCAGCGCTCAACCTCTGCAACACCGGGGAGGCCCTGACCTGGTCATTTCTATGTTCTACGAAGTGGTGCCCCCCACCTTTAATCCCCTCATATACAGTCTGAGGAACCAAGCCATGAAGTCAGCTGTGGGGAGACTGATGAAGGGCCAATACTCTAATATGTGAGATATCACAATCTACAATTATAAACCCTCATTAATTCAGCTTTTCCCCTCTAACTCATACATGTCATCATCTATAAGCATTGATTTTTTGCATTAGGATTATTCCCTTGTCACAAATACATAGTCTCATAATCCTCACTAGACTCCTGTTTCCTAAGTTGCTGCAATCCTTCCCCCAAGCCCTCCCTGTGTGTTGTTCATAAACTGAATCCAGCTCATTGCTAAAAACTTGTATTTGGTGTAGAAAAAATGTTCTAGAACTCACATTCACCAACATTTACATAATGTGAGCATTGGTAAAGGGGTCTGTCCTCAGGACCACATGGCCCCGGGACCCCAGTCTTGGGGCTTGGTTCCCACAGCCTGCGTATGTCTCCACCGCGGGCCTTGTCCTCGTTGATGGCAGAGAGAGGTTGAGTGGACCCCCATCCCTCACGATTCCTCACGGGGTGTCTTCCTCTAGGAGAAGTTTCTCTTCCTGCTCAAAGGACAAATGAAACCCCACCTGACTCTGCCAGAGGTCGAAGGATGGACGCTTCCTTGGTTAGTAGGAATCTATGAGTAAAACCTGGAATGGATGGAATATCAATTTCTATGATGCTTTTTATGAAGCCATTGTGTCTGCACCCTTCGATGTGGTGTTTTCAAAAGCAGTTATATGAATTATATTTGAAGAGCAACATTTCTACTTAAAAGTTTATAAATTTTAATTGTTGAATTTATTTTTAGTTTCCTTAGTTTTCCAGATAGTATCTTCATCCTCTACCAGGTCTTCTTCTCAATTTTTGTGTAGATTACACTTTAGTTCACTTTTCTTCCACTTGGGAACTATATTAAATTTTTATTATGTAAAACATTATGCGACCTAAAGCTTGAGAATATTTGCTTTTTTTTTTTTTTTTCAATAATCCTATATCTGCACTGCATGCCGGTTGATCTCACATTGTGCCCTAACTCTGGGAACGTGAGCTGGGGGTGATGTTCTTTCTCTCCGGAGCAGGTTACTGGGTCTCCAAACTCACCTAACCGATGAGCACATTTTGTCCATGAAACTATTTGTGATAATAAAATGTAGTTAATCACCAGACATGACTCGTCCATTCAAATTTTTATAGGCGAAACACTACGTGATTTGCACATCAAAGACATCTTTACAGACACATCACCCAAAGCAGTGATAGTGAAGGCAAAGATAAACAGCTGGGACTACATCAAATTAAAGAGCTTCCACACAGCAAATGAGACAATAACAAAAACAAAGTGAAACCCCACCAACTGGGAGAACATTTTTGCACACAACACTAATGATAAAGGACTGATCACAAAAATCTGCAAAGAGCTGATGAGACTCAACAACAACAAAGAAAATAATCCCGTCAAAAAATGGGCAGAAGAGCTAAAAAGAAACTTCTGTGAAGAGGAAATGTAAATGGCCAACAGGCATATGAAAAAATGTTCAACATCACTTGTAATCAGGGAAATGCAAATCAAAACTACCATGAGATACCATCTTACACCAGTGAGAATGGCGCATATTAAAAAAAAAAACTAGCAACAACAAATGTTGTCGAGGGTGTGGAGAAAAAGGAACTCTCCTGCACTGTTGGTGGGAGTGCAAACTGGTCCAACCACTATGGAGAGCTGTGTGGAGATTTCTGGACCTACTAAACATAGAGCTTCCATATGATCCAGCAATTCCACTGCTAGGTATTTACCCAAAGGACACAGAAACATCAATTCCAAAGAACACCTGCACCCCTATGTTTATAGCAGCACTATTTACAATAGCTAAGCTTTGGAAACAACCCAAATGCCCAAAAATAGATGACTGGATCAAGAAGATGTGGTACATATATACCATGGAATATTACTCAGCATTCAAAAAAGATAAACACATGCGATTTGCAGCAACATGGATGGCGCTGGAAGGGATCATGCTCAGCGAAATAAGCCAAAAAGAAAAAGAAAAATACTGGATGGTCTCACTCATAGCAGGAAACTAGAAAACTTAAATAAGGGACCAGAAAAATGAATAACTATAAGAAAGCGAAAACCAAAATCAACAAAAAACTATGAACCAGAGACACTTTTTGGGGGGTGAGGGGCGGGAGGTGAGGGATTGGGGTCAGAATGGGGGGGTTGCAATTGTATGGGGAATATAAAAATAAAATTTATTATTAAAAAAAACAAATTTCAGAATGAAACCTGCGCTAGAAAATCACTCACAGTAATATTCATTTCAGTGACAGCATGAGAGCACACGGCCTCCCTGGCAGCGCAGTGGGTTGAGCTCCACACTATGAAGCTGTGCACAGCCTCTGCAGTGAGGGTTTGATTCCCGGCCGGCCAGGGAGAAACCCACATGGTGTGGCAGACCTCTCAGGTCTCCAGCTACTCCCCTCAACAGTGTCTTCAGTCCATCTGCCTGTTCTGCTCCCTACTCTGTCTCTGGTGAATTCTCTCACCATCCCACGCTTCTGTGTGTACCCCAGTTCTTGTATAAATAAATAAATCTTAAAAAATACACATGAGATCACATTCCCCATCCCCTTGGGATATGACGTCATTCCCTGGTCAGATTCCTGTTGATGCATTTTCTTTTTTTTCCATGAGCTAGTCCAGTGAGTGTCTGTGAGAAGGGAACTTTACCATGAGTGTTTCATTGCAACATCACGCTAATTTGTTATTTGTTCTTATCAAAGGAGAAGACTCATTTAGACTTTTTACTGTTTTCACTGTGGGTCATTTTTCACTCCCCATGTGCACAAGTGTCCGCTCAGAATGTACTAAATGCCCTGCAGTGCCCGGCCGCTTCGTCCACACTCTTACGTTCCTCCTCGGTTCTGTCTGGTCATGAGCAAATTTTTGCACTCAGTCCAACATTTCCATTTGCTGTTTGCCACTATAATTTTTTAATTGTTGACTTTTATATTATAATCCACAGATGGGTGAGACCAGACAATGTCTTTCACTTTTTGATTTATCTCACTAGCATACACTCTTCAACGCCCACTTTGGTCCCTAAGGACACTAGTTCACCTCTTTAATAGCCATGCGGTATTCCATGGAGTATGGACGCACATTATATATTCTCTCCTCTGTCCACGGCACTTGGGTTGGGGTCACGCCCGGCAACGGTGGACGGTGCTACTGGGAACACAGGTGCGCATGGTCTGCACTGTAGAGTCTGCACATCTGGGATGAATACCCGGATGAGGTTGCTCCATCCTGTGGTTGTCCTGGTGTTAGTGTCTGAAGACGTCTCCACGCCATTCCCAGGAGAGGTGAGAGGCCTTTTCTCTCCCTCCCTCACCTTTTTGCTCGGTCCAGTCCCTTGATTGGTCCCTTCTCACAGGTGACAACAGTTTGGATTTCTATTTTCCTTATTATTAGAACAATTTGGAATGTGTTTAAAATTTGCATTAGTCAAACCCTTAAAATACCAGAAGGAACACACAGTTGCTGCCCACTGCACACTCACCCCACGGGTGAGCTTGGGGACACACGCCAAGGACTAGGGAAGAAGAGCACGTAGGAACAAGTGGCCCCTCCACACCAGAGAGATTCTGTGCCTCAGAAAAGCCATCCCCAAAATGGGTCCCTGCACTGGGAGAATATTGTGCACATTACACACCAGACAAGGGTGAGTGTCCAAAGTACACAAAACCTACAAACCCAGCAACAGAAAGAGACACCCCAATCCAACACGGTGGACAGACCCCCAGAGACATTTTCCTGGGGGAGCTCAGGAGCCCGCAGCCTCTCACCCTTTTTATTGAGGTTGAAACCGTCTCGGCTCCTGAGCGCGTCCACCTGCCTCACACATGCAGTACGTGAAGGTGCCTCGATAGTCACAGGGGCCAGCTCGTGCTGCATAAAGTCTCCTGCATTCCTGATACTTGTTTTAGATTTTAACATTGGATAGAATCTGAGTCCCCTGAATTAGGTCTGTCAGGTGATTTCCTGTGGATCTGACTGTTGCAAATTGATCCTCTCCATCCATCCCACTCGCTGTCCCGCTGTCTCCCCTCAGAGGCCTCCCAGGAGTCAGAGCACGTGAGTCTGCTTTCTGCGACTCACTCTTGGACACCCACGAGACTCACCAAAATGTGATAGAGAAGATGACTTCATGACTCCATTATGAGACACTTATTTTAAAATTTCACATAATACTGGCCTTTATGTTTTTCTAACTTCATATAATTTCTTTGTAAAATTTAAAAAATATATGTTCATTTTTAAAATATATTTATGATGACTTCATACAATCTGCTGCTCATATACTCTGTTAGCATTGATTGTTCCACTTTTTAACACTTAGGTGCACTGTGATATTCCGTGTGTGCTGGAGGGAACTTCCAGGCACTCTTTGCTGGTCTCCATTTCTGTGCTCCCGGCCGAGAGAGGCAATGGTTGGGTTTCATCTCAGGGGTCAGCAGAAGTTCTCTCACTGGGCAGCATCTCCAGTCTCTAAGGCAGCTTCCCCTTTCATGTCACTGACATTCTTGGTCATGTGGTCAGGGTCCTCAGGGAGGATAGAGGCCCCTTTACTTGGTGAGTGAGGCCTTCACAGCATAAATAAGGCCTTTGGTCCAAGTTGGGATCTGAGTGGTCACGACCTTCTGTGGACAAAGACCCACACATGTGACGTGGTGGAGATACTCCTGGATGCTCTGGTGTGGGTGGGTGCTGCCGGAATTTACCATAAACACATTCAGCACACGGTGGACACCAGAAATAAGAAAGTTAAGTTCATGTGCACTGTAACTACTAAAAAAAAATATGAAAATGCATTGGGTGGGCATTTTTGAGAAGCAATAAGAGAACTTAGCAAGGTATGATGCTCTAAACAATTTAATAGCTAGTACCCAAACTCATATCTAATATTTCCAGAAATGTGTTAGGGATGCATCCATGACCTCACCCCACACTTTACAGGAGTGTTGTCCCCATTTATTTCATCACCAGAGTGGGCGGGAATGGCAGGACAATGCCCTGGCCGGGCAGGTCATCAAGAGGAATCAGACCTAGAATGTCTGTATTTTTTATGAACATGTTGAAATGAAAAAAAAAAAAAAAACTCATCAGATTGACGTACAATAAAATAATATTATCATTCAGTGTACACATAAAGACAATAAATAATTTGAAGGAGATTTCAATTTGGTAAGTGAAATGCCCCCATGATGTCACTTGCTATCTGGCCTCAGATCCTCTCCGCTGACTTCATCCACCTTTGCTTTCCCGTCTGTGATGTCCCACATTTGAAAATTTCACACCAAAATATTTCATGATGAAAATTTAGTTCCAATTGGATGTCAGACATTTAAGTCATTCTCACAGAGTTCACCTTGCGAGGCCTCTAGTCAGGCCTACCTGTGCTCCAGTCAGGTGAGACCCATGTGGGCACAAAGTAAATAAGGAGGCAGCCAGGAACGCTTAGAAAATGGCAACATCTCCAACTTTGAAAGTCTGGGATGACAACTTCATACTCTTCTTTAAGTGACAGGCAATTTTAACTTTTCTGCCAATAAATGACTTTCTTCATATTAATTCTTGGTGCTGTTATGCTTTACAGGTGCAAAGTTTTGGGATACAATAAGAATCCAATATATGTATAGAATTAAGAACCTGACTCAGAGCATTATAAACATTCACTGGGACTATTCAAGTGATCATATAGCATTATTAAAATATGTAAGAGAACAAAACATTAAATACCTCAAGTTTGTTTGAATTTAGACATTTAAAATTGTTGGACAACATGTTATTATACATTGAGAACTCTAGAGACTCCAAAAAAAATTAATATATGAAGAAGAGAAGTTGAGTAAGCAATCTATATGTAATCAAAAAATTAAGTACCCAGGAGTAAACCTAAAGATAGAAAATTGTAAGACATTATTAAAATAAATAGGAAATGCCCAAATAATGGAAAGATAACCCCTCCTCATGGATTTAAGAATCAGCATTACAAAATATCCATCAGACCCAAAGCAATTTACACATTCAATGCAATCCAAATGAACTTTTTGATGGTATTCTTCACAGATATGAAACAAATACTATTTAAATATATATAGAACCACAAAAGAACAGAACCCATAATAATCCTGACAAAAATGAGGAAGAATGGAGGCTGCTCATTCCAGACTCAAGTCTATACAATAAAGCTCTGATAGTTAAGGCAGCATGGTACTGGGACAAAATCAGACACAGAACCCTGGAATATAATGTGGACCCAGGAATCCACCCTCATCAGGATGGACAGTGACCCTCCGACAGAGGAGCCAGAGCAGGCACTGGAGCAGGAAAGTGGGGAGATGATTCTGGGAGAAGCAGAAAGACACATGCAGCAGAGTGAAGAAGGTCCTGCCCCACCCCGTACAGAAGAGTAAACTCAAGCAAATAAACGCCTGTTTCCATGTGTGACGGGACCAACGTCATGCAGCAAAACTAAGGATATGACACCATGAGCAGAAACCCTAATATTCTACTCCATTTTGTTAAGGGTAAAAGCAAATTATCCCAACAAAAGGAATATTCTAATGTAAGTACAAGGACAGGTGCTGTGGTGGAAAAGAACCACAGGATACACAATTTCAGAGACCAGTAAAGTTTCTCTTCCCACAGGGCTGGTGACCCCCGTGGTCACTCACTTCTGCTGGACGTCCATTGTCTTTCCACCACACTCCCCCTCCCTGGGCACCCTCCTGCCTCTCTCCATGTCCCTTCCTTCCCGCTTCAGGCCTTTACACATCCGCCTTCACGCCCATCCCCAGGGCCTCTCCGTGAAGGGCACATGGGGGGTGACGGGCGACTGTCCAGCTGTCTAGACAGGGAGTCAGGGCACTGTTATGACTGATGGTGCCCACCACGGTGGACACGACAGGTGGGGAATGGAACCTGGACATGAGGATTGGTCTATTCACGTCCATTGATGCATGAGCCCGACACAAAATCACATCTACACACCAAGTGTGATAATTACTCCCTGAGAAACACTGCAGGACGCTCCAATTAACACAGTCAAGTAAACACACCCTTTCCCTCGGAAGGAAGGTCCCTAAGGGCTGGAATGTGGATAGTGTCCAACTCATGGACACCAGCTCCAGAGCTCAAATAGCCCAGCCCTGACACCCTGCTCTGTCCATGAGGCGGCACAGGACAGGGTGGAACATCCTGTGAGTGCTCAGATCCTCCCCACGATCGCCGACCATGGAATGAGTCTGGGACGCCCTCTGTCCGCACCATGGGGACAACCTCAGGACAGAGACTCGACACTGCAGCTGGATCTTTCCCCCAAGACTGCAGGTATCTGCCCCCAGTGGTTTGCAGGGGACAATCCACTCACACTTTAAAGTTTTCAAATTCAAGCTTAATTCTAGACTTGATAATGTGCCTAGGTAAAATATTCATGTTCTAGATCATGACAACTAATGCTGAAGGTGCCCACGTTGCTCAATGTCCCACTGCCATGTCAGCCTGGGTGAGACTCAATGAGAGAAAACATTCTTTTTTAATTTAGGATGGTCAATGATATTGACTTAACACATTGATCATATTAAAAGAATTTAATTTATGAGAGATGTGATGGTTCATGTTAATACCTAGGATTTTAGCATCAGCACAATCAGTGTGTTTTGGATACTAAACAAAAACACAATTAACAGAATTAGAGTGTAATGAAGAAATGCTAAAGGAAATTAAAAAAAAATACTTATTGTTAAATTCAAAATGTTAAGCATTTCTGTCCTGAACATCATGACAGACAAGAGTCAAGAAGATGCTCAGTAACATTTACAGCAACATGTTGACTACTTAATGGCTCTGACACAAAAGTGAGGCTGGCAGGGATGTGTGACTATTTATGGACTTCACCTTGGGATTTTCCCCAACTCCATACTCAGGGATTGTTGGTAATATTGTAAAATAAAGTCACAATATTTAAACAGGGTCTGGAGGAGATAGATGTCAAATGTTATTTTATCATTTTAAATTTGTATATAAATCACTCAACAGATGTCAACATTATTAACAACTAATTACCTTAATTTATTTCCTTGTTTTTATTGAATTTTGGGAATTATTCCCACCAATGTGTTGCAATTATTTTATATGACCATATTCTCCTAAAAATCCTGCCTCCCCAGGGTCTGCCCCTCTGTCACCACACAGAGTGGGGAGAGAATGAGCTTGGGGAGGGGGATGAGAGAGGGCAGGGCTGCCACACGTCCAGACATCCCCACACATGCACAGGCCTGGGGGAGAAACAAACACGCACACGGGGGACCTGGGGCCCTGGTACCAGCAGGGACAGCCATACCCACAGATGTGCATGAGTCTGAGGGGGACAGAGGGGCCAGAAGGCACCCGGAGTGGACGAGCCCATCCTGCAGGAGGAACTTGTGGTGTGACCCAGGAGGAGACTCTGCGGGAAATGTGGTCTCTGGGTTCTCAGATGTGGGGAGTCTGGGGCAGGGAGATTAGGAGATGAGGGGATGGACCAGGAGGCAGCAGTGAGGCCACAGGGACAGGAATCTGACAGAGGAGGTGACAGGACACACCGCATGGGGACACCAAGCCCAGATCATTCAGTTCCAGGACAGTGTCAGGTCCTGGGGAGCAGGAAAACAGGGACCCACACACCCCATCTCCCTGCACACCCGTCACTGTGTGGCCTCCCTAGACCAGGGCTGTGCTGGAGGAGCAGGGACGGGCTCTCCAGGGTGGGGTGGTGCTGGGCATGGTCACGGGTCATCTGGGTTGAGCCCTGGACAACCTCTGGGAGGTGTGCTGGGCGGAGATGCTGGTGCCTGGGCAGGAGGGGGAGCTGTGGGCCTGGGGCAGTCGGGAGGGACAGTCATTCGGGTTTGTTGAGAGGTTTGAGATTGTAATTCTTAAAGATCTATAGGGCCAATTGAAATTTTCAAGCCTTCACCAATTTTCAGTACATATTTGGACAGTGTGATAATGCACCTCACAGGAGATGGTAATGAAAGTTTGAACACAGCAGCACATGCAGATAAGGGTACTAGACTCCATGGGACTTAGAAGGAGTAATTACCGGCTAAATAGATTGAATCATTATCCTATGCTGATAATGCACTTATGTTCCATTATGCAAGATTTGACAATATTTTCTTCCTCTTTATTTATTTTTTTTTTCATGTCAAGTGGCTTCTTTGAGCCTATATGTTATATTTTACAGATCTTGGACAGTAACATTTTTCTTTTTAGTGCGAAGATGCTCAAGGTTCATCTGAGACTCTTTTAAATTGCTGCTTTATTTTTTTTATACAGATGATGGCTCCAGAGGGGATGAATCTCATGGCTGTGACAGAATTTGTGCTCCTGGCATTCTCCACACAGGGGACCATGGGCTTCCTGCACCCGCTGCTCTTCTCCCTGGTCTACCTGTGTGCCCTGCTGGGGAATGGGCTCATCGTCCTCATCACCACCCTGGACAGGCACCTCCACACCCCAATGTACTTCTTCCTGAGGGGACTGTCCCTCATAGAACTCTGCCTCATCTCAGCCACGGTCCCCAAGCCCATTGCCAAGTCTCTGAGGCACAGCAGATCCATCTCCTTCCCGGGCTGTGTCCTCCAGGTCTTCATGATGATTATTTCAGTAGTTACAGAGCTTCACCTGCTCATGGTGATGAGCCTTGACCGCTATGCTGCCATCTGCCACCCCCTGCACTATGAGGTGATCATGAGCAGGGACAGGTGTGTGCAGCTAACAGCTGTGTCATGGTTGGGTGGGGGGCTCTATGCTGTGATGTTCACAGCAGGAACCTTCTCTTTGTCCTACTGTGGGTCCAACGTGATCCACCAGTTCTTCTGTGACATCCCCCAGTTATTGGCTATTTCCTGCTCAGAAAATTTAATGAGCAAACTTGTCCCCATTTTCATCAGTGTGGTCTGGGGTATCTGCTGTTTCATTTTCGTCATCATTTCCTATGTCCACATCTTCTCTGCTGTCAGGAAGATCCCATCCACAGAAGGGAAGGCCAAAGTCTACTCCACCTGCCTTCCCCATCTGCTGGTTGTGGTGCTGTTTTTCTTTACTGGGTGCTTTGCTTATCTGAAGCCGACCTCAGGGACCCCGTCCACGTCTGACCTGGTCATTTCTATGTTCTACACGGTGGTGCCCCCCCACCTTTAATCCCGTCATCTACAGTCTGAGGAACCAGGCCTTGAAGTCGGCTGTGGGGAGACTGATGAAGGGCCAGTACACCAGCATTTGAGGTATCATTTTTTCATTAACTAAATACCCAATCTACATATATGTGCCCCTCAGTTATTTAGATTTTCCCTCTAACTATTACCAGTCAGCATGTTAAAGTAATATAAGACTTTTCATTACAAATTTTCTTTGCAAATTTTAACATTGTTCTAGTCTTCAAATCTCTATTTCCTATACCAATGCAGCCATTTCCAAAACACCAATCCATGTGACATACATGATATGAATTTGGTCTTTAAATGTTACGGCTGGTATGTGAAAGCATGTTCTAGAACTCACACATCCCCAACATTTTCATGAAATCCAGCAGTGGGTTCTGTACCCGGGAGCACACGGGAAGGGTTCTGTACTCAGGAGCACACGGTCACGGGACCCCAGTCCTGGGGCTCGGTTCCCACAGCCTGTGTGTGTCTCCCCTGAGGCCCAGCCCTGTGGAGTGAGGGAGACAGCTGGTGGGACCCACCCCCCCGATTCCTGATGGGGCAACTTCCTCTGAGAGTCATTCATGTTTCTGCTCAAGATCAAGTAGAAATTACACTTGACATGAATCTCCGGAGACAGATGGAAGTTTCTGAAAGAATCTTAATCTGTGATTGAACCTGTACTTGATGTTCATTTACACGGTGTCTGATCCGGTTACAGCACCTTCGGGGTGTGGCTTTTTTTAATTCGAATTATTTTTGAAGAACTGTTTCACCTTCAAATTTTAAATATTTTAGACATTCATTGTTGTTGTGTTTATTTTTAGGGGTTCCCGTAGTTTTATAGGCTGTTTGTGGATATCCTGCACCAGGTCTTCTTCTCCACTTTCTGGTATGTCAGGGATAATGTCACTTTCTACACCATGTAAAGTGAAGCACAGCAATATCTGTAAATTTTATTCCCCGGCAGCTTCTGTGCTGTAAACGCCAGGGCCTCACGGATGCTCACCCACCCTGAGAACATGAGCTGGGGGGAGGGTCCTCCTTCACGAGTCCTCTCTGCAGCAGGACAAGGTGTCTCCAAACATGCCTGACGGATCATAACAGACTCAGTCAGACAGTATTTCTCTTATGAATTTTTTTAACATTATTTAAAATGCATGTTAACTGCCAGACCAAGTACATCAAGATTTCAGAATAAAAATCTGTGTGGGGAAGTCTCCCAAGTTGCTTATCCTTCCATGAAAGACTCTGAAGGCAGGTGGCTCCCCCCTGGGCCTCCATCACTCTTGGGCTACAGCCTTTACACACTTTCTGTTTCGGCTTTGAGCGAAGCCTCTAGACTCTGTTGAGAAGTGTATTTGACCCCACGAGTGGGGAGACGTGGGGTCATGTTAATAATTGCCATTTGTCACGTCTTTGCTGTCTTGTTTTGGGGTTCCATTTCTGTTCCTCTGTATGTGTGGTGCCCCCCTCACACCCCACGGAACACCCACGTGAACACCCTCCTGCCTCCACAATTCAAGGACAGGGAAACCCAAGGGTAATAAACAGGTGGCCCCACCACACTAGAGCACTCCTGGGCCTCAGAAACCACTGTGAGCACAGGCCCTGCACGGGGTTAAGCCATGTGCACCCCACACCCCTGACAAGGGCGAGTGTCCATCCACACACATGTGCCCCCACCACAACAGGGAGCAGCACCCCAGTCGAGACACGGGCCAAGGCCTAGGCGGACAGTCTCTAAGGAAGTCGCCCGGTGCCTGCAGAGTCACGGGCATGTGGATTCAGGCTCCAGACCCTGCTCCGAGTTTGATGGCACGTCCTGACACCCACACGGATGTGTTTGTTCACGTCCCCAGATGGGCTCATGCTGGGGGGCCAGTGGAGTCCAGGGCGTGATTGTGTCATTATTCAGCATTAGCGTCTAATAAGCTGGGCAGACTCTGTCCTGAATTTCCTGGAACCTCTGAGAGCTGCCGATGATGACGCTTCAGCTCCTCACACTCAACCCACACTTTCCATCATGTCAGTGTTTGCTGGACACTGGGGTCCACAAGGTGGGCAGTCTCGAGTCTGTGTCCGGAGAGATTAAATGTGGAGAATGTGCTCCTGGGCTGAGGAGCTTTTCTCAGCCGACGTGAGCAGGAAGGATTAACCGTTCTCTTCATGGGCTGAGGTGTTTCAGCCAGAAGAGTTTAAGTGAGGAAGTGGGATGCCCAAAAACCCGTGTGAGCAGCACCCAGCCCCTCCATCCCCCATGACCTTCTCCCTGAAGCCAAAAAAGACACCCTGTCTGGCGCTGACCCCGCCCGCCCCTACCACGAAGGTAGAGCAGGGGAAAGGCAAAGTTGTCTCCCGAGCGGTGCGGGGTCCAGAGCATCGGGGTTCCCAGAGGCAGGATCCCCCAGGGGCGGTCATGTGTCGACCATGAGGATGAGGGGGTTCATGTGGGAGCACTAGTGGGCCGAAGGGGACACAGTATCTGTCCCCCTAAAGGCGCCCATGGGAATCCCTGGAGTTGGGAGAAGTGCCAGGCACCATCACGTCTGCGACCATGGCCGGACACCATTGGGCAGCGCATGTCCCTCACCCCGGCCTCCCAGGGCCCTGAGTGGAAGCCACAGGACATCCCCCCCGCCCCGCACTGCCCTCAGGACTGTGTCCGCCTCACAGAGCCCTTTGGGCACAAGTATCTGCATTTCAGTCAAAGACGAACATGCATCTGGGACGTTCCGGGACTTGTCATGTGTGTCCTCCCATCCTGCGGGTGCCCCCAGGCATGCATATGAAGGGGTCACTTCCCATCAGGGGAGGAAAAGGAATTGAGTCACTTTGTATCCATCCTGTGACCGCCTCACAGTCAGTGCATCTACCCCGGGTGCGGCCAGCTCTGCGCTGACCACTGTCCGGTTGGCTCTCACGCCAGAGAGTGATTCCTGCCAGTCACTGTCTGGAGGAGGCTTCTCGCACGCAGGTTCCTCAGTGTCCCCTGAGCCCTGTCCTCCCTGCCATGGCTGGCCACGGATCCCCTCCGGCTCCCAGGGGACCCCAGCCCCTCCATGTCTACCCTGCCCCCACCTGGGCCTGCATTGTCCACATGAAGGCAATGTCCCGGCGATGTCAGCAACAAGTCAGACTCTCAGGCACTAGAGGGGCTGGCAGGAGCGACAGGAGAGGGATCTTGTTGTGGCACCAACAACTCACACAACCCATCTCCCTGCACACCCATCCCTGTGGGGCCTCCCCAGACCAGGGCTGTGGTGGAGGAACAGGGACAGGATCTCCAGGGTGGGTAGGGGCTGGGCACAGTCACATGTCCTCTGGGGCTGTGCTCTGGACAACCTCTGGGAGTTCTGCTGGGCCGAGATGCTGGGGCGTGGGCAGGAGGAGGGAGCCCTGTGGCTGGGGTTGTCAGCTGATTGTCACCTGAGTTTGTTGACAGATATGAGATTTTCAGTTTTTCAAATTTCATAGGGGACAGTTTAAATTTTTCAGTTTTCATCAATTTTCAGGACTTATTTAGAAAATGTAATAATGGCACATTCACATGCGTGGAAATATATGGTCTGAATAATGAAGTCTATGTCCACATATTCTCTGCTATTAGGAAGATCCCATCCACAGAAGGGAAGGCCAAGGCCTACTCCACCTGCCTTCCCCACCTGCTGGTTGTGGTACTGTATCTCTTCATTGGATGCTTTGCTTACATAAAGCCAACCTCAGGGACCTGGTCCATGTCTGACCTGGTCATTTCTATGTTCTACACGGTGGTGCCCCCCATCTTTAATCCCGTCATATACAGTCTGAAGAACCAAGCCATGAAATCAGCTGTGGGGAGACTGATAAATGGCCATTACTCCAAGATGTGAGATATCACACATCTACAATTATAACCCCTCATTAACTCAGCTTTGTCCCCCAACTCTTACATGTCATCATTTATAAGCATTGATTTCCTGCATTAGGATTATTCCCTTGTCACAAATTCATATTATCATAATCCTCACTATACTCCTGTTTCCTAAATTGCTTCAATCCTTCCCCCAAGCCTTCCCTGTGTGATGTTCATAAACTGTATCCAGCTTGTGGTTATAAACTTGTATTTGGTGTAGAATGAATGTTCTAGAACTCACATTCACCAACACTTACATAACATGATCAGTGGTAAAAGGGTCTGTCCTCAGGACCACATGGCCACGGGACCCCAGTCCTGGGGCTCAGTTTCCACAGCCTGTGTGTGTCTCCACCGAAGGCCTCGTCCTCGTTGATGGCAGGGGAGAGGTTGAGTGGACCCCGTCCCTCACGATTCCTCATGGGGCATCTTCCACTAGGAGAAGTTCCTGTTCCTGCTCAAAGGGCAAAGGGAAACCACACTTGACTCTGCCAGAGGTGGAAGGATGGACGCTTCCTTGGTTAGTAGGAATCTATGAGTGAAACCTTGAAAGGATGGAATGTTAACTACGATGACTGTTTGGATGCCAACCTTACTGCACCCCTCAATGTGGTGTTTTCAAAAGTAAAGTTACATGAATTATCTTTGAAGAGCTACTTTTCTACTTAAAAGTTTATAATGTGTAACTTTTAATTGTGGTGATTTTTAGGTTCCCTTACTTTTCCAGATTGTATCTTGATCCTCTACCAGGTCTTCTCCACCTTCTTGTAGATAACCCTTAAGCTCACTTTTCTTCCACTTGGGAACAGTGTTGTTTTTTTATGATGTAAAACATTATGCTAACTAAAGCTTGGTGATATATGCAATTTTTTTAAATAATTCAACACATCTGCACTGTAGTCACAGAGGTTCTCTTTCTTGTTTCCCTAACAGTGAGAAGGTGAGCTGGGGGCGATGTTGCTCCACTCTGGGAGCAGGTCACTGTGCTGACCGATGGGCACATTTTGTCCATGAAACTATTTATGATAATAAAATGAAGTTAATCACCAGACATGACTCATCCATTCAAATTTCAGAATGAAACATGCGCTAGAAAAACACTCACAGTAATATTCATTTCAGTGATAGCATGAGAGCACAGTCCCAGTGACCTTGGGGTATGATGTCATTCTGTGGTCAGATTCCTGTCGACATATTTTCTCCTTTTCCTTGAACAAATCCAGTGTCTGTTGAGAAGGGATCTTTACAATGAGTGTTTTATCCCAACATTGTGTTAATTTGTTATATGTTCTTATCAAAGGAGTAGACTCATTTAGACTTTTTACTGTTTTCACCGTGGGTCACTTTTCACTCCCCCACAAGCACCAGTGTCTACTCAGAATCTACTAAATGCCCTGCAGTGCCCGACCCCTCCTTCCACACTCCTACTCTCCTCCCCTGTTCTGTCTGGTAAAGAGAAAACTTTTTCACTTAGTCCAACTTTTCCTTTTGCTGTTTAATTGTTAGCTTTTATATTACAATCCACAGATGGGTGAGACCAGCTAATATCTTTCACTTTTTGACTTATCTCACTAGCATACACTCTTCAACATACACTTTGGTCCCTAAGGACACTAGTTCACCTCTTTAATAGCAGTGCGGTATTCTATGGAGTATGGAAACACATTACATATTTTCTCCTCTGTCCCTAGCACTTGGGTTGTGGCCACGGTCGGCAATGGTGGACGGTGCTGCATGGAACACAGGTGTGCGTGGTCTGCACTGTAGAGTCTGCACATCTGGGACAAATACCCGGATGTGGTTGCTCCATCCTGTGGTTGTCCTGTTGTTAGTGTCTGAAGACGTCTCCATGCCATTCCCAGGAGAGGGGAGAGGCCTTTTCTCTCCCTCCCTCACCTTTTTGCTTGGTCCAGTCTCTGGATTGGTCCCTTCTCACAGGTGACAACAGTTTGGATTTCTATTTTTCTTATTATTAGAATAATTTAGAATGGGTTAAAAAATTGCATTAGACAAACCCTTAAAATACCAGAAGGAACACACAGGGGCTGCCCACTGCACACTCACCCCACAGATGAGCTTGGGGACACACGCCAAGGACCAGGGAAGAAGAGCACGTAGGAAAAAGTGACCCCCCAACACTAGAGAGCTTCTGTGCCTCAAAAGACGCCATCCCCGAAATAGGCCCCTGCACTGGGAGAAAATTGTGCACATCACACAACTGACAAGGGCGAGTGTCCAAAATACACAAAACCTACAAACCCAGCAACAGAAAGAAACACCCCAATCCAACACGCCTCGGAACCCCAGAGATATTTTCCTGGGGGAGTTCAGGAGCCCACAGCCTCTCACACCTTTTATTCAGGTTGAAACTGTCTTGGCTCCTGAGCGAGTCCACCTGCCTCACACCTGCAACCACTTGAACATCCCTGACAGAGTCACAGTAAGTTTGTGAGACATAAAGTCTCCTGCATTCCTGATGCTTCTTTTGATTTTAATATTGGATAGAATCTGAGTCTGCTGTATTAGTTCTGTCCGGTGATTTCCTGTGGTGTCTGAATGTTGCAAATTGATCCTCTCCATCCATCCCACTCGCTGTCCCGCTGTCTCCCCCACGGAGGCCACCCAGGAGACAGAGCACCTGAGTCTCCTTTCTGAGTCTCACACGTGGGCGCCCGGGCTGGATGCTGCTCAGCCAGGTTGGGCGGGAAGGACGGACATTCCCTCATTGGCTGAGACACAACAACAGTCTCGGTGATCACGTGGGTTCCCAGTTAACCCCACTAGCTGCTCCCCTGCCCCTACCCCTGTACTTTCTCCCTGAGCCCCTAAAGGACACCCCGCCCGGGTGCTGACCCCGCCTGCCCTGCCGCCTGGGGCGCCTGCTGAGCAGGAGGGAAGGGGGTGTCCTCTCCCAGGGGCTCGATCCGGGAGGGTCCAGGGCCACCGTCATCAGTGTGGACGGTCACTGGTCAAAGGTGTCTTGAGAAACCGCTGACTGCGGTGCTCAGTATCGCGATTCCCCGGGGAGACACAGGCGAGCCTTGGGGGCCGCAGGCTGCCCACCCGCGCCCTGAGCTCGGGGCGACACCCCTGAAGGCCTCTGGGTGCCGACCCCTTTTGCCAGCTCACCAGTGCGCCCGCCACCTCAGACCCCTGACCCCGGGCCCCCCCCCAGCTCATGGCACCCACACGTGTCAGGGAAGTGAGGCCCCCCCCAGCACCCACAGCGCGGGCTGCACAGACCCGGGGGGCTCGTCACGGCCCCATCTCCTCAGAGCAGCGGCGGATCGTTCCCCTGTCACACGAACACATGAGACAAAATGGAGGACGTTTCCTTTATCGTGGATGAAGAGAGACCGCGGGGTGTGTTTACAGACACAGGAGACGACTTCAAAGGCAGAACACGCGGGACCCTGAACTGCGTCTCCCTCACCCCCGCGTCCCTCAGGGAGAAACCCGCTCACACGCCACAGACAACGCTGACGTTCTCCTCCTCCCGAGCGCCGGGCCTGGCTGCTCTCCCTGGATGGCTGCCGGCTCGGGCCTGGCCCGGGGCCTGAGATGGTGGCTGGGTCGAGCCCGGGGCGAGGTCTCTGGCACCTGAGGCCGAGGCCGCTCACCAGGGAGAGGAATGTGTCCTGGCCCTGCGTCAGGAGTCCATGTGCCTATCCCCAGCAGGGCCAGTTGATGCCCGGGCCTCAGAGTGCGCAGCGTGGGGGAAAAGGGAAGACAGACGCGCCAGGGCCGGGACAGGAGCTGGCAGGAAGGAGACGCCACAGTGACCATCCTCAGACCAAACCTCAGCTGGGACGGTAGAGGGAGTCGAGCAGGCAGAAGGACCGAAGTACACTGCTGAGGGGAGCAGCGGGCGGCAGGAGAGGTCTGTGCACCATGCGCGGCCCTCCTCTGGTGGCCGGGGAGCAGCCGGGGATAGAACCGGCGCTGTGGAGGCTGCGGGCAGCTTTGCAACCCAGCGCTCAACCACTGTGCCACCGGGGATGCCCTGATAAATTAATTTCTTAATATCAATTCTTGATACTGTTATAGTTCACTGGTGGGATATAATGAAAATATAATATATGTATTAAGAACCTGAATCAGCATTATACACATTTATGAGAATATTCATTGCCAACTTGGTATAACATTATTAAAATATTTAAATAATAAACATTGAATGTCTCAAGGTTGTATGAATTTAAAAATGCATGCACAATGAAAATTGTTGTGGACACCAAGGTAACATACATTGAGAACTCTAAAGACTCCACTGAAAAAACAAATTAAATTAAATAACCCACTTCAGTATACTTCAAAAGTTCAAAATCAACACATGAACATCAATTGCCTTCTTAAGTGCAAAAAAGGAATCAGAAGAGAAAAATTTGAGAAGGCAATCTTACATATAATCACAAAATTACTTAGGAGTAACCCTAAAAAGAAAGTGAAGATACCCAGAAAATTGTAAGACATTCTTAAAATAAATTGGAAACACAAAAAAAGGGAATGATATGCCCTCCTCATGGACAAGAAGAATCAGGATTACAAAATATCCATCAGACTCAAAGAAACTCACAGATTAATGCAATCCAAATGAATTTTTTTAATAATAAATTTTATTTTTATATTCCCCATACAATTGCAACCCCCTTATTTTGACCCCAATCCCTCCCCTCACGCCCTCCACCCCCCATAGAGTGTCTCTGGTTCATAGTTTTTTGTTGATTTTGATTTTCACTTTCTTATAGTTATTCATTTTCCTGGTCCCTTATTTAAGTTTTCTAGATTCCTGCTATGAGTGAGACCATCCGGTATTTTTCTTTTTCTTTCTGGCTTATTTTGCTGAGCATGATCCCTTCCAGCGCCATCCATGTTGCTGCAAATTGCATGTGTTTAGCTTTTTTGAATGCTGAGTAATATTCCATGGTGTATATGGACCACATCTTCTTGATCCAGTCATCTATTTTTGGGCATTTGGGTTGTTTCCAAAGCTGAGCTATTGTAAACAGTGCTGCTATAAACATAGGGGTGCAGGTGCTCTTTGGAATTGATGTTTCTGTGTTCTTTGGGTAAATACCTAGGAGTGGAATTGTTGCATCATATGGAAGCTCTATGCTTAGTAGGTCCAGAAATCTCCACACAGCTCTCCATAGTGGTTGGACCAGTGTTCACTCCCACCAACAGTGCAGGAGAGTTCCTTTTTCTCCACACCCTCGACAACATTTGTTGTTGCAAGTTTTTTTTTAATATGTGACATTCTCACTGGTGTGAGATGGTATCTCATGGTAGTTTTGATTTGCATTTCCCTGATTACAGTGATGTTGAACATTTTTTCATATGCCTGTTGGCCATTTGCATTTCCTCTTCAGAGAAGTTTCTTTTTAGCTCTTCTGACCATTTTTTGACTGGATTATGTTCTTTGTTGTTGTTGAGTCTCATCAGCTCTTTGCAGATTTTTGTGATCAGTCCTTTATCATTAGTGTTGTGTGCAAAAATGTTCTCCCAGTTGATGGGGTTTCTCTTTGTTTTTGTTAGTGTCTCTTTTGCTGTGCAGATGCTCTTTAATTTGTCTATGATTACATTGTTCACTTGGTTACATTAACTTGGTTACATATTTCCCTAGGTGATGTACATTATTCAGAAAATAGAAACAGGTGCTATACACAACATGATTAATGCAGTCAAGCTAGGTAACTTAAACAAAGCTAAGCAGGCATTGTAAAATTGAGGGTGACTTCCTATTTTTTATATAGAATCAAGGGGTCCTGGTGCCATGGAGACAGTATGTGTTGTGTTTTTCTCAGACCATTTCACCTCCTAGGGCACATAAGGGCCTTCCCTAGTGGGGACTGTTGCAGGGCTCAGTTCCATCAGTTCTATCATGTGGTTTGTTAGAAAACAATGTTACTCATGGTCACTGAATTGCAAATTGGAGGGCATGGAGAATTATTGGAAACCATTTCATTATCAATCATGTTGGAAGGTACATTTTCTCAAACTACTGAGGTGTGCATTCCTGAAAATGGCATTGATGCCAACACTCATTGTGTTATTCTAAAGCTTATAGAAAATGTCCATGGCTTCAATAACTGGCACAAACAAATGAAAGGAAGTAGCAGGAGCCAGCTATGGAGATTTCTGACATTTCAGAAATTTCCCCCATGCCCAGACCTTGTCGGACAGTATGGGTAGCATGGCCACGCCAATGAAGATGTATTCTCCATAATCACGTTCATAGCATAGGTCATTCTGGACTATGCCACAGATACCTTTCCTTTTCTGAGAGCTTCACAATTTACAAAATCCCTTCAGTAACTTGGTCAGGGACACAGATAAAAGCTCCCAACTACAAATGAAAGTTTTCTGTGTTGCCCCAGTGGGTCAGCACTTTGCGCTCAACACCTTCTCTCTTCTAAAATCTGTACTCAGAGTTGGCCTGCCCTACTTGTAGGCTGTGTCTTCTGCAGGGAGCTGACTCCCAGCAGCAGGCAGTGCCCAGCACATCTTGGTGACCAGCACCCACTTGGAGCCCAGTCGTTCTTCCCAGGGCCTGGGCCAGGCAGAACAGACTCAGCCCTGCTGCCGGCAGGTGGGTGTACATGTTGGGAGGCTGCTTCTGGGATCATGGTCCTACTTACCCCACACACTACCCCCTTTTTGGAGCTAAGTCTCATTAAAGGTTTGAAGTGAATTTTTTCTTGTCCATTTATATATTCACAGATTCATATCATAATCCTGGTTGAACACATGCAAAAGTGGGTGGTACCTGCCCTCACTGGACTAAAAGTAACAGGCCAGGGCCTCCCCGGTGGTGCAGTGGTTGAGCGCTGGGTTGCGAAGCTGTCTGTGATCTCTGCAGTGTCGGTTCAATCCCCGGCCCCCAGGCGAGGGTCCCACATGGCACACAGACCTCTCCAGCTGCCCTTTGCTCCCCTCAGCAGTGTACTTCATCAGTCTGCCAGCTCTGCTCTCCCCTCTGGCTCTGGTGTATTCTCTCACCCTCCCGTGCTTCTGACTGTACCCAGTGCTTGTATAAATAAATAAATAAATCTTAAAAAAAAAAAAAAAACAGACCAGAGCTTAGATTTCAATTCGAGCAATCTATGTATTCACCAGGTTTGTTTCATAGCTGCTATCACAAGCACCTGTAAATCTTTCACACTCATGCAAAGCTCAGGGCGAGTGCTGCAGTTCAGATAGCCCTTCCACAGGTCATCACTCAGCAATCCCATCACCTTCTCCTGAAAGCTTGCCATTGTGGGGCTCTGGTTCTCAGGCATGGTCCAGCTGCTGGATGGGGGATGGGCAGTGGGATGAGATGGAGGATCTCTCACCTAATACTTAACCCCATTGTTCACACACTGGAACCAGTATTGTGAAGACACCTCGGTGTAAAATTGGGAGATAGAATCTGGCTAGGAAGCCTGTTGTATTCAGTTACTAACCTTGGAAGGGGATACCTCTTCTTGGATCTTTGCTATCTCTACCAAGGTCCAGGCCTGCTCTACTGCCCCAGAGTTCAACAGAAACAATATACTGGGCTCTCCAAAGCCCTTGGATTGACCTGTGGTGAGTCTGATGACATATGATCACCACGCAGAGAGAGAACAGCGGAACCCCCTCACAACATGAGTATCTGGTCTAGACAAGGTTTCTCTTTTCCGTAGACTTGACCTTAGTCTTTGTGGTGGGAATATGAGGCTGGTGCATACCAGTTGTTGGAAGAACAGTTTGTCCTGGATGAACTCTACCCCGTGATGTTTTTATAGATTCCACCTCATCACCATGATAAAGAGATCTCAGGCACCAAGGACTACAATTCCCAGCATGCCATGAGTCTGACCTCCAGAAGGGAGATGAGTTGGGGATTGCTGGGAGTTAAACAGTCCCTCTGGGTATAAAATTAAACACCTGTGGGTTTGTGCTCTTTTGCTTTCCCTGCTTTCAGGTTGCACCCTGAGGTCTCAGCTCAGATGGTATTATGGATAGTGTGTATTGACCAATTAACCTCTCTCTGTGCATTCCTCTTCTCACTTTCCCTGCAAATAAACCTTTATCTTATTTTTCTCTCTGTGCCTGCCTTTTGGTCTTGTCCCAATATCTTTTTTTTTAATATATTCATTTATTTATGCATACAAGAACTGGGGTACAGTCTAAAGGTGCAGGGGGAGGGGAGGGTGAGAGGATTCACCAGAGACAGAGCGGGGAACAGAACAGGCAGATAGACTGAAACACACTGCTGAGGGGAGCAGCAGGAGAGGCAGGAGAGATCTGCTGCGCCATGTGGGTAGATCCCTGGCTGGGGATTGAATTCGTGCTGCAGAGGCTGCAGACAGCTTCATAAGTTGCATCTTAACCCCTTGGGCCACCAGGGAATTTCTTGTCCCATGGTCTTAATCGCAGGATTCATCCAAGTCACCCTGTTTTCCGCTGGGGCTGCCCTATAACACTTTGACCTCAGCCTAAATCATGCTTTTTTCCCTACAGGTGAGAGTCAGGGGAAGAAGCAACAAGTCGATATGGTGAGAAACAAGTCCCATGAAATCAAACAGCAGGAAGTCAGTGATGGGACAGAAACCCTGCCCTCAAGCTGAGGAGTGAGGACACAGAGCAGGATGTGCTGTGTTCTTTTATCTCTATCTTATTGATCCCTGTAAAATCACAATAAAGAAGCGTCTTAATTCCAGTTAGAGGTCTGATGTGCCTCATTTTTGGAGCCTCAGAAATGATGTGGGATCCCGGTAAAGTCATGATGGGTGGAACAGCAGCTTGGGCTCTGCCAGGAGCCCATTGAGGTGGGAGGAGAATTCATACACATTGTTGTATGAATTGTTGTCTCCAAAATTGTTGTTCCTGTTGCCATCACACCTACCCAGATCCCCTCTATTGTCCCTCCACTCTCAACAAAATGGTCTGCTTTGGAGCATTATATATGGAAATTCCCTGGCTCCTAGTGTTGCAAGTTTGTATCACAATATATGGAAAAAGAAATTAGCTTGTCGGTCCATCTCTGAAAGACTTGCTTTACTTTTTTTTTTTTTTTTTTAAATAGAGGCATGTTTTATTTATTTATTTTATTTGTTTGCTTTGTTTATACATGCACTGGGTATACTCAGAAGCGCGGGAGGGTGAGAGAATTCACCAGAGCCAGAGCGGGGAGCAGAGCAGGCAGAAGGACCGAAGTACACTGCTGAGGGGAGCAGCGGGCGGCAGGAGAGGTCTGCACGCCATGTGGGACCCTCCTCCAGTGGCCGGGAGCAGCCGGGGATTGAACCGGCGCCGCAGAGGCCGCGAGCAGCTTCGCAACCCAACGCTCAACCGCTGCGCCACCGGGGAGGCCCCTTGCTTTACTTTTTGATACGAAATAATGGAGTGATCCTGCTCTGATGGTCTCTGAACAAGTGCTTTACTTTGAAACAGCATTAAAGTCTCCACTTTCTGAGAATCTTTTAATTAGCATGGTAATCAAATGCAGTCAGTGAAACATAAAAACAATTACTTGTGACTTTAAACTGTTTGCCATTACATAATAAAACTTTAGAAACAATGACAAATCCTGTTTTTCTTGTTAACTCTCAAGCACACTAACTTTTGTGAGGCTTGGAAGTAAGAAAATAAATCATCAATTCATCTTTGTCTGAGACCTTAGCTTACACACATCTGCTGATGGCAAAAGGTCAAGACCTCTATTACGAGGTTTCCACTAAAGCAAAGAAATATTTCATGCTACTTCCCAGGAAGGAATGTAGATTTTTTTATTTCTGAGGTAAAGATATATAAAAAGACTTTCTTTTTCTTTCTGCTAGAATTTGGCTTTTAAAACGTTCATAAAAATAATTGCAACATTCAACTGAGAGCTGGTGGGACTTCATCTCAAGCTCTCCCTAGGTGCCATTCTGGAGTTGGGCCTGAGACCCAGCAGACTATCCAGGAGAGCATGCAAGTCAGAGCTCCTACCATGAGCTCCTACCAGGACAGTGACGTCTGGGTAGGTGAACACACCTGGAGTTGCTCCTGAACAGAGCGGTAAGGGGCAAGCAAGTATTTAAGGAACTTTCATGCAGACTGAGAATGTGAAATGAGCAGATATGTCTATGTCATCGCTCAGCTGAACAAAGGCAGTGGCACTGGCTGAAATCTCGATGCATGCCCCTCTCCAGCAACAGAGAGGAATCACTTCCAGTTTTCCAATGAGAAGGCACATTTAGAGTATTGAGTCACTCACCAAGTATGATGCTAACTGCATCTCCCATGCTCTCTCTACCCCATCAATCACCCTCTGGAATGTGATCTGAGATCTATTCTTCTAGAAGATTACCTTCTACAGGGAAGAGACATCTCCATAGATATCATCCAAAGGAAGACAAATATAACTCAAATGTCTCTCATTGTGTAAGCCATCAAACGGTGGTAGTTAGCATTTCCTAAATTTAAGTATAATTTATCTACATTATTTCTCCCTCCTTGGATTAATTTGCTCATGTGCCCCCAAGTCATTCACTCCTCTCCTTTTACTAAAGATGGATGCCTGACTTCTAGCTAATTCTAGCTCATTTCACTACATTTTTTTTTGTCTGATTGATTGCAGTACCTAAAACACATCCAAACTACTCTATGCAAATCTTAATTACATTCATTGTTGGATGTTGTTTTGCAAATCGAAGTGCTAGAGGTATGTAATCCAGATTTTCTGCTATATCTTCCACCAGAAAGATTGACTGCCTTATACCAACACATCCAACTTGATTGTGCTGATATAGTTCAGAATTTGCATTTGCATTAATTCTAATTTACAAACTTAAACATTTTATATATTATACCATGGCAAATCAGAGTCTGCTTTCCTTCCCTCACTAACAGAACTCACCCTGGAAAATAAAAAAAAACAACTAATATAGAAATTTCAAGAATATGAGATACTCATTTTACCTCAATTGAAAAAAGGTTTCATTTTACATTGAAATAAAATAAATAGGATGCCAAAAATAGGGAAACCATTTATCTATCATATAAAATTCTCTGGATTAAAAAACAAAATCTAACATCCTTCATAAGCAAGAGTAAATATTCTAATAACAATGTTATCAAATGTAATCCAACAAAGAAGTCATATTTCAAAATATATACATTTAACTCAAAATGAATCACAGACTTAATATAAAACCTAGATTGCAATTCGTCTAGATAACAAGGAGAAAAATTTTGTGGCCTTGCATGTCAAATATTTTTTATTAATGATATCAAAAGCTCAATCTATCAAGGAAATGACAATTAAAATTTCAATGTCATATCACTATAGACCCATGAGGATGGCTAAATTAAAAGGTCTAGCTGTACCAAGTGCTGGTGAAGAAAGATGAAGAGGAACTGGAGCTCTCATTAAAACACACACACACACACACACACACAACCACACAAGGGAGAAAGAAAAGAATGATGCAAGGAAGGAAAGAAACAAGGAAGGGAGAGGATGCAGTTGTCTTGAAAAACAATATGACAGTTTCTGCATAAGTTAATTATATATTATATAATCCAAATTTCATTGTTGGTGAGTATCTTAAAGACAATATTTTCTCTCTATTTTGTTGTTAGTTTTTTTGTAAGGAGGATGGTAAACACAGTTCCTGTCACTTTGTTCTGGCTAGAAATGGAAGCCTACAAGCAGTTTTAAGAGACAGAGCTCATTGTATGCAAGCATGGAATATCTGTCAGTAAAATTATGGCCATTGGCCACCAAAGTCATGCTTGGGTTTCCTTTGTTGTGTGTTCTGTATATGTTTCTGTTGTCTTCAACGTACAAGATCACCCCCACTTGCCTAGAAGAGGTCCAGTCATAGCCCTAAATTTCATATTGATGACCATACTTGAGTTAAGTAAAAAGTTCTTGGGTCCATGCTCTATGCCTGCTATTTGTAACACTCTAGTAATAAAGAGGGATTCATCACAGTCTTCAGTATGGAAAAGAATGCCAGATTCACCTGGAAAAGAAAGAAATAGAAGTTTTTCAGGAAATTGAGGACCAGGGCTGCTAACATGTTGAAGAAAGGGACTATGGAGCCCTGGCACATCTGTGCACTCTGTGCTTAGGACTAACATAAGTCAAGTTCATAACACATATCTCAGTCCAATTATGCTGCTTGGGTTTGCCACACTATGACAGATCGCCATCTCATTTCTCTCAACAGCAACTCCATAAGTAGGCACTATTGCCCACATTTTACATAGAAGGAATTGCTGTAAATGTGAAGACTCCTTTAATATTGTTTTTCTAAGCCCTGGTAGAAATTTTAGGTAAAAATGAGATTTTTTTAAAAAAGATTTATTTATTTATGCATACAAGAGCAGGGGTACAGGCCAGAGAAGTAGGGGGTGAGAAGATTCACCAGTGACAGAGCAGGGAACAGAACTGGCAGACTGGTTGAAATACACTGCTGAGGGAGGGGTGCAGCGGCTGAGACACAAGAGGTCTGCTGCACCATATGGTTTGCTCCCTGGCCAGCCAGGGATTGAACTGGTGCTGCAGAGGCTGCAGATTACATCATAGTGTGGTGCTTAACCCCTTGCACCACCAGGGAGTTAAAAAAATGAGATCTTCTATGTTCCACAAAAATCTGTGTTTTTCTAGATCCAAAGAACAGATGCAGGTCCTAGAGCACAGCAGGTATTTATTCAATGGAAGTTTCAATAATACTATTAGGATCCAGCTGGATAGAAAAGAATAGAATTATGCCCATTAGTTTCACTATTATGGTTTTCCTAAATTGAACCATCCAAATTCCTTTTACTCTCTTAATTCTAAAATTCAGAATATTTATAAGAATCTCACATATCTCCATATGTCTACCTGTATGAGTGGCGGCATACTAAATATAAATGTCTTCTCCCCACATAATCCATAATCTCCTCCCAAGCACTTTTTTTTTAATAGAGGCATGTTTTATTTATTTATTTGTTTGTTTGTTTGTTTTGTTTATACATGCACTGGGTACAGTCAGAAGCGCGGGATGGTGAGAGAATTCACCAGAGCCAGAGCAGGGAGCAGAGCAGGCAGAAGGACCAAAGTACACTGCTTAGGGGAGCAGCGGGCAGCAGGAGAGTTCTGCGAGCCATGTGGGACCCTCCTCTGGTGGCCGGGGAGCAGCTGGGGATCGAACCGGCACCACAGAGGCCGCAGGCGGCATCACAACCCAGCGCTCAACCACTGCGCCACCGGGGAGGCCCCCAAGCACTTCTTGAGACAAGAATTATGTGTGTTTTCATCCTGAACAAGGGCACATTTGATGTGTTATCATCATTTCTCTGACTGTATTCTTAATATACCTGGTTTTATTTTCTCATTTTCCAAACCACAATGGTTATGTGTTCATTATGTGATAGGAGAGAGTGACCCCTCTAGAGGGAAGTTTGTTTTCATTTAATGAGAACAGAGGCAGATGAAATTGCTCAGAAATTCAGCTCTGATTATTATGGTCATGTATTCACATGTGCTACAGGTCAGTTGAGTGGGCACCACTTGCTGATTCACTCCTCATCACAAACATATAAAGCTGGCACTATTCTTGCTGTGGTGAAGTAAGGAGACTGAAAGGTCTAGAGGTAGCTAAATGTACCCAGTTTCATGGTTAACAAGTGCTGAAGCCAGGTCTGTCTGGCCTTTTTGAGAGTCCTTTTTTTTTTTTTTTTTTTTGTTTTTGTATTTGTTTTTGTTTTTGTTTTTAATCTATATGAATACTGAGCCCCTGATATGGATCTCTTACTTACCTGAAAAAATACTGCAGTGAGTTGGTGGATCCAAGGTCTCAATTACAGAATTGAAAGAAGACACCTAATACTTAATGTGAAGACTAAAATTCTTGTCTTGGACTTGTGTGTGGTGCCTATAAAACTCTAACATTTGCTTTCAGCATGCCACATTTCTACTTTTGGTAACTCAGCTTCCCGTGTCTCCTGGCCCAATCCCTGAACCAGAAGGCTTGGGCTTCTTCACCTCCTAGGAGTTTGAGTTTCAACTGGAGTTTTCCCACTACCTGGAGTCTGCCTTCTTCCCTTTCTTGTCTCACCCCATTATTCTTTCATTCTTCATATCAGCAGGGGACTCTGACCCAAAACCAGACCCCCTCTTTACCTAGAACCACTTTCATGTACTTTGAAGCACTTGTCTCATTTTGTGATCAGACACTTATTTGTCTTGTGTTATTTGTGAGTATCCTACTGAAGTCTCTCTCACCCACTACAAGCTTCATAAGAAAATGAACAACACAGGGATGCGCTTATTGTGATTATCCAGTGTCTTAAATAGGAGTTGTCCTACATGCTTCAGAGCTGAACAGATCTGAGTCTAATGTATCACTTTGTCACATCCCACCAGTAAGATCATAGCAAATTATGTAATATTTTAAAGTCTGTTGACTCCTCTATGAAGTGGGGACAATGACACTTAAAAACAAGAGTTCCTATCAGAATTGACATTTTAGACAATTGAAACAGAGAGAGTAGAGCCACCTGCCAGTGCAGAAATCCAGGAGATAATGTATTACATGTTCTTGTTATTACCTAACTCTTGAAGATCTCATTCTACAAAATCAACAAAACATTCCTACCCTTAAAAACAAATGGATACAATAGGTCTTATGTCTCAGCTAATTTCCAGCCAAGGAGTCAGGACATTTGTTTATCTGCCTCATGGGCCTGTGACTCTCCCTTTATCATGGTGTTCTTGCTTGGTTGGGTAAGAGGACAGCATCCCCAACCTTCCCTATGGGCCTTGGAGAAAGAAGTCAAAATTATTTCATTTCTCATTTCATTATTTTTAAAGTACTATTGTTATTACTTAGTTTCTATTATTGGTGAAAATAAAATAAAATATTTAAATATAAGATATTGCTGGTTCAGAGACAAAAATAAAACCTTTCCCTGCAAACTTAGTGATAACTCCTAGAAATAATCTAACAGATAATCTCAAAAGGACTCTAAGAGGGTGGGGAAGAACAAGGCACTTACCATTTGAAGAGACGTGCTGTGGTGGCTTCCCTGGGTTTTCTTTTTATTCCTCATATATCCAAGAACATGCTCCAGAAAGGTCCACAATCTAGAACCAACCACCCAACAAACAAATTAAAAACACATGCTTTGTCTGGCCAGAGGCATAGGATAAGAGAAGAGTAGCAGCAGGACTTAGAAGAAATATAGATGTGTGTGCACCAAACAACAAAGTTTCAAAATGTATGAAGCAAAAACTGCCGGAGCTAAAAGGAATACTAAATAGATTAATGCACATGTATAGTTGAGGATTTTAATTATCTTTCTTCAGCAATTACCAGAACTATTAGAACAAAATCAGACATGACAATAATATTTCACAATAGGATCTAATAGATGTTTAGAGAAAATTCCAAGTAAAAAAGGAGAATCTACAATCCAATTAAGTGCCCACAATCATGACATTTTCCCCAAAGAAAGTTTATTTTCACATAGAAATATGTATAACATTTAAACAAAATGTTCATAGAAGTTTTATCAATAACGTAACAAATTCCAAGTCATAAAACAAACCTTAACAAACTTGAAAGTACTGAAACTATGTACAATATATTTTCCAATCAGGACAGTCATATCTTCTAAAGAAACTACTAGAAATCTATCAAAGAAAGATAGCATGATATCTTCTAACATGGAATTGAAGCAATATACTTCTAAGTAATCCTGGGGTCAAAGAGAAAGTCTCAAATGAAATTAAAAAAAACAAAACTTGACATCTTTGTTCCTAAAAGCCCAAACTAGAAATTACCCAACTGATCTTCAAAGATAAATGATTAAAGAACTGTGATACATCCATACCATAGAATTCAGTCCATTCATAAAAACAAGAAGCTATTGCCACAAATTACTTGAATTTCAAGGGAATTGTGCTAAGTTGAAAAATATAATCTCTGCATTTTACAAACTATATTATTTAATGGATATAATATTCTTGAAGTAACAAAATTATAGAGATGGAAAACACATCAGTAGTTTTCTACTGCATGGCCAAACGTGGAGCTGAGGCATCCTGTCTTATCTCTGTCTGTGCCCCATGGTGGTTCACAACACTTGTCCTGCTGTGTTCCAATGCCTGACTCAGCACAGCAGGGAAGAAAAGGAAAAGAAGAAAACATTTCTTTAAGTGGGAAGTTATATTATTGGGATGACTTTTATCTTTTCTCCGAAAGAAGAGTCTATCTTTACCTGACTGGCCTAAATTATTTTTACTTTCCTTCAGTTTCCATAGCAATGTATTTCATACCTCCCCTCATATTGCCGAAAGCAATTCTCCTAAAGTTGTATTTGCTAAGTAATCTGCAAATATGTTCTATCATTGGTTTTCTGGTCATAGCTTTTAGAGAAACTACTACCATTTTGCAAACAACAACAGAGGCTGATCAACAGCTCAGTGTGCTGGTTAGCCATGAATAAATACACGAAATTCAGCCTATATCCTCTTTATTGTTCACCCAAGCATGTGCTAATTAAGTTAAAAATCACTGCAGCTATTGCCTCTGGGAAGACTTGTGTTATTTATGGGTCTGTGAGATGCACACAGAACGGTAACTATTCTCAGGGTCTTACAATCTATTGCCAGGAGGTAAGGTCTGTAGGAAGGAAGAAGACAAGACTTCAAGATGTGTAGAGGAGAAGCACATGAGTCCAACTTGGTCAGCTGATGCTTGATGTGTGTGTGTGTGTGTGTGTGCAAGTGTGTGTGTGTGTGTGGTGTGTGTGTACTGTGTGTAACATGTAGTATGAAGGTGTTGGGGTTTTGTGTGGTGTGTGTGCATGTACATGGTGTGTATATATGTGTGGTCTGTGTGGTGTGGTGCATGTGTGGTGTGTATATATATGTGTAACACCTGAGAAAAAAAAACAATACAAGTCATAAGGCAGGAGGCTGGGGACAGTGACTCTTGTTGGGTCACTATATGATTGTGAGCCTCCTGCCTGCATCCCTCCCACCTCCCATAGGTGACAGCTCCTCTTCTGACCATGACTCCAGCAGAAGTAGCAAATGAGTTTGGCTCTTCCTGGGTGCCATACACACCCCAGCCCCACTTTCTGTGTGCATTCTCCCTTTTATTTTTTAAGATTTATTTATTTATGCATTCAAGAACTGGGGTACAGACCAGAGGTGGGGGGGTGAAAGGATTCACCAGAGAGTGGAGAGCATAACAGGCAGATCTATTGAAAAACACTGCTGAGGAGCAGCAAGCGAGACAGGAGCGGTCTGCTGCACCATGTGGGTTTCTCCCTGGTGAGTTGGGGATCGAATTTGTGCTGTAGTGGCTGGCGATAGCTTGATAGCACTGTCTTTAACCCCTGCACCACCAGGGAGGCCTGCATTCTCCCTTTTAACCTTGAGCAAAGTGTTTCACCTCTCAGTTATTTCACCTGACCAACAGAGGTAAGATACTAATAGTCCCACACCAGATGAGAGGCAATGAGTAAAAGAATGTGCAGATCAAAATGAGCACATGGAAAATGTTAACGACTGTGGTGGTGAGGTGAGTATGGTTAATAATCTGACTTTTCCATTAGAAATTAAGAGGGAACATTTGCATAACGTACCCAGGAAACAGGGAATGGTACTGGGAAGCCTGGGCTCTACACCTCCCCAAAATCAAAAGTGTTTCTATGTCTTAAATCTGTCTGCTATCTCAAGGGCCAACACTTGATGAGACTGTGCTGACCTCTCCCAGGTATGACCAGTAATAACAACTGTTAACTGCAGTTCATGTTTATCCAGTAGGCTTCAACTCATGAGCACTTCTACCTGCAGTGTGATCAGTGCATCCAGTGGGAGCTGATGGGATGGCCAGGGTCATTGAGTAAATGCCATGGCTCCTACTGTCACCTCCAGGCCCCAGTGAGTAAAGCTGGGCACATCTGCATACACTAAATGGCAAGATGTGTCCAGATAAGTACCGGCAGTGACTGGAGGGCCTTACTCCACCCTAGATGGGCCCCAGGGGGTAGGGTCTCTGTTCCAGGTCAGCGCAGTGTCTACCCCCTGCAGGAGCAAGGGTGAAATTGAACCTCTCTCTGTTCACTTTCCTGGGCTGTAGATTTGAAAAAGATACCTCGTTTTATTCCAGTTGTCTTTTGAAAAGCCATGAAAAACATTGTTGAGAAAATAAATAGCCAAAAAATAAATGAGTAAAACAAAACAAAATGAACTGTAAAATAAAATAGACTGATCCTAATTTTAAATAAAGTGTGGTAACCTGCTAAGTCAGGGACCTGATTTATTCTCTGTCATGAAGTGATGTCCTTGCCAAGCTGTCAGTTTGCCTGGCAACAGTGGGCATGGCGTGTAGAGCCCAGGGTCTCTAGGAAAGGGAAGAGCAACAGGCCCCCTACACTTCTTCCCTGAGATTCTGAGTGACTGCTGTTCTGGGGAGGCCCCGAAGGCCTAGGATTGTTACCTCATGCAAGTTCCATGCACTGAGGGGATCAAGGTCCCTGAAATAAAAATAAATAAATAAATAAATAATTCTGGTGAGGTTAGAAAGATAGGAAACATGGTAGCTGTAGAACTGGCCCAAGGACAGAGGGTGAGCAGTACATCTGGGTCTGAGTCTGGACATGGGGTCTGAGTCGGGGCCTGGGCCTGCTGGGACAAGGCAGGCTGCTATAGGGCCCGGGAAGGCCAGGGCACTGGTCTGGCTGGAAGTCATACCAAAGACCTCCTCAGACGGCCTAAGCCAGAGGCCCCAGGCAGCCTGTGCCTGGTATAGTAGGATGCCAGGAAGAGGGCATCCTGGTGGTTGGAGGATTCCAGCAAGAGAGCCTCCAGATTAGTTGGGGAGCATCATGACAGCAGTAGCAGCATCAGTGGCCTCTGAGGGCCCCAGAGGGTCTCTGAGTGCTGTCTGTGTCTTGGCAGGACATTGAATGGTGAGTAATTTTTCCAGGTCTTCAGAGCACCTGCTGTTGGGCATTGATATTCTCTGACCCAGGCGGACAGGATGGTGTTCTGGCCCTGGAGTCTTTGGAAACACCTAAGAGCAGGGGAAGTCCTGGACTTAACCAGTGGGAGGGTTTGGGGGCCAGAGGGGTGAAAAGGACAGTTAGGGGAGGCTCATGTGCTTCACTTTGAGATGCTAAAGGGGAGCATCAGTTATATTCCAGAACTGAAAGATGCACAGCCCAGCTGTATATGCATTTCATTACCTATATACTCATCATGACCAGACGCTTGTTACTGTATACACTGGCATCAACGTTGCCAGCATATTTATTTGGGTTTTAAAGATCAGTTAGGGCATGGTTGAGTTCCAAAGGATCATACTGTACATTAGGATTAAAAATACATGTCAGTGAATTGGATTTATTTAATAAGTGTAGCATGCACACGTTGTGTGCAACATTCATTCGTTTGTTTGCAGAACAGTTGTCCATCTCCCCATCACAGCTAGGGCACACTTAGAATCACTTTTCTTTTCTTAAAAATACTGAAGCAAGATCCAATACGAAGCTGTAACTAGCAATAAAAAATAATTGCTAGCCCTGTGCACAGGTGTTTGAGGGAGACTCGATTCCGTGGGATTTAATGACCACCCCGTATTAAAAGGAAAATGGATTTATTGTGAGCAACACAGGCGATGCACAAGCAAAATTATAAACAGTGCCCCAAACGCGACCAAACTGATAATCATGCATACATACTGTACAGTTTCTTTAGAAATCAGCATCACGGAGGCAAAGTGTCAGCACTCCGGAGAACAGCATGGCAGACATATCCACGTCCAGCAGCTGCAAGCAGCAGCAGCTAGGCGACCACTGTGTTTTTATTTCCCAAGGTCGGATATGGCCAGTATCCAAGCCCAGGGACTCATGGTGGGCTGGTCACGTTTCTGTGCACGACGCCCCGGAGTTACATAACCAGCCATATTTCTTGGTGGTCCCGGACATCATGAATAGTTACATAACCAGCCCTATTTTTTAGCTCCTGGTCCGGGCGCTAGCCAGGCTCCCAGATCAGGGGGTCAAAAGGTGGTCACACATCTTCCAATGTCCCCGGCAAAATGACATTAACACTTTATTTTCCTACAGAAGCCAGACAAGGCCAGCCCTGCATCCGCTATGTTCTCTCAGCAGCATGCTCAACAGTGGGGTTTGGTTGGCAGTTGCTTAATCTTCCTGGACAAAACAAACCATCAGACAATTGTATATACAATACCCGATGGCACTGTCGCAAAGAGTGCCAAAGATCTAACACTTCAGGGACGCGTATCATCTGCTCAACACTTCAGCATGTGCCCACCAGGGCGGGTGGGTCCTCGAGGACAGCCTAGTCTCACTTGGTCCCTACAGGTCCTTAGGTCTAAAATTGGCCTGGCACTGCCTTGCAAACTACACCTGTTTAGAGAAAGATGGTATTAGTTGGAGAGGGTCCTGTAAGTAATCACTGTGGGCAGTAGAAGCATGTAGACTTGGAACCTCGAAGATGCAATCTGCAGAGGCCTGCTTTGTCCCCAGCAGATGCTGGGGTGCTTATTCGTCCAAAGATCCAGCTGCCTTCTTGCTAGAAGTCAAGGTTATTATCGGGGGAACTTATGTTCATCCAGGACACTCACATCACCGTTGGGCCTAAGCAGAGCGTCCCATGAACTCTCCTAACTCCAAGTCTTTCCCCCTTTGGGAGCACTGTCCTTTCTGACCTCTGTCCACACATCAGTAATCACTGCAGTCTCCTGCAAGCTCCCAGGCACCACAGTGCTACCTCTTCTCAATCCTGCCTTGTCATTCGAGATTTATTTGTCTACAAGTTTATGCTATAAAAGGCCAAAATGTGAGTCATAGGTCCATGATGACCAAAACTGGTATGCTTTACCTTCCACAAACTCTGGTGTTTTCATTGCTCTCTTTACAAATATGTTTTACTTGCCAAGAGCACTGGATGTCAGTGAGGCAAAATGGCCAGAATTCCCCAGATTGCAATCGCTTCTGACCCTGGCTGTTGCTGTCCCTACAGATACCTGATGAATGGGTAGTGGGAACTTCTGGATAAACTGGTCCAGATATTCACTGGGAAGCTTCGTCAACACTCAGACCTCCTCAGACATTGTCATCTGATCTCCACTTCAAACTGCATCCTTACTGCTGCTCCTGCCCCCATCCCTAACCTAGCATTACCTGTAGAATTTTAACACTGGCCTGTGCCCAGTGTCTCCAAAAGGTCTGTCTGCTGTTGGATTACGCCAACATCACTCAAATGGCTGTCATACTGGGCCTGTTCTCTGGCACCATTGCCTGCTGACCAGTACTGACCAGCAACACTGACCTGTATCTCTGAGAGAGGTCTGATGTTAGGATTCTCTAGCACTACCTTCCTCTATCCTCTCTGGTACTGTCCATTGTGGCATCTGTCACTGGCCAGCCTGGCCTCCAGAGAGGTGCTGCTTGCTGCTGTGGCACCATCTCAGCAGCAACCCCTGCGGTTACCTCCAGTGGTCAAAGCGAGTTGGATTCTGGTGCACCAATTACAGGTGTGCAACTGGCTTCAGGCCCTCATCAAAGGGATGCCATCTTGTACAAGCAGCCTTTGGTTTGGACTGCTGGACACTGTGAACACTGTGGGCTAGGACAGCTGGCCACTTGTGGCCTTAGAAACTCTTTTTTTTGGGTCTCCCCTGGTGTCACAGTGGTTGAGTGCTGGGCTGTGAGGCTGCCCGCAGACTCTGCAGTGCTGCTTCGATCCCCGGGCACCTGCAAGGGTCCTATATGGTGTGACAGACCTCTCCTGTCTCTCCCGCTGCTCCCCTCAGCAGTGTGTTTCGTCACTCTGCCTGTTCTCTTCCCCACTCTATCTCTGGTGAATTCTCTCACCCTCCTGTGCTTCTGACTGTACCCAGTGCTTGTATAAATAAATGAATATATAAATCTTTAAAAAAAAAGAAACTCTTTTTTCCCAGTCTCCACTTTGTTAATAAACCCCTTTGTTGCTGCACCATGAGCCTGAGTGGGGTCTTGCAATCACGAGTGCAGGGGTGAGGACCCACCGTGACCTGTTCTCAGCCTTTGCACTGTTTTAAGGCTCCACCCTGGAGACACTTTTGTACACACATAAGCAGGCCCATAAGTGTGTTCCCTGATTTCTCCTTATGGCTCCATCCTGCAATTGACCTGTGGATTTTATCTTTCCTATTATGAAATCACAGAGAAAGAAAATAGAGAAAGCACAATTCCCTTCTTTTTCAGCCCCAACACCGCAAATTGTGTCTGATTATTGCCTCTTCCCAGGCTCCAGGCTGATCTGGCTCTCAACAAACTCCAGGAAGATCATCTCATAAAAGTGGGCCTTTTTGACCAATATCTGCGGTGAGTTTGTGCTGTGTTTTGGGGCACCGTGAAGAGGCAATCTTTTCAGACCTGTGAGTTAAAAGGATTGTTGGCTTGTCTCAGGAATCAGATGCTTTTATAAATATAAATTCCCACCCCATACTCTTTATATCAAGTCCCACACCTCAGGACATCCTGGCTGAGGCTTAACTATATCCTCTATGAAGAATCATTTCATGTGTAGTAAGATTACGAAGTGCATTGCCCTCCAAATAAAGCAGCAAGTCACCTAGCAGTGTGAGTAATGCAGGATAAAATAGATTTCAAGAAACCCCTATTAAATATTCAAATAAACATTATAAATGCTGCAGAGCCACTTTATAGTTTTCTTGGATGGCTATTATAAAATCATTAAAGATCTTCAATGCAAATCAGGCTGCATTATGAGATTTCTGGAATATGTCAATGCTGTAAAATTATGTGGCACATGCACGTGTGCCTGTGTGTGTCCAAATGCTGCAAGGCTCACACTAACGATTGTGTCCCTGGCTTATCAGTAGCAATCCTCCATTACAACACCACACAGCCAGCAAAAGGGCCCAGAATTCCCAAGGCAAGTTTATAGGACATTCTTCCCCATATCAGTCTACAAGCTGGTGGGAACAAAGTCATAGCATGTTTGGAGTAATCCAAACCACAGACATAGAAGTGCGTGTGTGATGTCCACCCGCCTTGCTCCTAGAGGTGCCTTGGGCCCCAGCACAGCTTCCCCTAAGCCAGGCCATCCTAGCCTTGCCTGGAATTTTTTTTCTCAAACTTGTGGGAAGACTTTGCCCACAGAACCTCTCTTCAATCTGACCTGCCTGTGGGTCCTCTTCCTTCCTCACTCCTGAGATCTACTCTCACTTTTGTCTACTCAGACTCCCAGAAAGAGTTCTCACTCACTGCCCCTTCAAGAGCAGAGATGTGGTAACTGCAACCTCTTAGAGGGCTTCGGAAGAAGAGCTGAGAGTACCTGACCACCTCCTGGGAGATCAAGGGATAGGACAGCACGGCTCACAGGTGAGTCCACTGCAGTGAACATGTTGGGTTACTCAGAGTGAACATGTTAGGTTACTGGCAAGCCTCAGTCACTGTGGGAGGCAGCCAGCAATGGCTGGCCTTCCAGAGGCTGATGTAGCAGAACACTATGTGGGTACACAGGAAGATATGTGAATGCCAGATCTTGGCGCCATAGGGACGCCAAATGAAGAGCACCAGGGCTGAACTCAAAGCACAGACTGGGGAACCAGACTCATTGTGTGGTTGAAACAGAACTTTTGGCTTCTATTTGTTCTTGGAGGAATCCGGAATGTGGTGGCGGCACCCACTATATTGGGATGGTATTTATGTGGCAAGATTGCAAGCAAGACCCTAAAAGGGACCACCTGAGTGAGCTGAGAAAAATCTATGCTTACAGTGACTAGAGGAAGAAAGAATGGAAGTAAGTCAGGGAGAGGCAGGTGTGGTGTGGGCACAGCAACTGTCCTACACACACTCCCTGCCATGGAGTTCAGAGTGGCTAGATGTAAGACCTACTTAAACAGCTCATGAAGACAGGAGGGCCAAAGATGGGAAACACTGAAACCCTGAAACCCTGCTGACCGAGAGAGAAACTGCCCCTTTAGCACCCTGGCAGCTCCAGGCAGGAGACAGCAGCTTCTCAGGGCTCCTCGGCTGAGGATCCTACGTCAGGCTCTTCTTGGGAACTTCAGAACAAGGCTTTCTTCTCAGGATGAGTCTCTTTGGGACTCAGTGGGTCATGATGAATGAGTAAAGGAAAGAACTAGGAACAGTGCCAGTCCAGCGGGGAGACACCCCTGTGTGGTGTCTAGGCAATGGTTAAACCCATGGCAAGCCCTGTATTCGAGAGGATTTTGTTGAACAGGGCATAGCTTCGGAATGTCCTGTCATACAAACATGGGGTTGGGTGTCCTATGACATTTACTTAAACTTTCTCAGTCTCAATGTCTTTATCTTAAAAACATGGATAATGACATCTACCTCTCAAAGGAATTATGAGAATGAGTTGTCCTTTGACATAGAGCTTTCTGCCTTTTCTTTGGCACTCAGAGTGTATCCAGTGAATGTTTATGGACCAAGAGTGCATCATGACCACAGGTTGAGAACTGTTTTCATTCAGGATTCTGATGTGACGTACTAGGGTTGATCTTGCTTATTCTCCATGGGTATTTCCTGTAATGACACTCACGGGCCTGCCTTGGTTTCTGAATATCAGGTCATGAAGTAGCAGTGAGTTGAAGTCATTTTGAAGACCCCTCAGTAGTGCCTGGATCAAGCAAAATGAACTAATTACTCCAGAGTAAGAAGGTGCTGAAGAGTCTGTCTGAGCCGGGGAGTTGAGTGGGAGAGGACTCAGAACCCAGAGAACAGCCCCGACTGCCTGCGAGGCTCTTCATGCTCCTCCATGCACAGGCGGATGACAGCTAGGCCTCAGCATGTCAATCAATCAGGGTTACTTCTGTTTATCATTTATTATTATTGTAATTATTAAGATAATTTCAGAACTTCACCTCAACTGAAATTTGTCTGCTTCAGTTTAAACAGTGAAGGAGACACAGGATTCCTGCCCCCCACAGTTGCTTTTTGGTGTCAGTCTGTGCTGGGTTCTGTGTAGAAACCGAGGCTGCCATGTGGAGTTGGCACCTTCTCCATAACAGTGAGACAGGTGTTTGGATGGAGGGAATCCAGGTGTTCTGAACCCAACTCAGGGTCATGGGGGACGTCATGAAGCGGTGACACCTGAGCTTAGATCAGAAAGACAAATAAAAGTTGGCAAGATGGAAAATTAGGAAAGGCTAGGTTCTTCAATTATTATTGATTTAGTATCTTATTGTCTAGTCAATAGGTGTAGAGTAGTGAAGATATAAACCTTTATTCTAGGAGGTGATAAAATCATGGGTAACAACTGTTTCCAAAGGAGAGGTGGACATTGCTGAGGGGCTGCCAGTGGGCAGACACAGGGTGTCTGTGGCTCAGGAAAGTCTTCAGTGGAGATTTGAATGCTTACCAGGAGTTTGGTGGTTTATATAGGAGTGATTCAGGCAGAAGGGAGAGCACATGAAGAATCAGAAGTTTGAAGACTTGTTGGCAGTTTCAAGGAAGTGAAAGAAACTCAGTCTATACAGAGCATGGGGAGTAGAGGGGAGGAAAGGGTGAAAGGGGAGGGCCAGGGAGGGGCTGACCATGACAGTTTTTGAATCCAAGTGAAGCTTCATGGACAGGCGGGAGCATTTCAAACATGGCAGTGATGTTTAGATTTCTGGATATAGAAGAAGAATAATTTGGGCTCTGTTAGGGAGAATGAATTGAGGTGAGACTGGCAGTAACTTAACTCTCCAGGACAGGTCTACTGGTTCAAGTGGAGCGAGGAATCCTTTTCAGTATTCACTTTATTAATTAGGATGGTTGTGGTCTGTCTGAGCCTCGGTAGGGACAGTGGATATTGAGATTGCAAATGGATTATGCCGACGTTTGTACAATCAGTTAGGTTAGAGAAAGATTTTAAACCCAAAACTGCATATCACAAATCCTTTCATGCTTTCAAGGATAATCTTTCACCAATGAACATGCTTCTTCCTGTCAGCTTATTGCAGAAAGAGGAGTGGCAAGTGAATCAGCCTTCCTGCACAAAGTGGGTGACAGTGGCATCAACTGTGCATGTGTCACCTGTCCTGCTGCCTCGCTCCCACAGGCATGGTTTCCTGAGGCCCCAGATTTCTCTGTCAGCATGGATGCCACCCGCAGTGTGTGGTCTTAGACCCTGACTGCACTCAGTGGCAGGTGCTGGTGGTCAGTTGCACAGGAGCACATCCTCAGTTGCACATGAGCTGCCAAAGTGACCAACAATCTGCCCCACCCTGTTCAAACTCAGACAAAGTAGGCTCATGATGCTCTGCTTTATTCTTTGCAAACCAGTGTCAGAGCAACAGGGCCTGGCGTTTCATCTTGCTAATGGTGGTCAAATTTAATTAATGTTCAAATATTTTATGCTCAGGACTTGATCAATTTAAAATCATTTCCAATTAATCTGATGTTTTAAACCAGACATTCCTTGCTAGGACAGAGACTGTTGATGCAACCAAATGCTCACCTCCAACCTCCGTAGTGATCAGGTGGGGTCACAGTGCTGCTTGGTTCACAGGGGGTTGTAGCCATGTGCGGTATAAAGCACTACCTGGTCTAGACCTTAAACATATTCCACCCAGTCCTCTAGCTTTCTCCTACTCTTCTGTGATGAGGCCCACCCTAGATTCCCTGTGCCAGCTGACAGAACTACAAGGGGAAAGAAGGCCACTGAAGTCCCTTGAAATTTGCTTGAGTGAGAAATAAATTGTCCCTTTGTTATACCAGTGGATTTGGGGCCTTATTTATACGGCACAGCATATCAAGACTAACATGCCTATGCAACCCTAATTACAGCTGGTATGACTATTTTCTAAAGTGAAATTCACCTCCACTGTTTTGAGAGGACCCATATTCAGGACATACCTGCTCTTTGCCACATCTTAGAAAAAGCATGATTATGATGGAAGTGTTTTAACTCCCATGGGGCCATCCAGGAAGTATGATAAAGATGCCTGAACATTGGACCTGGGCAAGGAGAAAGGCAGATATGATGATGTAGTGTTTTCCTTAAGAGAGAGAGAAATCTGGAGAGAAAGTCCACTCTTTTCTGATTTGCTTAGTTTTGATTTTGAAGCACATGAGAAGAAATGAACAATTCCATGTTGGAATGCTGGTTTAAGGTACCTGTATATATCCTTGTTCAGAATCCAGTACAAGTTTGGATACACAAGCTTAAAACATAGACAAGGAATTGGCACTGGAATGATAGAATTTGGGTTGTCAATGTATAAATTGAAGGCATCAGACTAACTAGCTCACCTCAAAAGAACAAAAAGTAAGAAAGACAAAATCATATGCTAGAACCGAAGGAATACTCACAGCAAGCAAGCAGATACTTTGCAGAGGTTGTGAAGGAGGCAGAAATATGTGTGTGAGAAACAAGGTAATGTGGTGTCGAGGTAACCAAGAAAACAAGGAGGAGGTAAACTAGGCTCTTGCCTTCTGGTGGGAGATCTGGATTGAAAACCAAGTGCTGTCAGACCTGAAGAAGCTGATAGGGCCCAGCAGGGCAGCATGGATGGAGCCGGTGCAGGGGATGCCCCGTCCTGAGGGGTGACTGGGAGGCTGGTGACACTTCCAGGAGCCCGGCTACCATGAGTCATGGGAATGAAAGTAAAATGATTTATGCCTGAGGCAGAATTGTTTTTTTAATAAAAGGGTGAGTCAAGTTCCCATGCCAGTGGGAAGGAAGAGACAAGGAACCTGTCAACAGGTTCCTGTCAACAGGAACCTGTCACTGAAGCAGGCAGGGCAGGGGCAAAGATAGGGAAAGGCTCTGGGCTAGACACACTCACAGTGTGGGCGCCTGGGACGTTCCCCACGAGAGGAGTCCATTCTCATAGTGAAGATGGATATCCACCAGGAGATGGAAGAGATGGAGAGGAAACTTGGGGAAGCCTTTAAGGGAGCTGGGGAGACAGCTCCACGTTGCTGGGCAACGTAGAAGCCTTGTTCTCACAGTGAAGGCTGAAACCATAAATTTGTAGTGCAACAGTCCACATAGTCTTCTGTTTTTCTCAGATTATGTTGAACAAGATGTTTGTGAAAGTGACAACAGCAGACACTGAAATATTCTGGGATTGTGGTTTTATTGAATTAGTGTGAATGATAAAAAGAGGCGCAGAAGTGAGGGCAAAGGAGGCAAACTGAGCTGGAGGTCCCAGTTCTCAGGTGATAGAATCACTTTCTCCACAGTGAGCACTTTTACAACAGCCATCGTCCCCTCTCCCCTTTATAAGAATTAAGAACAGATTTCATTCCTTTAACATTTAAGAGACAAATTTGATGTTGTAAAAAATAATCTTGAGACTCTGCTCTAATGGAAATTAGACTCATATGTTATCTGCTCATCCATTAATCTATCCATCTTTAACCCGTCCCTCAAGATGACTGAGTATCCTCTGCTCTCAACAGTTCCCTGAGAGAACAGAAGTGGATACTGTGGGCCACATCTTCTTCCCTTGAAGTAACTTGAAACACAACACCCGTCCTTTCTCTCAGGCCTCAGAGATAGCATCGGGTTTTCTCCAAAAGCCTGTCAATCTGCAGCTACACCTTGTCTGACACTCTGCAAGAGCACATGTGATGCCTCCTGTCTCTTCAGTACAGTCTGACTTCATAATGTTAAGCAGACTCGAACAATCATCAGCAGGCATTTTTTGTCAAAGCATTGATGTTATATTTTCTGATCAATTCATTTCTTCATAAAAATAGAATGGCAAAACTATTGGGCTTAAAATGAAGTTGTTGCAACTTTCCAGACTGTGAACCTGCATTGTGTTGAGTCCATGGTAGGTACTCAGTAAGTCCTCAGTATTTATAAATAGTTTCATGGTTTGCAAATATGGCTTTTTCAATGGAGTTACAGTGTCTAAAACTACTAAAAGTAGAAACATACAACATCAGGTTCCACTGTTTGTAGTAATACAGCGAACTTGGCAGGGAAAGGATGGTCAGATCAGGAGGAATTTAAGTTTCCTTACTATAGTGGCAGGAAGGGCCAGTGCAGGTTTTCTATGATTGGAGCAGACAGTAAAGGAGAGTCCTGGAGCCCTCGGTGGCTCTCCAGGCTTTTATTGCCATTTTACCAGGTACACAGCAGGCAGGGGTGCTGGGGGGCCATTAGGCGGGCAAGTCATCCAGCCCCCAGCAAGTCTTCAGTCTTTCTGGGTTCTCTGGCCTTCTCTTGTGGCCACTGCTTCTCTGCAATTTCTCCTTCTCGTTCTCTTCTGGTAGTTTAGTTCTGCTCTGCTGCATCCCCATGATGCCACCCTTATAAGCACCATCTCAGCACAGGTGAATCCCACCTCGATATGGCCACACCCCACTCCAGGTGCCCGCCATGAGGCATGCATTCAGGACCACAAGGATCCATCATCAATCCTAATGGTGGGAGGGCAATTATTTACCCTACCCTTACAATCCTGAGCTTTTATGATTCTAGGAAATTCTGATCCTAGAAAATGGAAATCAAAGTGATCAAAATCTGGATTTCATTTTGGAATGTCAGATAGGTAGGTGTAGGTGGCCCTGCTGAATTGCCTCTAAAGGAACTCGAGGGAGTCATAGTCCTCGCTGCAGGCATATAAAATTGTAAGCATTTGTGTAAATACCTAGAAGCAGAGTTGCTGGATACTATGGAAGCTCTGTCTTTAGTAGGTCAAGAAATCTCCACACAGCTCTCCATAGTGGTTAGACCAGTTTGCACACCTACCAGCAGTGCAGGAGAGTTCCCTTTTCTCCACACCCTCGCCAATATTTGTTGTTGCTAGTTTTTTAAATATGTGCCATTCTCACTGGTGTCAGGCGGTATCTCATTGTAGTTTTGATTTGCATTTCCCTGGTTACAAGTGATGTTGAACATTTTTTTTCATATGCCTGTTGGTCATTTGCATTTCCTCTTTGGAGAGGTATTTACCCAAATGACACAGAAACATTAATTCCAAAGAGCACCTGCATGCCTATGTGTAGGGTAAGGTTAAAGGTAACAGGCTTTTCTGCCCTTCCACCATCAGGATAGATGAGGGAGCCCTGTGATCCTGGGTGCATGCCTGATGGTGCGCACCTGAAGTGGGTACACCTGAGCTAAGAGACTGATTTTATAAGGGTGGTGCAGAAGAGTGCGGTGTGGTGGTAGTGCAGTGTTAAGGGTGGAGGAGTGGAGTGTATGGAGGAGTGTGGCGACTACAAACAACGGCGAAGAGCATGTGGCTGCTAGAACCATTCCTAAACCTGCCCGGAATGGGTTGGTTGCTTTACAACTGGCGTAGATGGCAGGACGTTTCGAGGCAGGACAGCTCTACGCAGACAAAACCCTTTGAAACCTGGGGAGGGATCCTGGGATGGCCGGCCACGAGCAGATGGTACTCGGTGGCCAACCTCCTTGACCAGTGGGCACCTCCCCAGGAATGGCCAGAGGTAGATGGATCCCCGGGGCAGTTGGAACAGGCCCTGTATGAAATTGAAGAAACCCTGAGTGGATGCAGTGCCCACGAAGCGGCAGGAGCCATTGGATGGGTGTTTCTCACAGCTCTGCGAGAGTCCAGGCAGAAAGAACAATCTAGGATCCAGCAAGTACTGGATGAGATGCGAGAAGAGATGCGGATACAGCAACAACATTTGAGGATTCTGGAGGAAGAAGTTCGGAGAAACCGACCCACCCCTCCAGAGATGCCAGACTCTGTCTCAGGAAGGAAGGAGAGGGAGGCTGGCCCTTTGCCCGAATTGCAGCCAGTGGTGGCAAACCAACCTGCGACTCCAGAGATGCCAGACCCCTCCTCAGGAGAGGAGGAGAGGGAGGCTGAACATTTACCTGAGTCCCAACCGGCAGTGGCAAACCAACCCACAACCCCGGAGATGCCGGACTCCTCTGGAGAGGAGGAGGAGGCTGGTCCCATGCTCCGGGCCCGCCCGGTGGTGACTCAGAAAACGAAGTGGAAGCGACCCATGGCCCCAGGGGGTCTGGCTGCGGGACAACCTTAGATAATGTAATTTACTACCTATCGACCATACACCCAGGTGGAACTGCTGGATTTGGGCAAACAGTTCCGCCAGAAACCAGGGGAACCCTTGGCAGCCTGGCTGCTACGTTTATGGGACCTGGGGGTGATGGGATTATTTGCACGGCTCAAGACATGGAGAGACTGGCCTCTGTGACTTCACACCCATCCTTGCGACAGAGGCTGCAGAACAGCCAGCGGTATGATCAGGGCGACCACACCCTCCTGGAGTGGATAATGGCTGCCATACAGACAGTTTGGCTGATGCAGGAGATGTGTCAGAAACAGTAAGCGGATGGCAGACATACACCAAGCTGGTGCAGGTACTTCGGGAACTGGGGATGCGGCAGGCCATGTTTACTGTGAATACACATGGTACTGATGATGAGTGTTTCACAGTAGGGATGAGAGACTTGATATTAAAGAATGCCCCCTCATCTACATTTGGATTTCTCATGGCAGTTCTAGCACCCTATGTGGGACGTCAGATACATGATGTCACCACAATGATAGCCAGCTTGGCAGAAGTTGAGAGCCGGCGCTGTCAGAAAGGAATACGGGTAGTTTCTGAAAGGTCAAAAGGAATGCCAAGGAGGGCCAGGAGGCCTCTTGGCATCACAGAACCTATAAAAGTCACCCATAACCAAATGTGGATGGATTTAATAAGAGCAGGGGTAGATGGCACTAAAATAGACGCGCAGCCCAATGCATATTTATTAGAATTATGGCAGCAGCTGCGAGAAGACCAGAGGTTCACACCCATGAGAAGGACTGCTGCTCAGGGGGATCCTGGAAGCCCCAGGTCTCAGGTGTGTGCCCTGCGCCTGGAAGATCATTTGCTGCCAACCCCGTCCTTGGGTGATGGTCTGATATTCTTTGAATAGGGTGAGGGCCAAAGAACCCGTCCACAGGGGATGGGCGGGGACCAGAGGCCACATGTGGAGCTTGCCATCCACTGGTCCCCGACTAGCGTACAAAGGGTTTTAGCTCTAGTAGACACAGGAGCAGAATGTACTCTGCTCTATGGAAATCCAGAAAGATTTCATGGGTCTACTTGTTATATTGATGGCTATGGAGGCCAGTGTGTCAAAGTGACAGCAGTGAGACTATCTCTGGGGATTGGGTGATTACCCCCCAAAAGAGTAAAAAGTATATGTATTGCCCGTCCTGGAGTACATCCTGGGCGTGGATGTACTATGTGTCTTATGGCTAGAAACCACAGTCAGAGAGTTTCACCTTAGAGTGTGAGTGGTAAAGGCAGTGGTGAGAGGACACACTAAGCATCTGCCTCTACAACTGCCAGTCCCTAGGCTAGTGACTAATACCAAGCAATATTGGTTGCCCGGAGGCTACAAAGAAATTACAGGCACAATATCAGAGCTGGAAAAAGCGGGCATTGTGCGTACTGCCCACACCCCTACATTTCTCTGGTGTGGCTGGTGAAGAAGCCCAATGGCTCTTGGCGAATGACAGCAGATTATTGTGAATTGAATAAGGTAGTTCCTCCCTTGCATGCCGCAGTGCCTTCAGTGGCAGACTTGATGGATCATCTGAGTCTGTCACGAGCTGGGAATATACCATTTTGTAGCCAATCTGGCAATTTTTTTTTTTTTCGAGAGATATAGCCCCAGGAAGTCAAGACCAATTCACCTTCACCTGGGAAGGCCGGCAGTGGACATTCACTGTGCTGCCACAGGGATACCTGCACAGCCCCACTCTTTGTCACGGACTGATGGCAGCAGATTTGGCTCGCCACAGAGGGAAAACGTTCCCGGGCTACTCAGCAGTGACTGCGGCGAGCGCCAGGGGCCTTTTAACAGACTTCACGTGTCCTTCACACTATTTCCTCAACTCACCCCGAAAGGCCGCAGAGCAGGGTGAGCAGAGTCCCAGGGAGACAGCACCCCGAGCAGCATCCACATCCTCCACCCCAGCTCTTTGCAGGAGGACGGCCCCGATCACTCTCTCCTTAGGATGGAGAGAGAGTCCACACTTCACCTCACCTTGGCCGACATGTCGGTCACCGCAGCCAAGCTCAGGAATGTCTCAGGACACGAGCTGGAAACGCCACCTCTCCCGGCCTGAGACTGCTTGATGCTCATCCCTGCTTGTGAGAAGGTGAGCAGCTCATCCTGGCCTGCTCTAGGGATGTATTTCCTGTCTCTCAGAATGTTCCACATAATCTTGCACACATCCAAGTTTTTACAGATGTGTTTCATGAATCTACACATATTTATTATTAGTATTCTTCAAAATGATATCACAAGTCAGATTAATTTATAAATGGGAATTTGATAAGGTAACTCTAGCTCAATTATGTGGCTTTCCAAAATACTCGTTTAACAAATACTTAATATTTATTTATTTATGCACACAAGAGCTGGGGTACAGGCCGTGGATGCCGGGGTTGAGAGGATTCACCAGAGACAGAGCAGGGAACAGAACAGGCCGACTGACAAAATACACTGCTGAGGGGCACAGCAGGCCAGTCAGGAGAGGTCTGAGGCAAATATCAGTCAGCTCCCTGGCCGGCTGGGGATCCAACTTGTGCACAGTGGCTGGCAGTAGTTTGAGAGCACTGTGTTTAACCCCTGGGCCACCAGGGAGGCCCCTTACCTTTAGTTTGAGGTCAGAAGTGTGACTCCTTCATTTCCCCCCACTTTTAATCAGGTTTGGTTATTTGGGTTCTTTTGTGTTTCCATATGAACCTCAGTAATCTTTGTTCTGTTCCTTTGAAGAATGCCATCGGGATATTTATTGGGGTTGCAGTGAATCTAGAAGGGGCTTTGGGTTGGATGGCCCTTTGGACAACGTTGATTCTTCCAACCCATGAGCTGGGTCTCTCTTTCCATTTCTCTATGCTTTCTATTATTTTTTTCCCATGATGTTTGATAGTTTTCCTTGTAAAAGTCTTTCACCTCCTCTATTAAGTTTATTCCCAGTTAATTTTTTGTGTGTGCAATTGTAGGTGGCATGGCTTTGTTACTTTCCTTTTCTAGTTCATTATTTGTACTTAGGAAGGCATATGTTTTTCAATGCAGAGTTTGGTGGCATTACATACACTCACTCTGTCGTGTAACTCTCATTTCTGAAACCAGGGTGTCCCCAAAGGCTTACATACATCCCCAAAATAGACCTGCGTTCTTTCTGCTCATTGCTTAACTGTTAACAAAGTCAAACTACTCTTTGTCTTCTAGCCTGGCTACATTACCATGATGAAATTGTTCTTCCCGAGCAGTTCTGCTTCTCCAGAGAAAGAGAACCTCGCAGCCCAAGACCGGACATCCACCTCGGTATCTTATGGGTACACTCCCTTTCATCCAGGGGATGAACTTAGGGGTGGGGGCGACCAAGGGAGATGGCACAGACCTGCAAGTAGCACACACCTCTTGTCCCCATATCCAAAGGATAAGCTCCCCACACAAGAATGAACCCATAGCCTCCCTGCTCCGTAAGTCTCAGACCGTGAAGCTGTACAGCCACTGCAACAAGAGCTCCATCCCCAGCCAGGGAGCTGACCCACAGGGCGCAGTACCTCTCCTGTTTCCCCGCGGCTCCCCTCAGCAGTGGATTTCAATGGATCTGCCTGTTCTGCTCCCCACTCGTCTCTGGGGAGTCCTCCCCCGCCACAGTCCACTCCCTGTCCCTGGAGCTCAGGGCTCCTGTAGTGTCCTCACCACTGGAGCATGGACAGTGTCTCTGGGCTGTGCTGATTCTGCGCGTCCTGACCCCGGGATGCGGCTGAGCTGGGCAAGGTCCCCATGGAACACGGTGGAGGCCTCTCCTGGGCCTCCACCGACAGCATCACCACCCACCTGGGCCGCCCACCCATCCACAGAGGCCTCACCTGCCACACCCCTGGATGCCCCAACACACCTGCAGGGGGACGTGACAAGAGTCCCCTGAACCCCTCACCTTCAGAGCACAGAGTGACCCTTGCTCCAACAGCCCACATGGGTCACGTCACAGCAACAGACACTTCCAGGGAACGTGGCACTAGCAGAGGAGCGTTGTTTTAGCAAACCCTGCAGGCCTCTTTGGACCAGGTCTGAGGTGAAGGCTGAGGGGCCCAATGCCATCTTTAATGGGCGCTCGAGGACACCTAGGAGCCTGCAGCATCGTGGAAAACAGCCTGTGGCCTGGGGGTGAAAACCTCAGCGACCTCACATGGTGCGTTGAGGAATATGGCCCGTGGCCCTGACACTCCAGGTGGAGTTTGAAGGGACCAATGTACCTCCCCCTGAATCAGGGAGGATGCTCTCAGGGGACAGACACTCCATCAGTCACCAACTTGGAAACACAGGACGGGGGCTCTGGCTGTAGAGATGTTCCTGACGAAGGAAGCTGCGTAGAGGGCGCGGGCAGGGAGGAGCGGGCGCCCAAGTTCCAAATCCATGATCAGGGAAACAATCCCCAATGGACGGGCCCCGAGCCCAGCCCCGCGGAGAGGACGCCGCAGAGCCGACACAGGGCACGACTGCAAACCCACAGACTGAGGCTAGGTGTGGACATGCAGGCGAGTAACTGGGGGCAAACTCAGTGGGCCTCGGAGCCTCGGGAGATCCCTCAGGCCAAGCCCCTCAGCAAGAGACACGCCACAGAGACCCCCACGACCAGCACCCATTCCCTTCCCACCACAGCCGTGGGAGCCCCTGCTTCTCGGCCCCAGCGGCCACCCCTCGGGACCGTTCTGCTCAGGGAGCTTTCTTGTCCTTACTTCTGTGAGTAAATGTCTGGCTCTTCTGGAACTCTGGGCTCCACTCGGAACTACTTTCACACAAAAGAGAAGAAACGAAGAAGAGCACATCCGAGGCCTCAGACTCCGGGCCTGCTTCACAAACTCTCTGCTCAGCATCATCATGGCGCCAAAGAAACACACCAGAAGGTGCCCGGGGCCGCTGGGGGAAGGGGGTAGCGAGAGTGACATCAAGGACTTCCTCAGCCACCACCTTCCATGCCAACCACTCACCCCAAGCTATGAACTGACTCAGACAAAGACCACATTCAGGGCATGGCCAGCAACGGCGGAAGGGATTATGTTCAGAACAAAGAGAGAAGGAAAAGACCTGGATTACATTGATCACCTCCAGGAGGAATACAGGGAAATGAAGAAAGTGTCAGGGGGAAAAAGACAAAAGTAGCAGGCAGATGACAGCTGAGATGCCAGCAGGGGACAGGGCAGAAGAGGGCCCAAGATGGGAGGGAGAAGCACCAGGGCCTGGGGTGACGGGTCACAGGGATGGTGGGGACAGGACATTTGCAAGAATTATACAGAAGGGGAGCAATCCAATATTGCCCAAAGATGAACAACAATTTAATAAAAAAAAAATAAAAGGCAAGAATCCTTTCCTTTAAAAATAATATAGGGGCCTCTGGTGGCACAGGGGTGAATGTCTCAGCACTATGAAGCTGTTCTCAGTACTGCAGACACAAGTTCGATCCCTGGCCAGGGAGGTGACCCACATGGCAGAGTAGACCTCTCCTGTCTCCCCACTGACTCCTCAGCAGTGGATTTCAGTAGATCCACCTGTTGTGCTCCCAACACTCTCTGTGGAGAATCCTCTCACCCCCTTATACCTCTGGCTAGCACCCCAGTTCTTGTAGAAGTAATGCAGTAATGCAGAAGTAATCTTCCAAAAAAATTCCCTCATTTTGTAGAACTGGGGTGTAGGCCAGAGGTTCGGGGGTGAGAGGATTCACCAGGTACTGAGTGTGGCAGCAAACAGGCAGAACCACTGAAATACCTGGCTAATTGGAGCAGCGGGTGACACAGGAGAGGCCTGCTGCGGCCTCTAGCATATGTGGGGCGGCTCCCTAGCTGGGGCTGAAACCCTGGCCAGAGCAGGCAATAGCACTGAGACTTAACCCCGAGGCCACCAGGGAGGCCCCAGGAAACCTTCATCACGAAAGGTAGGTAAAGAAAGCTGCAGACCTCAACCTATAGCCGATAGCACACAGCTCAACGTTTCCTTCTAGAGAAGGACATTTTGGTGGTGAGCAATTCCAGCATCGGGGGGCACCACAGAGACTTAGAGTACTGGACAGAACGTGACGCCTAAGTTAGAAAACCCAGAGAGATCCCTTACCCACGCAACATGCAATGTGCCATGTAGATAGATAGCTACCGTGGACATGAATAGCATCGCCCAGGAACTTAAGAGGATACTAGAAGCAACAGCAACAGGAACAGAGACATCATCACTGCATGAACTTGGGAGAAGAGTGAACCAGGTAACTCCACGCAATTAGGAGTGAAACTGTATGTCAGTTCCCATTGCTCTCAACTGAATGATGTGGTTTGAGCTCCTAAGTTTGAATATTTTTTTAAAGATTTTTATTTATTCAAGCATACCAGAACCAGGGTACAGGCCAGATGTGTGGGAGGGTGAGAGGATGCACCAGAGACAGAGCGGGGAACAGAACAGGCAGACTGACCGAAATACACTGCTGAAATACATGCAGCGGGCCAGACAGGAGAGGTCTGCCGCACCATTTGGTTGCTCCTGGCTGGCCAGGAAATCAAACTCCCACCACAAAGGACACGGACAGCTTCACAGTGCTGCGTTCAACCACCTGCACCACCAGGGGAGGCCTGCCTGCGCATTCTTGACATTCATAGCATTTCCCTCCAGTGTGGAGTTTGTCATGCCTAGTGACGGTTGACTTCCTGAAAAGTTTTCCCACATTCTTCACAATCATAGGGATTTTGTCCAGTGACATCTCTGATGTCCAGTGAGAGCGTGCTTACTGGAAAAATTTCCCCACACTCTTGACACTCATAAGGCTTTTCTCTAGTGTGACTTCTCTGATGTTTACTGAGGGATGTTTTGTGGCAGAAAGTCTTCCCACACTCTTGACACTCATAGGGTTTCTCCCCAGTGTGAATTCTCTAATGTCTAATGGGGGTTGACTTACGGAAAAAAGCTTTCCCACACCCTTCATATTCATAGGGTTTCACTCCACTGTGAATTATTTGATGCTCCTTGAGGGAAGACATACTGGAAAAAGCTTTCCCACACAATTCACATTCATAGGTTTTCTCTCCAGTGTGAATTCTCTGATGTCTAATAAGGTGTGCCTTACTAGAAAAAGCTTTCCCACACCCTTCACAATCATAGGGTTTCTCTCCAGTGTGAATTCTCTGATGCTCCTTGAGGGAAGACTTACTGGAAAAAGCTTTCCCACACCCTTCACAATCATAGGGTTTCTCTCCAGTGTGACTTCTCTGGTGGTAACTGAGGGATGATTTCCAGGGGAAAGTCTTCCTACACTCTTGACATTCATAAGGCTTCTCTCCACTGTGAATTCTCTGATGCTCCCTGAGGTAAGACTTACTGGAAAAACCTTTCCCACACCCTTCACATTCATAGGGTTTTTCTCCAGTGTGAATTTTCTGATGTCTAATAAGGTGTGCCTTACTAGAAAAAGCTTTCCCACACCCTTCACAATCATAGGGTTTCTCTCCAGTGTGAATTCTCTGATGCTCCTTGAGGGAAGACTTACTGGAAAAAGCTTTCCCACACCCTTCACATTCATAGGGTTTCTCTCCAGTGTGAATTATCTGATGTCTAATAAGGTGTGCCTTACTAGAAAAAGCTTTCCCACACCCTTCACAATCATAGGGTTTCTCTCCAGTGTGACTTCTCTGGTGGTAACTGAGGGATGATTTCCAGGGGAAAGTCTTCCTACACTCTTGACATTCATAAGGCTTCTCTCCACTGTGAATTCTCTGATGCTCCCTGAGGTAAGACTTACTGGAAAAAGCTTTCCCACACCCTTCACATTCATAGGGTTTCTCTCCAGTGTGACTTCTCTGATGTTGACTGAGGAATGACTTTCTAGAAAAAGCTTTCCCACACTCTTCACAATCATTGGATTTCTCTCCAGTGTGAGTCCTCTTATGTAGAACAAGAACTAACTTACAGGAGAACACTTTCCTACATGCTTGACATTCATAGTGTTTCGCTCTAGTGTGACTACTCTGATGGTGAATGAGGGATGGTCTCCAGTGGAAAGTCTTCCTACACTCTTGACATTCATAAGGTTTCCCTCCAGTGTGACTTCTCTGATGGTTACTGAGGGATGATTTGCAGGAGAAAATCTTCCTACACTCTTCACATTCATAAGGCTTCTCTCCAGTGTGAATTCTCTGATGCTCATTGAGGTAAGACTTACTGGAAAAAGCTGTCCCACACCCTTCACATTTATAGGGTTTCTCACCTGTGTGACGTCTCTGATGGTGAGGGAGGGATAATTTCCAGGGGAACGTCTTCCTACGCTCTTGACATTCATAGGGATTCTCTCCAGTGTGAATTCTCTGATGCTCAGTAAGGTGAGACTTCCTGGAAAAAGCTTTCCCACACCCTTCACATTCATAGCATTTCTCTCCAGTGTGAGTCCTCTCATGTAGAACAAGAACTGACTTACGGGAGAACACTTTCCTGCACGCCTGACATTCATAGGGTTTCTCCCTTGTATGAGTTCTCTGATGGACACTAAAAGCAGATTTCCACCTGAAAGTTTTCTTACAAACCTGACATGGGTAGTGCTTCACTCCCGTTTGAGATTGTGGATGTAAAGTGAGGGCAGTCTTCCATGAGTAAGTTTTCATGTAATCATTAGAGCCAAACTACTTCACTGCAGTGAGATTTCTCTGGTATCCCCTCTGTAAGGAAATCTCAGAGGTGCCCCCACAGTCATCAGGTTGATCATCTGCTTGTGTTTTCTGATGTTCAGTCAGAACAGAGGTTTTAGAGGCCGCTCCACCATATCTCTTTTTTTTTTTTTTAATTTTTTTTTTTTTAAGATTTTTTTTTTTTTTTAATAGAGGCATGTTTTTTTATTTATTTATTTGTTTGTTTGTTTTGTTTATACAAGCACTGGGTACAGTCAGAAGCGCGGGAGGGTGAGAGAATTCACCAGAGCCAGAGCGGGGAGCAGAGCAGGCAGAAGGACCGAAGTATACTGCTGAGGGGAGCAGCGGGCGGCAGGAGAGGTCTGCGCGCCATGTGGGACCCTCCTCCGGTGGCCGGGGAGCAGCCGGGGATCGAACCGGCGCCACAGAGGCCGCGGGCAGCTTCGCAACCCAGCGCTCTACCGCTGCGCCACCTGGGAGGCCCCACCATATCTCTTATATCCAAAATTATTCTGTCCTAACTGGGTACTCTCACGCGGATAGGTGTGAAATGTATTGCTGAGACTGGCCCCACTTTCATAACATTCCTGCTGCTCATGTTCAGCATACCTAGGAGGATTCAAATGCACTGGAGTCATTTCTGCAGCTCTCCCCTTTTCATTACAACTGCAGGGAGTCTGTCCTCCTTGGGTTCTGTCTCAGACAACGAAAGGTGCCTCATCACGGGTGTTCCTGCACTCATTGCATTTACGGGCAGCCCCTTCTGGAAGGGCTCCTCTAGGTGTAAATACTGTTTCTTCACTCACAACTTTTCCTTGTTCACGAAATTCAAAAGGCTCTTGAAAGTTCTGAATCACCTGGTGACTAAGGTGCTCAGGATACTTGATGGGTTCCCTCATTCTACTAAAGACCTCCTCGTTCTCTCCAGCATGCTCTTCATGAGGCTCACCAGGGATCATCATGGTCCTATGTATAGTAAAGTTCTCAGGCATCATTGCTGAATTGTTTTCATTTTTGATACTATGGTTCAAACAATGAATTGAGTCCAAATTGCTTTTTTTCCATTAAGTCAGCTCTCTCGTTGGATGGTATTTTGCTGCTGGCGGTAAGAACTTGCCACACATGTCTGCCCAGATTTGCAGGGCTGTCCTGAGTCAGGTGATCCACAGTATGGACATCTAAAATGAGATAAAAATGACCATGTCTCTAAAAAGAAGCATTTTGAGTGAATATTACTAGTGGCACAAAAGCTCCTGTATTACAACACAATTTACAGGTATTGATTTTCTGATTCATGCTTTTTGCCCATAGCAAATTATGGGGAGAATAGATTTTTTGGTATCTTTTTATTTTAGCATGGAAGATCTGGGGTGTAGGCCAGAAGTGCAGGAGTGGGGGTGCTGTAGGGGAGCGTGGAGACAGTGTTTTGAACAGAACAGGCGGACTGACTCAAATACCCTGCTGAGGGGAGCAGCAGGTGAGACAGGGGAGGTCTGCTGTGCCAAAGTGGGTGAGCTCCTTCACTGTGGATCAAACTCATGCCATAATAGTGAGAGCTAAGAGACTTAATCCCTAGGCCTCCAGGGAGGCCCCAATTAACAGAGTTTCTAATGCCAAACCAGGATAACAAAGCAGTAAAACTAATTTCATAATGGCTTTATAAATCATAAATATTTGGTGAAAATAGTCCTTTAACTAGAGTTGTCGATTTCAACCAGAAGCATTTCACCCAATATAGATCCTACACACCTTCTTTCTTAGACTGACCCTGTGCAGCTCTTGAGGGTACTTTCTGAATAACCAAGCCCTGCAGAGGCCATGGCTTTCCCGGAAACCTGTGGACTGAGAGACCCAGTCATTGCCCAGGCACTTTAAGCAAGAGGCCTGCTGAGACACAAGGACTCTGCTTCTCCATTTCCTTAGTTTTTCTTTCGACCCCGGCCCTGGCCACGGTCACCTGCAGAGGTTCTCAGAGGCATGCACATCCCTCCACAGCATAGACCTGTCAGTTCTTATTTAAATATCGTATCACATAAGGCTCAGAATCCTAATACATGCAGCAAACTCCGCCTCATCATTGTGTCCCACATTCCTGCTGAGCAATAGGAAAAAAGTTCTGCATCCAGCCTGTGGCTATCAGTGTTAAAGTCTTTTCCCACATCCTTCTGAGAGCAACACCCTGGTGTTCTCAACGCACTCCCTGGAACCTGTGTTTCTGCTTTGTTCATAGCAGCTCCAGTTTTTATGTCATGTGTGACTCTCAGCTACATCACACTGTCATTGATTCCTTTACTTTCCTCCCAACGATTCCCACGAGAAGGTGGAATTGCACAGGTCGCACTGTTCCCCAAGGTATGAGCCCCCAACCTGAATCTCTTGGTGCCATGGATTTAGAAACCACCACTTCAGGTTCCCCCTCGCATGTCACAGAACATCCCTTCCCACGCTAAACAATTTCTGGTTCCTCCTCAGCCTCACAATTACTATGTGGGTGGTCACAAGGCTTGCCCCAGGAACACTACTCATCTTCTAAATAACTCTCCAGTCAACGTTGCTCTATTCCTTTTGAGTTAGTCACCTGCAAAGTGACATCTCCAATAGCAATACACAGCCTCTAGCCCAGACTGCAGAGGGAACTATAGATATGACATGTCATTGCAAGCCATTCACCTCACCTGAGCTCTGAAAGAAAAGAATTAATCTCTATAATGATGCGTATGGAGCACACACACAAAAACAACATCCTCCACTTTGTTTCACTCATGCTGGTCAAACATCTGTGGCTTTACCTCTGTGGCTTTACCTCTCTATTAGTAAATGTATTTATTATATATTCTTTCTTCACAGAGTGTATAACTTTAGAAAGTAAAGATCATTTATGTGAGTATTGTTGCTCTCCCCTCTCATAGAAAATTTACCACTGGCTAAACTTCCCATGAACACACAGAATAAAAAAATTCCTGAACAGGTACCTAAAGAAAACAGTCTATGAGAGTACACTAAGAGAGGGGCCTCCCTGGTAGCGCAGCGGTGGAGTGCTGGGTTGCGAAGCTGCCCGCGGCCTCTGCGGCGCTGGTTCGATCCCCCGCTGCTCCCCGGCCACCGGAGGAGTGTCCCGCATGGCGCGCAGATCTCTCCTGCCGCCCACTGCTCCCCTCAGCAGTGTACTTTGGTCCTTCTGCCTGCTCTGCTCCCTGCTCTGGCTCTGGTAAATTCTCTCACCCTCCCGTGCTTCTGACTGTACCCAGTGCATGTACAAACAAACAAACAAATAAATAAATAAATAAAAATACATGCCTCTTTAAAAATAAAAAAAAGAAAAGAATACACTAAGAGAGAGAACAGAGAAATGTGATTACTGCAGAAAAATTCCCACAGTATCAGGGACTGCATACTGGTTTAAGAACTTAGACAACCATCATTAAAAGAGCAGGACAAAATTCACCAGGACAAAATTCACCAGAGAGAATATTTGGGAACTGAATAAACAATCAGTTTGATATATGCAGACGCACTGTCCAAGGTTGGACATTGGAAAAGCACCTCAGTGTGGCCAATATCACTGGCCACACTCCCAGCCTCCTCTCAGCCTCCCGACCTGGCAAGCACTGACTGACCTGAGAGGTCCTGGTTTGGTGGATCGTCCACAGACCACGACTGTAATCCCTGCTCCGACCTGATGCTCTCCTCAGGATCGGTAACACAGTGCCCTATGATGAGAAACAGTGTTGGTCTTCGATCAAGTTCAACTTCAGTCTTTGAAAACTAACAAATGCAGTGTGAAGAGCTGTGCAAAAGAGGCCAATCTGAATCTTTCCAAATGAAAACTGAAACAACCACAATGTACACTGCCTGTCATGTTCAACCTCACCAACACTAAGTTTCATAAGCAAGGGCACACTTATCGGTGCAGAAGAGAGCATTGCACTAGAGTGTTACACTGAAGCTTCCTCACCTAGGAACACCAGGTGACTGCAGGTCTCCATCATCACATCCCAGTACAGGGTCCTCTGAGCTTCACTCAGGTACCGCCACTCCTGCCACGTGAAGTTCACAGCCACGTTTTCAAATGACACTGTCCCCTCTGAGGGAACATTTCTCCTCATCTCAGGGCCGGCAGCCTGGGTCAGACAGAGCAAGTGCAAACACATCTTATTTTGTGGTTCTTTGGTCCTGTATAGAATGTATAGAATTCACAGTTGAAAGAGCCACGCCTCTACATTCACCCGTTCGGTCCTAAAAGTAGAACTATAGCTTATTGTATAAATTTGAAAGTGTCTATGATTGTAAGAATAAAAGGATGAATAAAATTTGCTCCTTGAGGAGCTGATAGCCTGGCTGGCTGGTGTAACAGACATACACCCGGATTCATGTGCTAAAGGAGCTTCATAACAAATGAAAAGCATGTGCAACTTTGTGCCAATATTTACTCCTGTGACCTCAAAGCTTGGTATCTCCAACTCACAGTAAACAAAAACTGAGCCCGAAACCAGAATATTCAAGCAATGAGGGGGGAAAAGGCACAGGTAAGAGATGTTCAACTACAAGCAAGTATAAACCAGACACACACACTATGGGCGGGTGGAGGGGTGGAGGGATTAGGGTCAAAATAGGGGGGGTGGGATGTATGGGGACTATAACCAAGATGAAAATTCATACATTGTGCAAAAATGAAAAATGATGTAAAAAATATATATATAAAATATATTTTTAAGAAAAGATTTCAGCTGACAGTGTCAGAAGAAGACAGAACAGGTCATCACTTCTAAAATGGAAGGACAAAGGGAGGAGAACTTAGTAATAACTTGGTGGCTGAGGTACGAGGAATGTTTTCCTAATATACTGTCCGCATTACGGGTTGGTAGTTACACTGTAACACTCTAGTGTCTACTGGTATTCCACATGCATCTGGACATGTGTCTGATAGATCAGGAAGTCTAAGCTGAGAACAGAAATTTGGGAATCAGGGCCTCCCTGGTGGCACAAGAGTTTAAGTCTCAGCACTATGAAGCTATCAGGAACCACTGCAACATGAATTTGATCCCCAACCAGGGAGCTATTTACAAGGGGCAGAAGATTTCACCTGTCTCCCCGCTGCTCCCCTCAGCAGAGTATTTCAGTCAGTCTGCCTGTTCTGCTCCCCACCCTGTCTCTGGTGAATCCTCTCACCCCCTGCACCTGTGGCCTACACCCGAGCGTTTATATGCATACATAAAATAAATATTAAAGAAAAGAAAGAATTTGGGAATCTCCAGGATATTATTGATAGTTTTCATCACCGTAGGGGAGAACACGATGAGCAGAACAAAAGGTATCGAAAGAAGAGGGAAAACAACTAGAAGAGACAAATATTTCTTTTGGAGAAAGAAAAAAAATAGATCATAGCAATGAAAGAGTTTTGAAAAATAAGATACACGGTATAAGAAAAACAAACATCTTAAGAAATCCGTAAATTTATTCCATCATTTCCTTTCCTGTGTAGTAAATCCTGTGCACCTCCACATACATATAGAATAGGAACCCATTAAAATAAATTTCCATTTGTATTAGCTAAAAAAGGATTCAGAGGATTTTTCCTCAACACAAAACAAGTCCTTGACACAGCCACAGGTGACATCAACATTCACAGTGAGAGGAGGACTAACAAATATGCTCAGTGTCCCCTATTCACAATGGGTTCGGGTGACGCTACGTAACAACAAAAAAGACAACATACACAAAAATGGTCATAACTAGTTATAATTCATTCTTGGAAAAATAATGAAAGCCACAGTAAAGCGACTCTGGAAAGGAAAACCCAGTGAGCAGACTATAACACACACCCGTGTTCACACACACAGGAGCTCCTGTACGCTGCCAGTGAAATGACAAAACAGTAAGCAATGCATGTAGCGGAACCAAGGGCAGAGACTCACTGGAGCCTGCTGCACTGACAGCAACTCTCGCAAGGTAACCCGGCACATCCCAGTTCTACGAAAACAAAAATGAATTTATTTACAGGCTCATTGATTAAAACACTAATACGAGAAATAAAACAGCAGAGAGAAGGTGGATGGCTCATTTCTGTGCACAGAAACACACGGGACCTCCCAGCAGGAGTGGGCTCAGGATGGCATAAAAGCACCATGTGATGAAATGGAACAATACAATCCCCTTGCACTTTCGATCCTGTTCAAAATGGAAATGTGCAGCAATGAGTAAAGGACTGGAATACACAGTTCTGTAAATCACATACCCAAGCTGGACCTAACACATGAACGTGCTCAATACGACCAGTCACGAAGTAAAAATGAATGAGAAGTACAAGAGATGAGATTTTACATCCGCTGGGATAGCAATGTTTTAAAAAGAAAGAAAAGAACAAGTACTGACAAAAATTGGGACCTGGTTCCCTTGTGCACTGCTGGTGCTAACATAAATGATGCAGCCAGGAGGGAAGACAGGAAGGTGATTCTTAGGAAAAGGAAACTCAGAATGACAGGAGGACCCACCCCCACCCCGGGGTGTTCACCAATAGCAGGGAAAGCAGGGAAGGGCAGAGACGTTTGCTCACCTACGGTCACTGCACCACCAGTCATTACAGCCCAAAGCAAAATCAACCCAAGCCCCAGGTGATGGATTAATGGATAAATAAGACTGGTAGATACGCATAAGAGAATATTAATGAGCCTCACAATGGAACTAAACAATGACACACACTACAATATGAATCACTCCTGTACGATACCTATGAAATGACAAAACAGTTAACAATGCAATAAAATAAGAGATTCACCAAGAAAACAAGGTGTAATAAGACTCCATTCATACAGGTCTGAGTTGTCAAACTCTTGAAAACAGAAAGTAAACGGTGGACACAGGGGCTGAGGGACAGAGCAGTTGGGAGCAAGAGTTTAATGAGTACAGTATTTTATTACTGGGAAATAAAAAATCTGGAAAGTGGTGATGGCTATATAACATTGTCAAATATTAAAAGCCAAAGAACACCACATGCAATAACAGCGAAAGGAGACTTTTTATTTTACATTTAAATAAAGGGTCAGGGGCTTTCCTGGTGGCTCAAAGGTAGACACTACCTATGGAGCTGTCCCGCAGCCAGCGCAGCAGGAGTTCAATCCCCAGCCAGAGAGCTACCCACATGGCGTGGCAGACCTCTCCTGACTCACCCACTGCTCCCCTCTACAGTGTATTTCAATAGATTTGCCTGTTCTGCTCCCCACACTGTCTCTGGAGAATCCTCCCCTCCCACACCTCTGGCTCATACCCCAGTTTTTGTATGCATAAATAAGTTCATCTTTTAAGAAATGAATGAATGGATGAATGAATGAATGAATGGAGGGCAACGTTTACTAGGAAAAGGAGAAAAATAAGCAACAGTCATGCTGGGCAGAAGAGCAGCCACTGCTGCTCCCCACAATGCAGAGATTTATAAAATGAAACACTTGCATGGTCACAGGTGACAGAAGAGCTGGTAAAATTAGGTTGCAAAATACATTCATTCTATCAATATTCTATAAACATCTATCAAAATTAAAAAAATCTACCATTAACCGTAACTTCAGCAAGAATCATACGTATGACAAATGCAAACAAACCTAATATACTCCAGACTCGATGACAGAAACCTGGAGCTCTTTATTAAAAACTACATTGAGCATCACTGACATAAACTCCCAACAACCAAAGGTCAAATGATGAACATCTGCACTTCCTTGTTTTACTCAGCGAGTGTATGTGTCATGGCCCTTGTTCAACCATGTCCCACTGACCCCTGAACTCTGAGGTGTCACCACACCCTGGCCAGTCGGAGGCAGAAAAGGGAGCAACCTCATCACTGAGAAAACGCATCCATCAGGTTTGGCCAAGAATGAGAACTGTAATGTGAAAGAAAGTCAACACACACTCACACACACGCACGCACACACAAACGCACGCACGGCGGTGCTGTTGTTAGCAACCATTAAGATATCAGGTAATATTGAAGAGTAACTTGCATTGGCTGAGACTAAACTCTGGAACAGAGAAATCCCTTTCTGGTGGCGGGAGACCTGGGCTGAGAAGGATCTAATTCCACACCGGAGGGCACAACACAGGACGAGGTTTGCATGTTGCATGAGCGGCAGGTGCCATCGGGATGGCTACAGGCGCAGTCAGGTGGGAGCCGAGCCTGTGGTACTAGGCCTGGGCAGGAGGCCCACGCTCTAGTGTAACTGGCAGAAATGGCAACACACAGTTGACTGACTCACTCAGGAGAAGTGCAGACTGAAGTTGGGAGACCAGATCGGAACACAGGGACTAGCTACATTCAGGAGCACAAGATACTCAAGCATTCAGGGACACAGAAAAGAAATCATCAGAGAGACCATGACAGAAGCAAACACAATGAAATTTGCATCTTCCAAAACACTGAAGATGGAGGAAAACTCACCAACACATACGACGAGGTCAACATTGCCCTGACCACCCCCCAAAAAAAAAAGACAGCATAAAAGGGAAAAATAGACCAACACCACCAAAAAACAGAGAAGCGAAAATCCTCAACAAATTCCAAACGACTTAATACAGCAACATGGAGTCTCCCTGGTGAAGCAAGGAGTTAAGGCAAAGCACTATGAAGCTATCCACAGCCCCTGCAGCATGAGTTCGATTCCCAGTCAGGGAAATCACCCACACAGCACACCTGACCTCTCCTGTCTCCTTGCTGTTCACATTAGTAGTGTATTTCACCAGATCTGCCTGTTCTGTTCCCCATTCTGTCTCTGGTCAATCCTCTCACCCACCACATGTCTGGCCTGTACCCCAGCTCTTATATGGATAAATAAATCAATCTATAAAATTTCAAATGGCTTAAATATTTGGTGATGTACTTGACAGAAAACATAGGGACACACTAAGGACAGTTGCCACAAAGTGCACTAGGGAACACAACCCCAACAGCCACGGAAACAAAAGCAAAAATCAACAAGTGGGACACCACTAAACCTAAAAGAATTCATACCTTAAAAGAAACCAGCCCCAATACTGAAAGGTAGTCTATAGAACAGAAAAAGAATCTGCATGCCACACATGTGACAAGGGGCTCATTCCAAAATTTATAACATCTCCAAACAATGCGAGAAACCAACTGATGACTCAATTAAAAATGGACAAAGGGGGCCTCCCTGGTGACACAAGGGGTTGGGACACAGCCTATGAAGCTCTCCACAGCCTCTGCAGCGTGAGTTCGATCCCTGGCCGGCAGGGAGCAACCCGCATGAAGCAGCAGGCCTCTCCTGACTCCCCACTGCTCCCCTCAGCTGTGTGTTTCAGTAAGTCTGCCTGTTCTGCTCCCCACTCTGTCTCTGGCGAATCCTCTCACCCTCTGCACCTCTCGCCTGTACCCCAGTTCTTGTATGCATAAATGAATAAATCTTAATTTAAAAATGGACAAAGGAACTACATACACTCTTCTCTAGAGAGGGAATTCTGACATCCTACAGACAATAGGAATGTTCACCTTAACTTATTTCAAGATAAATGTAAATTAAAAGCACACTTAGATGCCACCTCACACCTTGAGAAGGCCCAAATGAAAAGGAATGGATTTATACAAAACGGGGGGTGAGGGATGAGAATTTTATGGGGACTATAATGAAGATGTAAATGATTACACTGTGCAAAAATGAAAATGATGTAAAAATATGTAAAATAGTATTTAGAAAAGTGAAACACTGAAAAAAAAAAAAAAACCAAACATGGAATGAACAACGCTGGAGAGGGCGCAGAGAAAAGGGAGCTCTCACCCACGGCTGGTGGCCAAGACAGTCGGAACAGACCCTGTGGATGAGGGTGCAGAGGTTTCTTAAGGAAATAAAAATGGAAATTCCATATCATCTGCAATACTTCTACACATTATCCTCATGGGAAAACGCAAACACAAAAAAGATTAATCCCATCCGTGAGCAGAGCAGCTGTGTTTCCAACTGCCCAGTCATGGCCCAATCTACATCCCTTCAGCAGAAGCAGGGCAGGAAGGGTGGAGCACACGCAGGGGAGCACTGCAGGGCTGTGAGGAAGGAGCAAAGGGCCACACTGAGGATAAAATGGGTGGGCAAGGAGGTGATATTGTTTTTAAAAAGATTTATTTATTTATGCATACAGGAGCTGCGGTACAGGCCAGGGGTGCGGGGGAGGAAGGTGAGAGGATTCACCAGAGACAGAGCAGGGAACAGAACAGGCAGATAGACCGAAATACACTGCCGAGGGACGCAGCAGGCCAGTCAGGTCTACTGTGCCATGTGGGTAGCTCCCTGGTTGGCCGGGGGATGGAACTTGTGCTGCAGAGACTACAGACAGCCCCATCGGTTGCATCTCAACCCCTTGTGCCACCAGGGAGGCCCCGGGAGGTGCTATTCTTGAGTGAAATAAGCCAAAAATTAAAGATACATATGAGATGGCTTCACTCATCTGTGGAAAATAAATACCCAAAAAACATTTACAGCCAAAATACTTGAATAAAACTTGAACAGGGTCATTTGAAAGTAAAGATGACCACCAGAGGGAACAGGGGAACGGGTGGAGAAGTTAGGGATGGAGGCAGACATGGGATGGGCCAGAGTGGTTTGGTAGAGAGGAAACAAGGGTTAGGGCAAGACCCATTAGGATTGTAGGAAAAAACTGGCAACTATTTTAGCAGAAGGCTTTTAGTGGTACACATGTCAATGACAGATCGAGGAGGGAAAATAAGTAAAAGAATAAGAAAAAAGTATAAGAAGCTTTAAAACAATTAAAAAAAATGAAATTTTCCAAAGGTCACACACAGTGTTCTCAAACATGGCAGGAACTTTTGGAGAGTGTAACTGGACTGGAGAGCAACTTAGGGTGTAGTGAGCGTCTCTAGAAATGCATTCAGACCACACCAAGGAAAAATGCGCAGGAGTGGAAACAACGGCCAGAAAAAAGGACTCTGAAGAGTCTACTGGGCACCTTCGCTTTGCAGGCCACCTGAGAGTAAGGCAGGGGCAGGTATGTAAGGATCCCCATTGGACTCAACGGCACACATGCCAAGACTGATGCCTGCATGAAAGTCTCCGAGAGTTGTGTAGGACACAGTATATGATTTTAGCTACTGCACAGAAACCTTAAAAATTCAGTTGGGGCCTCCTTGGGGGCACAAGGGGTTGAGCGTTGGGTTGTGAAGCAGGTTGTGATAGAACTCTGCAGCGCCAGTTTGATTGCCAGTGAGGGTCCAACATGGTGCGCAGACCTCTCCTGCTGCCCACTGCTCCCCTCAGCAGTGTACTTCAGTCCTTCTGCCTGCTCTGCTCCCTGCTCTGACTCTGGTGAATTCTCTCAGCCTCCCGCACTTCTGACTGTACCCATTGCATGTATAAATAAATAAACAAATCTTGAAAAAAAATCAGTTGTCTTTTTTAAAAGACATGTGGCTCCTTCACCCCCATTCTGCACTCTGGTCCTCAGGCCCCATCCTCCCCCTCCTCCCTCACCCCGCACCTGACCAGCGCAGAGCTGGGGAGTGTTTCTGTCCAGTGGGGTGAAGAGCCACAGTCCACACCTTCAGAGTCATCAACCGCGTCCCAGGCACAGACTCTGACTCAGGGCTGAGTGAACACCAGGGCAGAGCCCCATCTTCACGCATGCTGGACATGTGAAGTGCCTGGATCTACGCCACACCTTTCTCTGGTTAGGAATGTGTCCCTGGAGAAAACTATGTTTCTAATTTACGTGTCCGTTGACGAACTCGCATAAAGTCAATGCACAGCGAGCTGAAGCAAACACATCACTCACCAAAGATTCATGCATTGTCGCTGCTCTCACAGATGCGCCAGGGCTCTGGAGGCGGCGCTGGGAGGGGCAATGGGGTCCAGCACAGAGGATGGAGGCAGCTGCACGTGGTCCTGGATTCTCCTGTCCAGAGCCCGCCACACGCTGCCTGGAGACACCAGAGAGTCACTGCGGGTGATGGCCGTGTGACACTTCTAGCAGGGGCAGGAGAGGCCCTGCTAGTCCATGAGCGGCAGAACGTGGAAGTTTACGGTTCACCATAACTTAGTAAAAGATGACACTTCCCACTGCCTGATCAACAGTCACACCAAGGACAACAGTCTCAAAGCTGATGAGTCAGTTCAGAGTGTGGCCACGACTTCCAATGAGACAATGCCCCGAACACACTATTTTGCCAGGACACCCCGGCAGTGGCTCTGCGCCGCCTACCGCCCTCTGCTCAGTGGACACCCTGACAGGGACAAGGTCCCCCGGGGTGCGCACGTCCAGGCAGAAGGCCTGAATGCAGCGGCCAGCAGGACGCCGCCTGTGGGCGGGAACGCGAAGCATATGTGGAAATTCAGACAACAAGCCTCTAACGCCCCAGGAACTCCCCCCACTCCCCCCCCACCCTGCAAACCCAGTTTCCCGCCAACCATCCCGCCCCCACAGGGGCTGCCTCCCCATGGCAACCCTCGCGACATCACCCGCCCACCTTGGGTCCGTGAATCCCGCCCCGGGCGCAATACCCCCCCCAAGAAACACAGCCTGGCTCTCCCCTCCCTCACCGCCGACTTTTGGGGGCCCAGAGGAGTCAGCGCGCATGCGCCCAGGCGGACCCGCGCTTCCCCAGGGCCCCCGCCTCGGGGACCCTGTCCCCCGCCCCGGGAAGACCCCGGGCAGCGTCTGGGGTCAGGACTGGGCAGCCGCGATGGGGACACCCCGGAAAGGCCGGGACGTTCTCCCCAATGGCCCTGCTCCGCCCCCACGCGCGCTCCGGGGGGAAAAGGCTCCAAAGCGCCCGACTCCACGCGGCCGCGGCCCCCACTTGCCCGCGCTCCCCGCTCCCCAGCCCCCCGGCTTGTCTGCTCACCAGCGCCCAGCCTCCCGGGACAAACCCGCGCTCACCTCGGGGCGCCCCAGCGCTCGCGGGGGCGCCAGAACGTTCGAAAGGACGGGGGCGGGGCCGCGCCTGCGCAGATCGCGGAAGCCCCGCCCAGAAACCTCCGCGGGACCCACAGGGGATGGAGACTACATTTCCCACAACCCCTTGCGCAGCCTGTCGGGCCGTCGTCGGGGTGGGGCTGTGGCCTGGAAGTGGGAGGAGTGGAGGTTGAGGAGAACCAGCAGGTGAGCGAGGCCCATGAAAACTGCGGGGACAGTAAAGGGTTCAGGGCTCTGAGGGAAGAGGCTGAACAGGGCCGCCATGGTGCTGAAGGGGTTAAGCACCGCGCTGACTCAGAAGCTATCTGCCCCCTCCACAGGGCATGGCAGACCTCTCCTGTAAGGCCCACTGCTCCCCTCAGCAGCATATTTCTCTCTGCCTGTTCTCCCCACTTTGTCTCTGGTGAATCCTGTCTCTGTCTCTCTCACACACACACCCATTTGGCCTGAACCTCAGCTCTTGTATGAATTAATTGAAAAAATACACAGAAGAAGTTCACACATAGTCTAAATAAGACATTCAGATACCAAGACACATTTCATCAAAATCAACATTCAGGTATTTAAGAAGCATCTTGACCTTCTGATATCTGGATCACAGAGTCGGTGTTCAACATAAAGATGCTTTGCTTAGCTAATGTGAATGCACAAGAATTCCACGCTGTTATGAAAAGCTCACCTGTTCCTTCATCACATGCTTGTGAATATTTCTTTTGCAACAACGTCCAATAATATTCATGGCTCCATTACTACCATTGATGCCGGTGTGTGTAACAACTGCTGCCACTTTACCACGAGTTCTTGTCTCGCGAAACCATAGAACGGAATTCACAGACTTTTGGAGTAAGTAAGCAGAGAGAGACAAATCTTGTCTTTGAAAGAAAAGTTTATTTAGGAAGAAAAAAGACAAAGAAGAAAGACTCCCAGGTAAAAAGTACCTGGGAGGGGCCAAGATGAGCTGGTATGGGATATTACATTAGCTATATTTACCTTTTCTCTCTCATTATGTTAAAATTTCAGTCTCTCTTCCTGATTGGCTAGCTCTCAGGGGGTACTAAGCAAGGAATTTCACATTCCTAATCTAACAGTATTTTCTTTCCCCATTTGTTATGCTTATCCCTTTACCTTTATGGTCTAGCCCTCCCTGTGAGCATCTTTACACTTTATCTTATCATCTGAAGAAAACCAGGACCATCCTTAACAAGATTATCTGTGGTGCTTGGATGTTTGTTTTTCCCAGTGGAATGGGTTACATTTCCTTGGTTGTCCTTATCTCTGAAGCCTCCCTAAATTCTTCAGAGGTCCCCTCCTGCACTGTCCCTAAAACTGCCTAATAACCCTAGCTTGCCCTGTCTCACCATGAAGACACATGAGGATATTAATAAACTGTTAGTGTATTCCCTGAAGGAGAAAATGATGAAATGAGTTGAACTTCAGCATGTTTGTTTCTAACTTTATTGCCCACAATGAAGTCCACGACTCCTTTAGGTGATTTAGATCAATCTTTTGAGTCAGCCACAAACAGCATATCCATTTAGATTTTCTTCATCCGTGATACATGACACCATTGTAAATGTACCCAAGCAATTAAGACATAAACAAACTCATCAACTGGAGGAGGGTCCCATAGATGTTTGACACACAAAAGTCAAATACATGACTCCACCTACATACCAGGAGAAAGCCATAGAGTGAAGTGATTTAGGGCTGAATTATATTCATCAGGTCTCTTCACAATATCTCAAGTATGCTTGATAAAAAAGGACATAGAAAATAACTATACAGCTCCCCACACCATTGTCTTGAACTTTAATTTACTTTTTTTTAAAGATTGATTTTATTCATTTATGCATACAAGAGCAGAGAGGTAGACCAGAAGTGTAGGGGGTGAGAGGATTTGCCAGAGTCAGAGTGGGGAGTAGAACAGGCAGGCTGACTGAAATACATTGCTGAGGGGAGCAGCAGATGAGACAGGAGAGGTCTGCCACACCATGTGGATAGATCCCTGGCCGGATGGGAATCAAACATGTGCTGCAGAGGCCACAGATAGCTTCACAGTGCTGTACTTTTAACCCCTTGCACCACCAGGGAGGCCCACATTTTCCTTTTGAGACACAGGGCAAGCTAGGAATTATGCAGTTTTAGGGACAGTGCAGGAGGGGACCTCTGAAGAATTTAGGGAGGCTTCAGAGATAAGGACAACCAAGGGAAAGTAACCCATTCCACTAGGAAAAACAAACATCCCAGGACCAAGAACAGCATTGTTAATGCTAGTCCTGGTTTCCTTCAGGTGGTAAAGGGAGGCGGAGATTGGAGAAATGGGAGAGTGGTTTAATTTATGGACAACTTAGAAGGGCAGCTGTTTAACTTCAATGCAGGGATGCCCATCCAAAGGACTGGGCCATAAAGATAAAGATGCAACAAATGGGGAAAGACAAAACTGTTAGTTAAGGAATGTGAAGATCCCCCACTCAGTAACAAATTAAGTGAGACAGCCAAGAACTAACCAATCACAAAGAGACTTGTGGAGCTTTAAGAATAATGAGGGAAAAAGGTATAAATTCCCTAAGACACAACTCCACTTTGGCTTCCTTGCCCCTCCCAGGCCTGGGAACCACTCCCCCTGGCCTGGGAGTCCCACTTTATTTCTGTTTTTTTTCTCCTCAATAAACTTTTTCTTTTTTTTTTTAATTTTTTTTTGAAGTGGAGAATGCACCCTTTTGTTTTATTTATTTATTTATTTTTATAGAGGCATGTTCATTTATTTATTTGTTTGTTTATACATGCACTGGGTACAGTCAGAAGCGCGGGAGGGTGAGAGAATTCACCAGAGCCAGAGCGTGGAGCAGAACAGGCAGAAGGACCAAAGTACACTGCTGAGGGGGGCAGCAGGTGGCAGGAGAGGTCTGCGCGCCATGTGGGACCCTCCTCCGGTGGCCGGGGAGCAGCCGGGAATCGAACCGGCGCTGCAGAGGCTGCAGGCAGCTTCGCAACCCAGCGCTCAACCGCTGCGCCACCGGGGAGGCCAACTTTTTCTTTTTATAAACAAACTTGCCTCTTCTCGCTTGCTTCCCTGAGCGTCTGCAAAGTTCCTGCTGCGGCTTCATGAGACACCAACCCCTGGGGGTCTAGCGGCTGGGGCTCAGCGCTGCCCTGCAGCCTGGGATCTGTTCCTGGCTGGGAGACTAGGCCTGACAATTTCGGTATCACTTTCTCGCAAAATAAGACTTCAACAAAGCAAAGGCCACTTCCGTGATTACTGTTCTTACCACCACTCATAGAAAATTTACCACTGTCAAAAACTACCCATGAACATACTGAGTGAATAAACAAATGCCTGAAGAAGTACCTTAAAGAAAACAGTCGGTGAGAATAAACTAATAGAGAGAACACAGAAAATGTAATTACCGCAGAATAATTTCCTGCAGTATCAGGGACTGCATACTGGTTAAATCCAACATTAACAAACATTAAAAAAAGAGCAGGAGGACATCTAGGAGAGAGCTGTATGTGGAAACTGAATAAAGAATCACTTCAATAAATGCAGATAAACTGTCCAAAATTTGGACACTGGAAAAAGTAGCACAATGTGGCCTAGGGGGTAAGAAGGGAAACCAGGCGTGGAGACTGAGAATCAGGGACTGAGAACCAGGCACAGGACATGGGGCATGGACGCGCCCTAGCAGTGGGCACAGCACAGGGTGACAGCCAGCGTTTTGGACCTGACAGCCCTGGAACTGAGACCTAGAGCGCAGCATTCAGGGCAGAATCCATACAGCTGCGGGCACAGTGCAGGGTGAACGCTCAGCAGACACAGCGCCCGGCTTGAACGACAGCCCCTGTGTTGAAGTGCAACCCCCTTTTCTCAGAGAACCACTGGGGAAAAGCACAGGTCAGCAAGTGCAGGTCTCTGGCACCACCTGGTGACCAGAACAAAGCCACCGATGAACTGATTCCCTGCTGCAACTGAATAAACACAGAGGGCAGGAACCACAAGGGGCAGAGCCCAGAAACAGGGCATCAGCGCCCTGGTGGCTTTTTGGCTCGTGGTGCTGGACTCGGTCCAGTGAACAGATGTCAGCAGCTTGACTCTGTGCTGAGGACTCTCCAGGCCAACTATATGGAACATAAGCATCCGTGAACTTTTGCTATCTGCTGGGGGTGTGGGGGTGTCATTCCTAAATCCAACTCCACCAGACACCAAGGGATGATTATAAAGTTTCTGGGGCTTCAAAAGTCCTACATGGATTTTCCACCGCACGAGATCAGCGCCCCACCCCCTGTTGCTTAAGGGTCAGTCAACTGTGAAAGCAAAACCAATCATGAGAGCATAAAATACATGTGGTTCTGCTGGCAGGACAATCACAGACACTGCTACTACAACTGTAATTTGATGCCACGATTAAATAAATTGCTAAATTTCAGTTAGAATTAGGGAAAATCAAGATTCATTTTACCTCTTCCTGATTCCATACTCCTGTCTGATTGAAGGATAAAGGGCGGAGTTCAGTGAAGAGGGAGTGCTCAAGGTGGGGAATCTGAGCAGGTTGGAGACCAATTCCAGCTAGATGTCCCGTCAGGGATCTCAGCAGGAGAGGAAGGCTTTGGTGAAGTTTTTCTGAAGGCTTCAGGGAAGTGGAGTAAGGTAGGAGTGAGGAAGACACACACAGACACCTTATAACCTGCAACTATCTCCTCCTGAGGGTCTCAGCAGGTCTTTCTTTATACCTTAAGACCAGCGGTGAGAAGACATTAGCATAAGCATCAAAGCAGAACAGAGACAATCATTACATATTTCCTCATGAACATACATAGACCCTCTTGATCTCATACCACAAAAGGACACTTCCTTAATCAGATTAAGAAACTCTACAGGGACAATGACTCCCCTAGGTACAAATATTTTTCTAATGTAATCCATTGTCTAAGATAGTACAATGTTCAGTAACAATCAATCACCCTGTCAAGCCTTCCTAATTTCAGAGTGGACATGACAGTCCATTGTTATGCTAAAATCAACCCATTCCCTAGTACTCATTCCTCTAGCCCATTATCAATTACTTCAAAGTGATCTAAAGTAACTCATCAATACTATTTAGTTCTACAGAAATCTAACTTTCAACCAGAAATGCTGAACCTCCACACAAGCTGCACACTGTGAACTTTTTTTTTTTTAAGATTTATTTTTATTTATTTATACAAGCACTGGGCACAGTCAGAAGCACAGGAGGGTGAGAGAATCCACCAGAGCTGGGTGCAGAGCAGGCAGAAGGACCAAAGCACGCCGCTGAGGTGAGCAGCGGGTGGCAGGAGAGGTCTGCGAGCCACGTGGGACCCTCCTCCGGTGGCCAGGGAGCAGCTGGGTTTCGAACCGGCGCTGCAAAGGCTGCGGGCAGCTCCGCAATACAGCGCTCAACTGCTGCGCCACCGGGGAGGCCCACACGCACTGTTAACTTTTCCCATACACCAGGAGATGCATTGTTGCCACAAACAGGTACCCACCCCCCATGTTAGGCTATGGTTTCCAAGCACAGCTGGTTCAGGGCAGCTTGTTCTCCAGAGTTCTCAGGGCCAAAACATTTCTTTCCTAACTATATCTTTAACAATTTTTACTTCTTTTGTGACAGTTCATGTGTAAGAACAATAAGCCAATTGTCACCTGTGTCCGATTTAGGTTTTCACAGGCCAATGAATAACTAACTTACTTCAGCATTAACCAGGAACAAAGAGGAGAGCTTTAGCAGGCTTTGCCTTGGAGACTACCTAGTTCAGATCTTCTTTGCGAGGTGCAAGGACTCCCGTCTTCTGGGAAGTACAACTTTCCCTCTTAGTGGGAGCACAGGAACTCCCTGCTTCTCGGGGGTCCCCCCCTAAGCCCGGACCACGTGAAGAGACAACATGGGAGGCACAGCCTGCCGCAGAGTAGGCTGGGAAGGATGAGACCTAGCAATAGATTAAAGAGGGCTGCCTTCACTTCCTCATGCAAAGAGGAGGATACCAATGTACAGAAATGTCCAGAAAAACAGGTCCGAGGCCCATGTCAGAGGCCTCAGTTCCAATGAACGAAAGCAAGAAGTCATTGTAAACAGGTGGGGGAAACACTTGGAGGCCACAGGCCAGCTGATGAGAGAGAAGACCCAGGAGAGGTTTGAGGACAGAGCAGGGAGGCTCAGGAGAGCTGAGACCAAAGACTGACACAGCTGAGGCAGGTCCACTCCTGCTGGGCTCTTCCTAGGGATGTTCTTCATAAATGCTCTGGTGCAGTGGCATGCGATGAAATGTTACTGTGATCAAGAAAGACAAACTCACGCCATCTGTGGTAACAAGGATGGAGCTGGAATACTACACTAGCCCATGTAAGTCAGAAGAAAGAAGATAAATACCGGACAGTCTCACTGATATGTGGAATATAGAGAAACCAAAAAAAAAAAAAAAAGCAATCAAGAAAAAGACAAAACCAGCAAACTGACCACAGAGCTGAGGTACAGAGCAAAGGAAGGAGAGTGAGGGGGGTGAGACAGGAGAGGAAAACACAGTGATGGTTCACTGGTGATGTGGCAGTGGGAGAGCTATGGGGACTACTAAAGGACAAAAGAAATGCTCTAGTGCTGAGTGAGGCCTGGAGGCAGGGCATCTGAGAGCTGAGAGGAGACAAGAGGCTGCCTACACAGAAGAGCCTTCATGACTGATGCCTGAAGGGAAAGTGTGTGCAGGGGCCTGGGTTAGGGGACTGACAGAAAGGGTGACCTGGCAGGCAACGAATACTTGAAGACTGCAGGTTTGGGAAAATCACAACTGGAAAGCACCATAAAGGGAGAATGTGATCCAAGGTCCACCCGGGGCGTGTGGCACTCCATGTATGGTTGGTGTTAAAATTCTTCTAGCAAACACTAACAGCTTGATAGCTTTGATGAGCTCTAGAAGGGAATCAACCAGACTTTTGAAAGTTCCTGTAAGAATTCCTCCCTCATTCCTTCTCATGTGCCATCCCCCTCATGCAAGCTGTTCTCAGAACACAGATAAAGGCCCGTCAGCCAGAGAGGAACCATATTCCAGACATCCCATGTAATGCTTACTTATCTCCAGAACCTTCCATGTCTTAGATGTCCCTTTCTTCTGTCTCCCCCTTATCTATTTACCCTTGGCATGGACTCCAGGTCAGCTCCTTCCCTCTAGTGCCCATGCTGCCTCCCATCACCTCCAGCAATCCTCTTTTCTCATCCCTTCCCTCCCACTGCTTCTTCTCTAATACATATAGTTCTAGCACTTCAGAGCCAGACTGATTCACAGCTGCTCTTCCCAGATACACTTTGGTTCCTGAGGAAACCTAAATGTCAAGTCCAGATTCCTTAGCCCAGCACACTGAAGATTTTCCGACCTCTCCAGGCTCTCCTGTGAACTCCCACATACCAGGTGAGCAGCCTCAGAAGACCTAGAAAGAATGGGTCACAGGTCTTGTTCCCACCAATAATCTCATTAGCTTCTGTCCCTGCTGGTCTTGATGACGGGGTCCCGAGTGATTCACCAGGCCCAAGGCAGTCTCAAATAGCCCTTGTCTGATTTCCACCCCTCAGTGTGCTCTAAAAGGATATTAGAACTTGGGGGAATTCAAGACTGAGGACTGCTAAGCATCCGCAGGCTTTGTGGACATAGTTCCTATCAGCTGCTGTTATTAAGGACCCCTTGGCATTCTTGAAAATTGTCCAGTATATCCTTCTTCCAAAGCATTGATTGCCAGTGTGCACAGATCAGAGACAATGGGACTGACATACATAGATGTTCTAGAACATAATTCTGGAGTTGAACCCCCAACAAATTTGAGCACAAATATTGATCAAGAAATGAATTAGGGCCTCCCCGGTGGTGCAGAGGTTGAGCGCTGGACTGTGAAGCTGCCCGCCGCCTCTGCAGCGCTGCTTCAACCCCGGCCACCAGCGAGGGTCCCACATGGCGCTTTTACCTCTCCTGCCACCCGCTGCTCCCCTCAGCAGTGTACTTCGGTCCTTCTGCCTGCTCTGCTCCCTGCTCTAGCTCTGGTGAATTCTCTCAACCTCCCACACTTCTGACTGTACCCAGTCCTTGTATAAATAAATAAATAAATCTTTACCAAAAAAAAGAGTCTGCCCATCTCTTCTGAAAAAAAAAAAAGTGATGGAAAGATTATGTATGCATGAAATTAAGATGTGATGCTACTATACAATTTACAAACATGATCAGGAGGAGAAAACAACAGAATTAAAACATACAGATGAATGACGGACATTGAGAATATGTTTGAGAAAAATCACAGTTTTTTTATTATTATTTTTAATAGAGGCATGTTTTATTTATTTATTTATTTATTTATTTATTTGTTTGTTTGTTTTGTTTATACATGCACTGGGTACAGTCAGACGTGCGGGAAGGTGAGAGAATTCACCAGAACCAGAGTGGGGAGCAGAGCAGGCAGAAGGACCGAAGTACACTGCTGAGGGGAGCAGCGGGCAGCAGGAGAGGTCTGCGCGCCAAGTGGGACCCTCCTCCAGTGGCCGGGGTGCAGCCGGGGATCGAACCGGCGCCGCAGAGGCCACGGGCAGCTTCAAAACCAGCGCTCAATCGCTGCGCCACCGGGGAGGCCAAGAAAAATCTCATAGTTTTGAGGACAAAAATACAAATTATTACAGACATAAAATGAAATTGTAATTAGTGAGCATAACCAATGGAAATTCAACATAAAAACTGCTGTTGTGCATGCACAGAAGAAAACAAAAAGCAAAGAGAAAACACTAGATAGATGACTGATTGATGATAGAGGGATGGATGTATAGATCAATCAATCGATCGATTGTGTGTCAATTTATAAACAAAGACAAGAGATATAGATGAATGTGGTAAAGTTTCTAAACAAAAGGTTTAGAAAGAATCTTCTAAAATTCTAGAGATCTTTCAGAAAAAATTGATCCCGTGTAAAGAAACACAAAAAGTCACACCTTCTTGTTAATATTAGATGCAGGACTCCCTCGTGGCGCAAGGGCATAAGACACAACATATGAAGCTATCCGCTGTCATGCATCACAAGTTCGATCTCTGTCCAGGGAGCTTCCCATATGGTTTAGCAGAAGTCTCCTGTCTCTCTGCTGCTCCCCTCAGCAATGTATTTCATCAGTCTGCCTGTTCTGTTCCCCACTCTGTCTCTGGTGAATCCTCTCACCCCTTGAGCTTCTGGCCTGTACCCCAGATTATGGATATGTTTCATTTTGTGGCTTCATAGGAATTCTTTGTGAAAGTTGAATTTGACCTGAAGCAAGAAAAAAGAACCTGCTGCTTTGTTTGTGGGGTTCCAGAGACATCCAAAGAGGGTGAGGAAGCTTGCCTCCATTGGCAGGACTTGACAACTGTGGAAAAAAAAAAAAGTTCTGGTAACCTGGAGAATAGGAAACTCCAGGTGGAAACCAACTTTGTTTCTAAAGCCTACACGGACTAGATGTCAAGAGTTCACTCTGATCTTATATGGAGTTTTCCAGTAAAGTTAGCTAGAATTGCTGTTTGGTTACTCTGCCTTGTGATTTTATGCAAAAAATAAGTAAATTGGTCTGAGAGTAGATTCAGTTTGCAAATATTTTGCTGTACTATTGTATAAAATTGGGTCAGGTGGAGAAAACTTGATTTTAGAAAAGTTAAACCGGACCTCCCTGGTGGTGCAGGGTGTTAAACAGCATTATCGAACTATTGCCAGCCACTGAAGCATGAGTTCGATCCCCGGCTGGCCAGGGAGCTACCCACATGACATAGCAGACCTCTTCTGCCTTGCCTGCTGCTCCCCTCAGCAGTGTATTTCAGTAGATCTTCCTGTTCTGCTCCCCACTCTCTCTGGTGAATCTTCTCACCCCCACCCCCATGGACTGAGTAATTTCCAGGAATGAAGGACTATCATACTAGACACACACAGACAATACTGACGGCTGATTGTTATTCTCTAGCATACACTAAAATCCTGAGATCAGGGTTTAAAATATAAAAAATAGTGGGTGTCTAGAAGAAAACGTGTGCCTATCGGTACTTATATACAACATTTTATTTACTTTTAAATTCTTGAAGTGCAACTGCTTTGGTCTAACAACTGTTGAGCAACATCTCATTCCTACTTCCTCAGGGCAGTAGAGCAGCATTTTATGGCAGCAACACCAAGCCCTAGGACCCTGGTCATAGATTACTGTCCATCGCAAGGGCCAACTTGGCTGGGACCTTAAAACACTGAACATGGCCCCCCTGGAGGCGCAAGGGCTTAAGGCACAACTATGTAGCTGTCTGCAGCCACCGGAGCAGGAGTTGGATCCCCCGGTCGGCCAGGGAGCTTCCTACAGAGGTCAGCAGACCTCTCCTGACTCACCCACTGTTCCCCTCAGTGGTGTACTCCGGTCAATCTGCATGTTCTGTTCCCCACTCTGTCTCTGGTGAATCCTCTCTCACTCTCTCACACACACACCACACACTCTGGCCTGTATTCCAGCTCTTGTATGCATAAATAAATAAATATAAAAAAAAAACACTGAACATGGGGGAGAGGGTATGTTACTGTTTCATTACCTACAGGGCCACTTTGGATTCCAGCAGAAAAGGACCCATCTTATTCCAGAGCTCCAGCCATTAGCCATCTAGCTGCCACCTGGGATGCCACCTATGTAGGCCGACAGGAGGAACGAGGACCCTTCCCACTGACTGTGCTGTTCTCCGGAACCTCAGATCAAGACTTTATGCCCTTCAGGCTGCTGTACGCTGACATGATGGACATCAACAAGCCCCTAGACACCACCAACTCTGTTGTGTTTTGTTGTGACACTGTTCTACTAAACTCCTATTCTGATGTCATGGACCTTAGAGACAAACTATAAGGACAACAGATGGTAAAATTGTCAAGAGATCAGCTAAACACTGTACAGACCCAACTGTCTTAGCCCTGTGACTGGACCTGTACATCCATCTGTGTAACTCCATTTGTATATAATCAGACTCAGGCTACATGGAAACACATTAAGCTACAATTTCAAGGAAATGTAAATATGTCTGAGCAAATGCAACACTTGCAACAAAATACACAGGGACATTTGTTAAATGTTTATCAGCAGTAGGAGGGAATATGTTGTAAATTTAATGATGGGGGTTAGCCAATTTAAATAAACTGAACTATGTAAAAGCTTTGGGAATTATCTTCATGTTAATTGCACTAATCCTTATTTTTGCATATCTGTTACTTTAAATCCTCTTCTACAAAAGTAAAGGAAGAAGCATGTGGGAGTGAAAACAACTGAATGTCGCTGCCATAGTCATTGTCAAGGCTACACTAAAAAACAAAACAAAAAAAAGGACCCTCCCTGCTGGTGCAAGGGGTTGAGACGCAACCTATGAAGCTGTCCAAAGCCAGTGAACATGAGTTGGATCTCCACCCAGGGGTTACCCACATGGCACAGCAGACCTCTCCAGACACCCCGCTGCTGCCCTCAGCAGTCTATTTCCATTAGTCCACCTGTTCTTTTCTCCACTCTGGTGAATTCTCTCATTCCCCCACACTCTGGCCTGTACCCCAGTTCTTGTATGCATAAAAAAATAAATCTTTTTTTTTTAAAAAGGGGGGGATGTGGTGACACCTATGGCTTAAAGTGCTGAGGCAAGGAAACGATCATGGTCATGGCTGAAAGACTGGGCATGGCTAAAAGATGGATCAGCGTGGGTCAGAAGATTGGCCCTCCTACAGATCAGGATGTTGTGTCAGCGAAACCAGGCCTGTGAGAGAAACTAGATTAGAAGAGAGAACAGAATAATCTGATAACGCAGAACCTTGGCTGTGCATGTGTGCCAGAATAATGCTGAATACTAAGGAACAAAAGAATAATCCACTGTTTTGTAACTAACCTAGGAGGTGGTCTGTCTCCATAAATCTGAGTTGTTCTGGGTGCTCCGGACGACTGAGCCAGAATGAGAAGCCTTGCGTCCCCTGTGTATGTTTTCTTCTCCCTGTTGTTTGCTTTCTATTTAGTTCTATGCATTGAGACGTTGTGCCACTGGTGTTGGCGAGCATCTCTTTGGAGTGCTCCGCTAGGGTGTCGGAAACAGTTCACCAGACTGAGACTAGCACTGGTAGGCCAAATCTCCACCAGATTGTTGATGCTGCATTGCTGGGCACTGTCCCTTACAGTTCCCTCCCTCTGTATTTACTTAGTTCCAACAGACCAATGAAGTACACTGCTGAGGGAAGCAGCAGGCGCAGGGGAGGTCTGTGCGTCATGTGGGACCCTCGCCGGACGACGGGTATCGAACTGGTGTTACAGAGGCTGAAGGTAGCTTCGGGGACTTAATTCTGAGAGACTTAAATGCGAGGAATGTGCTCCTGGATGCCAAGAAGCTTTTCTCAGCCGAGATTAGCAGGAAGGACTAACAGTACTTTTTCTCAAGTCATGAACAGAACATTCAGATGACACAGATTACCCCATGATACCCCGGTAGCAGCCCCAGTTGACCTCCCCCAGGTACCCCACAACCTTCTCCCTGAACTCTTATACAGGCACCAGCCCAGCGTTATGTCATGGCCCTGTTCCCGCAGTCATATCCTCCGCTGAGTAGGAGCAAATGGGGTTTCCTCTCCCCGGAGGGCACCCGCCCGACGGAGTGTGCAGGGCACCCCTCCCTGCAGGCAGGAGCCTCCAGGGCAACGGGAGAGCCAGGCCCAGCCCCAGGTAGGGAGCTGGGGACAACCTCTGGTCAACAGGGGGAATTGTAGGCCTGGAAGGAGGCCTCTCTCAGCCGCGGGGACAACCTCAGGAGAGAGACTCGACACAGCAGTGGAAATCTATTCCCCAGACTGCAGGTATTTAGCTCTTAAACAGTTTTCAAGGAGAATCCTTCAGATTGAAGATTTAAGATTTCAAGCTTCATTTCACATCTCAGAAAGCACCATAGTTAAAATATTCATTCAGAAAAGAACTACACATTCTCAGGTTCCCAAATAGTTCCGTTTCACACACAAAATTTTTTATGGGATA
>NW_023601851.1:7338334-7395122 GCF_014898055.3 Talpa occidentalis | reverse complement strand
TGATCATCTGCTTGTGTTTTTCTGATGTTCAGTCAGAACAGAGGTTTTTAAGAGGCCGTCCACCATATCTCTTTTTTTTTTTTTTAATTTTTTTTTTTTTAAGATTTTTTTTTTTTTTAATAAGGCATGTTTTTTTTTATTTATTTGTTTGTTTGTTTGTTTATACAAGCACTGTACAGTCAGAACGCGGGAGGGTGAGAGAATTCACACAGAGCCAAGCGGGGAGCAGAGCAGGCAGAAGGCCGAAGTATATCTGCTGAGGGGAGCAGCTTCGGCAGGAGAGGTCTCTGCGCGCCATGTGGACCCTCCTCCGGTGCCGGGAGCAGCCGGGGATTCGAACGGCGCCACAGAGGCCGCGGGCAGCTTCGCAACCCAGCGCTCTACCGCTGCGCCACCTGGGAGCCCCACCATATCTCTTATATCCAAAATTATTCTGTCCTAACTGGGTACTCTCACGCGGATAGGTGTGAAATGTATTGCTGAGACTGGCCCCACTTTCATAACATTCCTGCTGCTCATGTTCAGCATACCTAGGAGGATTCAAATGCACTGGAGTCATTTCTGCAGCTCTCCCCTTTTCATTACAACTGCAGGGAGTCTGTCCTCCTTGGGTTCTGTCTCAGACAACGAAAGGTGCCTCATCACGGGTGTTCCTGCACTCATTGCATTTACGGGCAGCCCCTTCTGGAAGGGCTCCTCTAGGTGTAAATACTGTTTCTTCACTCACAACTTTTCCTTGTTCACGAAATTCAAAAGGCTCTTGAAAGTTCTGAATCACCTGGTGACTAAGGTGCTCAGGATACTTGATGGGTTCCCTCATTCTACTAAAGACCTCCTCGTTCTCTCCAGCATGCTCTTCATGAGGCTCACCAGGGATCATCATGGTCCTATGTATAGTAAAGTTCTCAGGCATCATTGCTGAATTGTTTTCATTTTTGATACTATGGTTCAAACAATGAATTGAGTCCAAATTGCTTTTTTTCCATTAAGTCAGCTCTCTCGTTGGATGGTATTTTGCTGCTGGCGGTAAGAACTTGCCACACATGTCTGCCCAGATTTGCAGGGCTGTCCTGAGTCAGGTGATCCACAGTATGGACATCTAAAATGAGATAAAAATGACCATGTCTCTAAAAAGAAGCATTTTGAGTGAATATTACTAGTGGCACAAAAGCTCCTGTATTACAACACAATTTACAGGTATTGATTTTCTGATTCATGCTTTTTGCCCATAGCAAATTATGGGGAGAATAGATTTTTTGGTATCTTTTTATTTTAGCATGGAAGATCTGGGGTGTAGGCCAGAAGTGCAGGAGTGGGGGTGCTGTAGGGGAGCGTGGAGACAGTGTTTTGAACAGAACAGGCGGACTGACTCAAATACCCTGCTGAGGGGAGCAGCAGGTGAGACAGGGGAGGTCTGCTGTGCCAAAGTGGGTGAGCTCCTTCACTGTGGATCAAACTCATGCCATAATAGTGAGAGCTAAGAGACTTAATCCCTAGGCCTCCAGGAAGGCCCCAATTAACAGAGTTTCTAATGCCAAACCAGGATAACAAAGCAGTAAAACTAATTTCATAATGGCTTTATAAATCATAAATATTTGGTGAAAATAGTCCTTTAACTAGAGTTGTCGATTTCAACCAGAAGCATTTCACCCAATATAGATCCTACACACCTTCTTTCTTAGACTGACCCTGTGCAGCTCTTGAGGGTACTTTCTGAATAACCAAGCCCTGCAGAGGCCATGGCTTTCCCGGAAACCTGTGGACTGAGAGACCCAGTCATTGCCCAGGCACTTTAAGCAAGAGGCCTGCTGAGACACAAGGACTCTGCTTCTCCATTTCCTTAGTTTTTCTTTCGACCCCGGCCCTGGCCACGGTCACCTGCAGAGGTTCTCAGAGGCATGCACATCCCTCCACAGCATAGACCTGTCAGTTCCTATTTAAATATCGTATCACATAAGGCTCAGAATCCTAATACATGCAGCAAACTCCGCCTCATCATTGTGTCCCACATTCCTGCTGAGCAATAGGAAAAAAGTTCTGCATCCAGCCTGTGGCTATCAGTGTTAAAGTCTTTTCCCACATCCTTCTGAGAGCAACACCCTGGTGTTCTCAACGCACTCCCTGGAACCTGTGTTTCTGCTTTGTTCATAGCAGCTCCAGTTTTTATGTCGTGTGTGACTCTCAGCTACATCACACTGTCATTGATTCCTTTACTTTCCTCCCAACGATTCCCACGAGAAGGTGGAATTGCACAGGTCGCACTGTTCCCCAAGGTATGAGCCCCCAACCTGAATCTCTTGGTGCCATGGATTTAGAAACCACCACTTCAGGTTCCCCCTCGCATGTCACAGAACATCCCTTCCCACGCTAAACAATTTCTGGTTCCTCCTCAGCCTCACAATTACTATGTGGGTGGTCACAAGGCTTGCCCCAGGAACACCACTCATCTTCTAAATAACTCTCCAGTCAACGTTGCTCTATTCCTTTTGAGTTAGTCACCTGCAAAGTGACATCTCCAATAGCAATACACAGCCTCTAGCCCAGACTGCAGAGGGAACTATAGATATGACATGTCATTGCAAGCCATTCACCTCACCTGAGCTCTGAAAGAAAAGAATTAATCTCTATAATGATGCGTATGGAGCACACACACAAAAACAACATCCTCCACTTTGTTTCACTCATGCTGGTCAAACATCTGTGGCTTTACCTCTGTGGCTTTACCTCTCTATTAGTAAATGTATTTATTATATATTCTTTCTTCACAGAGTGTATAACTTTAGAAAGTAAAGATCATTTATGTGAGTATTGTTGCTCTCCCCTCTCATAGAAAATTTACCACTGGCTAAACTTCCCATGAACACACAGAATAAAAAAATTCCTGAACAGGTACCTAAAGAAAACAGTCTATGAGAGTACACTAAGAGAGGGGCCTCCCCGGTAGCGCAGCGGTGGAGTGCTGGGTTGCGAAGCTGCCCGCGGCCTCTGCGGCGCTGGTTCGATCCCCCGCTGCTCCCCGGCCACCGGAGGAGTGTCCCGCATGGCGCGCAGATCTCTCCTGCCGCCCACTGCTCCCCTCAGCAGTGTACTTTGGTCCTTCTGCCTGCTCTGCTCCCTGCTCTGGCTCTGGTAAATTCTCTCACCCTCCCGTGCTTCTGACTGTACCCAGTGCATGTACAAACAAACAAACAAATAAATAAATAAATAAAAATACATGCCTCTTTAAAAATAAAAAAAAGAAAAGAATACACTAAGAGAGAGAACAGAGAAATGTGATTACTGCAGAAAAATTCCCACAGTATCAGGGACTGCATACTGGTTTAAGAACTTAGACAACCATCATTAAAAGAGCAGGACAAAATTCACCAGGACAAAATTCACCAGAGAGAATATTTGGGAACTGAATAAACAATCAGTTTGATATATGCAGACGCACTGTCCAAGGTTGGACATTGGAAAAGCACCTCAGTGTGGCCAATATCACTGGCCACACTCCCAGCCTCCTCTCAGCCTCCCGACCTGGCAAGCACTGACTGACCTGAGAGGTCCTGGTTTGGTGGATCGTCCACAGACCACGACTGTAATCCCTGCTCCGACCTGATGCTCTCCTCAGGATCGGTAACACAGTGCCCTATGATGAGAAACAGTGTTGGTCTTCGATCAAGTTCAACTTCAGTCTTTGAAAACTAACAAATGCAGTGTGAAGAGCTGTGCAAAAGAGGCCAATCTGAATCTTTCCAAATGAAAACTGAAACAACCACAATGTACACTGCCTGTCATGTTCAACCTCACCAACACTAAGTTTCATAAGCAAGGGCACACTTATCGGTGCAGAAGAGAGCATTGCACTAGAGTGTTACACTGAAGCTTCCTCACCTAGGAACACCAGGTGACTGCAGGTCTCCATCATCACATCCCAGTACAGGGTCCTCTGAGCTTCACTCAGGTACCGCCACTCCTGCCACGTGAAGTTCACAGCCACGTTTTCAAATGACACTGTCCCCTCTGAGGGAACATTTCTCCTCATCTCAGGGCCGGCAGCCTGGGTCAGACAGAGCAAGTGCAAACACATCTTATTTTGTGGTTCTTTGGTCCTTTATAGAATGTATAGAATTCACAGTTGAAAGAGCCACGCCTCTACATTCACCCGTTCGGTCCTAAAAGTAGAACTATAGCTTATTGTATAAATTTGAAAGTGTCTATGATTGTAAGAATAAAAGGATGAATAAAATTTGCTCCTTGAGGAGCTGATAGCCTGGCTGGCAGGTGTAACAGACATACACCCGGATTCATGTGCCAAAGGAGCTTCATAACAAATGAAAAGCATGTGCAACTTTGTGCCAATATTTACTCCTGTGACCTCAAAGCTTGGTATCTCCAACTCACAGTAAACAAAAACTGAGCCCGAAACCAGAATATTCAAGCAATGAGGGGGGAAAAGGCACAGGTAAGAGATGTTCAACTACAAGCAAGTATAAACCAGACACACACACTATGGGCGGGTGGAGGGGTGGAGGGATTAGGGTCAAAATAGGGGGGGTGGGATGTATGGGGACTATAACCAAGATGAAAATTCATACATTGTGCAAAAATGAAAAATGATGTAAAAAATATATATATAAAATATATTTTTAAGAAAAGATTTCAGCTGACAGTGTCAGAAGAAGACAGAACAGGTCATCACTTCTAAAATGGAAGGACAAAGGGGAGGAGAACTTAGTAATAACTTGGTGGCTGAGGTACGAGGAATGTTTTCCTAATATACTGTCCGCATTACGGGTTGGTAGTTACACTGTAACACTCTAGTGTCTACTGGTATTCCACATGCATCTGGACATGTGTCTGATAGATCAGGAAGTCTAAGCTGAGAACAGAAATTTGGGAATCAGGGCCTCCCTGGTGGCACAAGAGTTTAAGTCTCAGCACTATGAAGCTATCAGGAACCACTGCAACATGAATTTGATCCCCAACCAGGGAGCTATTTACAAGGGGCAGAAGATTTCACCTGTCTCCCCGCTGCTCCCCTCAGCAGAGTATTTCAGTCAGTCTGCCTGTTCTGCTCCCCACCCTGTCTCTGGTGAATCCTCTCACCCCCTGCACCTGTGGCCTACACCCGAGCGTTTATATGCATACATAAAATAAATATTAAAGAAAAGAAAGAATTTGGGAATCTCCAGGATATTATTGATAGTTTTCATCACCGTAGGGGAGAACACGATGAGCAGAACAAAAGGTATCGAAAGAAGAGGGAAAACAACTAGAAGAGACAAATATTTCTTTTGGAGAAAGAAAAAAAATAGATCATAGCAATGAAAGAGTTTTGAAAAATAAGATACACGGTATAAGAAAAACAAACATCTTAAGAAATCCGTAAATTTATTCCATCATTTCCTTTCCTGTGTAGTAAATCCTGTGCACCTCCACATACATATAGAATAGGAACCCATTAAAATAAATTTCCATTTGTATTAGCTAAAAAAGGATTCAGAGGATTTTTCCTCAACACAAAACAAGTCCTTGACACAGCCACAGGTGACATCAACATTCACAGTGAGAGGAGGACTAACAAATATGCTCAGTGTCCCCTATTCACAATGGGTTCGGGTGACGCTACGTAACAACAAAAAAGACAACATACACAAAAATGGTCATAACTAGTTATAATTCATTCTTGGAAAACTAATGAAAGCCACAGTAAAGCGACTCTGGAAAGGAAAACCCAGTGAGCAGACTATAACACACACCCGTGTTCACACACACAGGAGCTCCTGTACGCTGCCAGTGAAATGACAAAACAGTAAGCAATGCATGTAGCGGAACCAAGGGCAGAGACTCACTGGAGCCTGCTGCACTGACAGCAACTCTCGCAAGGTAACCCGGCACATCCCAGTTCTACGAAAACAAAAATGAATTTATTTACAGGCTCATTGATTAAAACACTAATACGAGAAATAAAACAGCAGAGAGAAGGTGGATGGCTCATTTCTGTGCACAGAAACACACGGGACCTCCCAGCAGGAGTGGGCTCAGGATGGCATAAAAGCACCATGTGATGAAATGGAACAATACAATCCCCTTGCACTTTCGATCCTGTTCAAAATGGAAATGTGCAGCAATGAGTAAAGGACTGGAATACACAGTTCTGTAAATCACATACCCAAGCTGGACCTAACACATGAACGTGCTCAATACGACCAGTCACGAAGTAAAAATGAATGAGAAGTACAAGAGATGAGATTTTACATCCGCTGGGATAGCAATGTTTTAAAAAGAAAGAAAAGAACAAGTACTGACAAAAATTGGGACCTGGTTCCCTTGTGCACTGCTGGTGCTAACATAAATGATGCAGCCAGGAGGGAAGACAGGAAGGTGATTCTTGGGAAAAGGAAACTCAGACTGACAGGAGGACCCACCCTCACCCCGGGGTGTTCACCAATAGCAGGGACAGCAGGGAAGGGCAGAGACGTTTGCTCACCTACGGTCACTGCACCACCAGTCATTACAGCCCAAAGCAAAATCAACCCAAGCCCCAGGTGATGGATTAATGGATAAATAAGACTGGTAGATACACATAAGAGAATATTAATGAGCCTCACAATGGAACTAAACAATGACACACACTACAATATGAATCACTCCTGTACGATACCTATGAAATGACAAAACAGTTAACAATGCAATAAAATAAGAGATTCACCAAGAAAACAAGGTGTAATAAGACTCCATTCATACAGGTCTGAGTTGTCAAACTCTTGAAAACAGAAAGTAAACGGTGGACACAGGGGCTGAGGGACAGAGCAGTTGGGAGCAAGAGTTTAATGAGTACAGTATTTTATTACTGGGAAATAAAAAATCTGGAAAGTGGTGATGGCTATATAACATTGTCAAATATTAAAAGCCAAAGAACACCACATGCAATAACAGCGAAAGGAGACTTTTTATTTTACATTTAAATAAAGGGTCAGGGGCTTTCCTGGTGGCTCAAAGGTAGACACTACCTATGGAGCTGTCCCGCAGCCAGCGCAGCAGGAGTTCAATCCCCAGCCAGAGAGCTACCCACATGGCGTGGCAGACCTCTCCTGACTCACCCACTGCTCCCCTCTACAGTGTATTTCAATAGATTTGCCTGTTCTGCTCCCCACACTGTCTCTGGAGAATCCTCCCCCCTCCCACACCTCTGGCTCATACCCCAGTTTTTGTATGCATAAATAAGTTCATCTTTTAAGAAATGAATGAATGGATGAATGAATGAATGAATGAATGGAGGGCAACGTTTACTAGGAAAAGGAGAAAAATAAGCAACAGTCATGCTGGGCAGAAGAGCAGCCACTGCTGCTCCCCACAATGCAGAGATTTATAAAATGAAACACTTGCATGGTCACAGGTGACAGAAGAGCTGGTAAAATTAGGTTGCAAAATACATTCATTCTATCAATATTCTATAAACATCTATCAAAATTAAAAAAATCTACCATTAACCGTAACTTCAGCAAGAATCATACGTATGACAAATGCAAACAAACCTACTATACTCCAGACTCGATGACAGAAACCTGGAGCTCTTTATTAAAAACTACATTGAGCATCACTGACATAAACTCCCAACAACCAAAGGTCAAATGATGAACATCTGCACTTCCTTGTTTTACTCAGCGAGTGTATGTGTCATGGCCCTTGTTCAACCATGTCCCACTGACCCCTGAACTCTGAGGTGTCACCACACCCTGGCCAGTCGGAGGCAGAAAAGGAAGCAACCTCATCACTGAGAAAACGCATCCATCAGGTTTGGCCAAGAATGAGAACTGTAATGTGAAAGAAAGTCAACACACACTCACACACACGCACGCACACACAAACGCACGCACGGCGGTGCTGTTGTTAGCAACCATTAAGATATCAGGTAATATTGAAGAGTAACTTGCATTGGCTGAGACTAAACTCTGGAACAGAGAAATCCCTTTCTGGTGGCGGGAGACCTGGGCTGAGAAGGATCTAATTCCACACCGGAGGGCACAACACAGGACGAGGTTTGCATGTTGCATGAGCGGCAGGTGCCATCGGGATGGCTACAGGCGCACTCAGGTGGGAGCCGAGCCTGTGGTACTAGGCCTGGGCAGGAGGCCCACGCTCTAGTGTAACTGGCAGAAATGGCAACACACAGTTGACTGACTCACTCAGGAGAAGTGCAGACTGAAGTTGGGAGACCAGATCGGAACACAGGGACTAGCTACATTCAGGAGCACAAGATACTCAAGCATTCAGGGACACAGAAAAGAAATCATCAGAGAGACCATGACAGAAGCAAACACAATGAAATTTGCATCTTCCAAAACACTGAAGACGGAGGAAAACTCACCAACACATACGACGAGGTCAACATTGCCCTGACCCCCCCAAAAAAAAAAGACAGCATAAAAGGGAAAAATAGACCAACACCACCAAAAAACAGAGAAGCGAAAATCCTCAACAAATTCCAAACGACTTAATACAGCAACATGGAGTCTCCCTGGTGAAGCAAGGAGTTAAGGCAAAGCACTATGAAGCTATCCACAGCCCCTGCAGCATGAGTTCGATTCCCAGTCAGGGAAATCACCCACACAGCACACCTGACCTCTCCTGTCTCCTTGCTGTTCACATTAGTAGTGTATTTCACCAGATCTGCCTGTTCTGTTCCCCATTCTGTCTCTGGTCAATCCTCTCACCCACCACATGTCTGGCCTGTACCCCAGCTCTTATATGGATAAATAAATCAATCTATAAAATTTCAAATGGCTTAAATATTTGGTGATGTACTTGACAGAAAACATAGGGACACACTAAGGACAGTTGCCACAAAGTGCACTAGGGAACACAACCCCAACAGCCACGGAAACAAAAGCAAAAATCAACAAGTGGGACACCACTAAACCTAAAAGAATTCATACCTTAAAAGAAACCAGCCCCAATACTGAAAGGTAGTCTATAGAACAGAAAAAGAATCTGCATGCCACACATGTGACAAGGGGCTCATTCCAAAATTTATAACATCTCCAAACAATGCGAGAAACCAACTGATGACTCAATTAAAAATGGACAAAGGGGGGCCTCCCTGGTGACACAAGGGGTTGGGACACAGCCTATGAAGCTCTCCACAGCCTCTGCAGCGTGAGTTCGATCCCTGGCCGGCAGGGAGCAACCCGCATGAAGCAGCAGGCCTCTCCTGACTCCCCACTGCTCCCCTCAGCTGTGTGTTTCAGTAAGTCTGCCTGTTCTGCTCCCCACTCTGTCTCTGGCGAATCCTCTCACCCTCTGCACCTCTCGCCTGTACCCCAGTTCTTGTATGCATAAATGAATAAATCTTAATTTAAAAATGGACAAAGGAACTACATACACTCTTCTCTAGAGAGGGAATTCTGACATCCTACAGACAATAGGAATGTTCACCTTAACTTATTTCAAGATAAATGTAAATTAAAAGCACACTTAGATGCCACCTCACACCTTGAGAAGGCCCAAATGAAAAGGAATGGATTTATACAAAACGGGGGGTGAGGGATGAGAATTTTATGGGGACTATAATGAAGATGTAAATGATTACACTGTGCAAAAATGAAAATGATGTAAAAATATGTAAAATAGTATTTAGAAAAGTGAAACACTGAAAAAAAAAAAAAAAACCAAACATGGAATGAACAACGCTGGAGAGGGCGCAGAGAAAAGGGAGCTCTCACCCACGGCTGGTGGCCAAGACAGTCGGAACAGACCCTGTGGATGAGGGTGCAGAGGTTTCTTAAGGAAATAAAAATGGAAATTCCATATCATCTGCAATACTTCTACACATTATCCTCATGGGAAAACGCAAACACAAAAAAGATTAATCCCATCCGTGAGCAGAGCAGCTGTGTTTCCAACTGCCCAGTCATGGCCCAATCTACATCCCTTCAGCAGAAGCAGGGCAGGAAGGGTGGAGCACACGCAGGGGAGCACTGCAGGGCTGTGAGGAAGGAGCAAAGGGCCACACTGAGGATAAAATGGGTGGGCAAGGAGGTGATATTGTTTTTAAAAAGATTTATTTATTTATGCATACAGGAGCTGCGGTACAGGCCAGGGGTGCGGGGGAGGAAGGTGAGAGGATTCACCAGAGACAGAGCAGGGAACAGAACAGGCAGATAGACCGAAATACACTGCCGAGGGACGCAGCAGGCCAGTCAGGTCTGCTGTGCCATGTGGGTAGCTCCCTGGTTGGCCGGGGGATGGAACTTGTGCTGCAGAGACTACAGACAGCCCCATCGGTTGCATCTCAACCCCTTGTGCCACCAGGGAGGCCCCGGGAGGTGCTATTCTTGAGTGAAATAAGCCAAAAATTAAAGATACATATGAGATGGCTTCACTCATCTGTGGAAAATAAATACCAAAAAAACATTTACAGCCAAAATACTTGAATAAAACTTGAACAGGGTCATTTGAAAGTAAAGATGACCATCAGAGGGAACAGGGGAACGGGTGGAGAAGTTAGGGATGGAGGCAGACATGGGATGGGCCAGAGTGGTTTGGTAGAGAGGAAACAAGGGTTAGGGCAAGACCCATTAGGATTGTAGGAAAAAACTGGCAACTATTTTAGCAGAAGGCTTTTAGTGCTACACATGTCAATGACAGATCGAGGAGGGAAAATAAGTAAAAGAATAAGAAAAAAGTATAAGAAGCTTTAAAACAATTAAAAAAAATGAAATTTTCCAAAGGTCACACACAGTGTTCTCAAACATGGCAGGAACTTTTGGAGAGTGTAACTGGACTGGAGAGCAACTTAGGGTGTAGTGAGCGTCTCTAGAAATGCATTCAGACCACACCAAGGAAAAATGCGCAGGAGTGGAAACAACGGCCAGAAAAAAGGACTCTGAAGAGTCTACTGGGCACCTTCGCTTTGCAGGCCACCTGAGAGTAAGGCAGGGGCAGGTATGTAAGGATCCCCATTGGACTCAACGGCACACATGCCAAGACTGATGCCTGCATGAAAGTCTCCGAGAGTTGTGTAGGACACAGTATATGATTTTAGCTACTGCACAGAAACCTTAAAAATTCAGTTGGGGCCTCCTTGGGGGCACAAGGGGTTGAGCGTTGGGTTGTGAAGCAGGTTGTGATAGAACTCTGCAGCGCCAGTTTGATTGCCAGTGAGGGTCCAACATGGTGCGCAGACCTCTCCTGCTGCCCACTGCTCCCCTCAGCAGTGTACTTCAGTCCTTCTGCCTGCTCTGCTCCCTGCTCTGACTCTGGTGAATTCTCTCAGCCTCCCGCACTTCTGACTGTACCCATTGCATGTATAAATAAATAAACAAATCTTGAAAAAAAATCAGTTGTCTTTTTTAAAAGACATGTGGCTCCTTCACCCCCATTCTGCACTCTGGTCCTCAGGCCCCATCCTCCCCCTCCTCCCTCACCCCGCACCTGACCAGCGCAGAGCTGGGGAGTGTTTCTGTCCAGTGGGGTGAAGAGCCACAGTCCACACCTTCAGAGTCATCAACCGCGTCCCAGGCACAGACTCTGACTCAGGGCTGAGTGAACACCAGGGCAGAGCCCCATCTTCACGCATGCTGGACATGTGAAGTGCCTGGATCTACGCCACACCTTTCTCTGGTTAGGAATGTGTCCCTGGAGAAAACTATGTTTCTAATTTACGTGTCCGTTGACGAACTCGCATAAAGTCAATGCACAGCGAGCTGAAGCAAACACATCACTCACCAAAGATTCATGCATTGTCGCTGCTCTCACAGATGCGCCAGGGCTCTGGAGGCGGCGCTGGGAGGGGCAATGGGGTCCAGCACAGAGGATGGAGGCAGCTGCACGTGGTCCTGGATTCTCCTGTCCAGAGCCCGCCACACGCTGCCTGGAGACACCAGAGAGTCACTGCGGGTGATGGCCGTGTGATACTTCTAGCAGGGGCAGGAGAGGCCCTGCGAGTCCATGAGCGGCAGAACGTGGAAGTTTACGGTTCACCATAACTTAGTAAAAGATGACACTTCCCACTGCCTGATCAACAGTCACACCAAGGACAACAGTCTCAAAGCTGATGAGTCAGTTCAGAGTGTGGCCACGACTTCCAATGAGACAATGCCCCGAACACACTATTTTGCCAGGACACCCCGGCAGTGGCTCTGCGCCGCCTACCGCCCTCTGCTCAGTGGACACCCTGACAGGGACAAGGTCCCCCGGGGTGCGCACGTCCAGGCAGGAGGCCTGAATGCAGCGGCCAGCAGGACGCCGCCTGTGGGCGGGAACGCGAAGCATATGTGGAAATTCAGAAAACAAGCCTCTAACGCCCCAGGAACTCCCCCCACTCCCCCCCCCACCCTGCAAACCCAGTTTCCCGCCAACCATCCCGCCCCCACAGGGGCTGCCTCCCCATGGCAACCCTCGCGACATCACCCGCCCACCTTGGGTCCGTGAATCCCGCCCCGGGCGCAATACCCCCCCCAAGAAACACAGCCTGGCTCTCCCCTCCCTCACCGCCGACTTTTGGGGGGCCCAGAGGAGTCAGCGCGCATGCGCACAGGCGGACCCGCGCTTCCCCAGGGCCCCCGCCTCGGGGACCCTGTCCCCCGCCCCGGGAAGACCCCGGGCAGCGTCTGGGGTCAGGGCTGGGCAGCCGCGATGGGGACACCCCGGAAAGGCCGGGACGTTCTCCCCAATGGCCCTGCTCCGCCCCCACGCGCGCTCCGGGGGGAAAAGGCTCCAAAGCGCCCGACTCCACGAGGCCGCGACCCCCACTTGCCCGCGCTCCCCGCTCCCCAGCCCCCCGGCTTGTCTGCTCACCAGCGCCCAGCCTCCCGGGACAAACCCGCGCTCACCTCGGGGCGCCCCAGCGCTCGCGGGGGCGCCAGAACGTTCGAAAGGACGGGGGCGGGGCCGCGCCTGCGCAGATCGCGGAAGCCCCGCCCAGAAACCTCCGCGGGACCCACAGGGGCTGGAGACTACATTTCCCACAACCCCTTGCGCAGCCTGTCGGGCCGTCGTCGGGGTGGGGCTGTGGCCTGGAAGTGGGAGGAGTGGAGGTTGAGGAGAACCAGCAGGTGAGCGAGGCCCATGAAAACTGCGGGGCCCATAAAGGGTTCAGGGCTCTGAGGGAAGAGGCTGAACAGGGCCGCCATGGTGCTGAAGGGGTTAAGCACCGCGCTGACTCAGAAGCTATCTGCCCCCTCCACAGGGCATGGCAGACCTCTCCTGTAAGGCCCACTGCTCCCCTCAGCAGCATATTTCTCTCTGCCTGTTCTCCCCACTTTGTCTCTGGTGAATCCTGTCTCTGTCTCTCTCACACACACACACCCATTTGGCCTGCACCTCAGCTCTTGTATGAATTAATTGAAAAAATACACAGAAGAAGTTCACACATAGTCTAAATAAGACATTCAGATACCAAGACACATTTCATCAAAATCAACATTCAGGTATTTAAGAAGCATCTTGACCTTCTGATATCTGGATCACAGAGTCGGTGTTCAACATAAAGATGCTTTGCTTAGCTAATGTGAATGCACAAGAATTCCACGCTGTTATGAAAAGCTCACCTGTTCCTTCATCACATGCTTGTGAATATTTCTTTTGCAACAACGTCCAATAATATTCATGGCTCCATTACTACCATTGATGCCGGTGTGTGTAACAACTGCTGCCACTTTACCACGAGTTCTTGTCTCGCGAAACCATAGAACGGAATTCACAGACTTTTGGAGTAAGTAAGCAGAGAGAGACAAATCTTGTCTTTGAAAGAAAAGTTTATTTAGGAAGAAAAAAGACAAAGAAGAAAGACTCCCAGGTATAAAGTACCTGGGAGGGGCCAAGATGAGCTGGTATGGGATATTACATTAGCTATATTTACCTTTTCTCTCTCATTATGTTAAAATTTCAGTCTCTCTTCCTGATTGGCTAGCTCTCAGGGGGTACTAAGCAAGGAATTTCACATTCCTAATCTAACAGTATTTTCTTTCCCCATTTGTTATGCTTATCCCTTTACCTTTATGGTCTAGCCCTCCCTGTGAGCATCTTTACACTTTATCTTATCATCTGAAGAAAACCAGGACCATCCTTAACAAGATTATCTGTGGTGCTTGGATGTTTGTTTTTCCCAGTGGAATGGGTTACATTTCCTTGGTTGTCCTTATCTCTGAAGCCTCCCTAAATTCTTCAGAGGTCCCCTCCTGCACTGTCCCTAAAACTGCCTAATAACCCTAGCTTGCCCTGTCTCACCATGAAGACACATGAGGATATTAATAAACTGTTAGTGTATTCCCTGAAGGAGAAAATGATGAAATGAGTTGAACTTCAGCATGTTTGTTTCTAACTTTATTGCCCACAATGAAGTCCACGACTCCTTTAGGTGATTTAGATCAATCTTTTGAGTCAGCCACAAACAGCATATCCATTTAGATTTTCTTCATCCGTGATACATGACACCATTGTAAATGTACCCAAGCAATTAAGACATAAACAAACTCATCAACTGGAGGAGGGTCCCATAGATGTTTGACACACAAAAGTCAAATACATGACTCCACCTACATACCAGGAGAAAGCCATAGAGTGAAGTGATTTAGGGCTGAATTATATTCATCAGGTCTCTTCACAATATCTCAAGTATGCTTGATAAAAAAGGACATAGAAAATAACTATACAGCTCCCCACACCATTGTCTTGAACTTTAATTTACTTTTTTTTAAAGATTGATTTTATTCATTTATGCATACAAGAGCAGAGAGGTAGACCAGAAGTGTAGGGGGTGAGAGGATTTGCCAGAGTCAGAGTGGGGAGTAGAACAGGCAGGCTGACTGAAATACATTGCTGAGGGGAGCAGCAGATGAGACAGGAGAGGTCTGCCACACCATGTGGATAGATCCCTGGCCGGATGGGAATCAAACATGTGCTGCAGAGGCCACAGATAGCTTCACAGTGCTGTACTTTTAACCCCTTGCACCACCAGGGAGGCCCACATTTTCCTTTTGAGACACAGGGCAAGCTAGGAATTATGCAGTTTTAGGGACAGTGCAGGAGGGGACCTCTGAAGAATTTAGGGAGGCTTCAGAGATAAGGACAACCAAGGGAAAGTAACCCATTCCACTAGGAAAAACAAACATCCCAGGACCAAGAACAGCATTGTTAATGCTAGTCCTGGTTTCCTTCAGGTGGTAAAGGGAGGCGGAGATTGGAGAAATGGGAGAGTGGTTTAATTTATGGACAACTTAGAAGGGCAGCTGTTTAACTTCAATGCAGGGATGCCCATCCAAAGGACTGGGCCATAAAGATAAAGATGCAACAAATGGGGAAAGACAAAACTGTTAGTTAAGGAATGTGAAGATCCCCCACTCAGTAACAAATTAAGTGAGACAGCCAAGAACTAACCAATCACAAAGAGACTGGTGGAGCTTTAGAATAATGAGGGAAAAAAGGTATAAATTCCCTAAGACACAACTCCACTTTGGCTTCCTTGCCCCTCCCAGGCCTGGGAACCACTCCCCCTGGCCTGGGAGTCCCACTTTATTTCTGTTTTTTTTCTCCTCAATAAACTTTTTCTTTTTTTTTTTTAATTTTTTTTTGAAGTGGAGAATGCACCCTTTTGTTTTATTTTATTTATTTATTTTTATAGAGGCATGTTCATTTATTTATTTGTTTGTTTATACATGCACTGGGTACAGTCAGAAGCGCGGGAGGGTGAGAGAATTCACCAGAGCCAGAGCGTGGAGCAGAACAGGCAGAAGGACCAAAGTACACTGCTGAGGGGGGCAGCAGGTGGCAGGAGAGGTCTGCGCGCCATGTGGGACCCTCCTCCGGTGGCCGGGGAGCAGCCGGGAATCGAACCGGCGCTGCAGAGGCTGCAGGCAGCTTCGCAACCCAGCGCTCAACCGCTGCGCCACCGGGGAGGCCCAACTTTTTCTTTTTATAAACAAACTTGCCTCTTCTCGCTTGCTTCCCTGAGCGTCTGCAAAGTTCCTGCTGCGGCTTCATGAGACACCAACCCCTGGGGGTCTAGCGGCTGGGGCTCAGCGCTGCCCTGCAGCCTGGGATCTGTTCCTGGCTGGGAGACTAGGCCTGACAATTTCGGTATCACTTTCTCGCAAAATAAGACTTCAACAAAGCAAAGGCCACTTCCGTGATTACTGTTCTTACCACCACTCATAGAAAATTTACCACTGTCAAAAACTACCCATGAACATACTGAGTGAATAAACAAATGCCTGAAGAAGTACCTTAAAGAAAACAGTCGGTGAGAATAAACTAATAGAGAGAACACAGAAAATGTAATTACCGCAGAATAATTTCCTGCAGTATCAGGGACTGCATACTGGTTAAATCCAACATTAACAAACATTAAAAAAAGAGCAGGAGGACATCTAGGAGAGAGCTGTATGTGGAAACTGAATAAAGAATCACTTCAATAAATGCAGATAAACTGTCCAAAATTTGGACACTGGAAAAAGTAGCACAATGTGGCCTAGGGGGTAAGAAGGGAAACCAGGCGTGGAGACTGAGAATCAGGGACTGAGAACCAGGCACAGGACATGGGGCATGGACGCACCCTAGCAGTGGGCACAGCACAGGGTGACAGCCAGCGTTTTGGACCTGACAGCCCTGGAACTGAGACCTAGAGCGCAGCATTCAGGGCGGAATCCATACAGCTGCGGGCACAGTGCAGGGTGAACGCTCAGCAGACACAGCACCCGGCTTGAACGACAGCCCCTGTGTTGAAGTGCAACCCCCTTTTCTCAGAGAACCACTGGGGAAAAGCACAGGTCAGCAAGTGCAGGTCTCTGGCACCACCTGGTGACCAGAACAAAGCCACCGATGAACTGATTCCCTGCTGCAACTGAATAAACACAGAGGGCAGGAACCACAAGGGGCAGAGCCCAGAAACAGGGCATCAGCGCCCTGGTGGCTTTTTGGCTCGTGGTGCTGGACTCGGTCCAGTGAACAGATGTCAGCAGCTTGACTCTGTGCTGAGGACTCTCCAGGCCAACTATATGGAACATAAGCATCCGTGAACTTTTGCTATCTGCTGGGGGTGTGGGGGTGTCATTCCTAAATCCAACTCCACCAGACACCAAGGGATGATTATAAAGTTTCTGGGGCTTCAAAAGTCCTACATGGATTTTCCACCGCCCGAGATCAGCGCCCCACCCCCCTGTTGCTTAAGGGTCAGTCAACTGTGAAAGCAAAACCAATCATGAGAGCATAAAATACATGTGGTTCTGCTGGCAGGACAATCACAGACACTGCTACTACAACTGTAATTTGATGCCACGATTAAATAAATTGCTAAATTTCAGTTAGAATTAGGGAAAATCAAGATTCATTTTACCTCTTCCTGATTCCATACTCCTGTCTGATTGAAGGATAAAGGGCGGAGTTCAGTGAAGAGGGAGTGCTCAAGGTGGGGAATCTGAGCAGGTTGGAGACCAATTCCAGCTAGATGTCCCGTCAGGGATCTCAGCAGGAGAGGAAGGCTTTGGTGAAGTTTTTCTGAAGGCTTCAGGGAAGTGGAGTAAGGTAGGAGTGAGGAAGACACACACAGACACCTTATAACCTGCAACTATCTCCTCCTGAGGGTCTCAGCAGGTCTTTCTTTATACCTTAAGACCAGCGGTGAGAAGACATTAGCATAAGCATCAAAGCAGAACAGAGACAATCATTACATATTTCCTCATGAACATACATAGACCCTCTTGATCTCATACCACAAAAGGACACTTCCTTAATCAGATTAAGAAACTCTACAGGGACAATGACTCCCCTAGGTACAAATATTTTTCTAATGTAATCCATTGTCTAAGATAGTACAATGTTCAGTAACAATCAATCACCCTGTCAAGCCTTCCTAATTTCAGAGTGGACATGACAGTCCATTGTTATGCTAAAATCAACCCATTCCCTAGTACTCATTCCTCTAGCCCATTATCAATTACTTCAAAGTGATCTAAAGTAACTCATCAATACTATTTAGTTCTACAGAAATCTAACTTTCAACCAGAAATGCTGAACCTCCACACAAGCTGCACACTGTGAACTTTTTTTTTTTTAAGATTTATTTTTATTTATTTATACAAGCACTGGGCACAGTCAGAAGCACAGGAGGGTGAGAGAATCCACCAGAGCTGGGTGCAGAGCAGGCAGAAGGACCAAAGCACGCCGCTGAGGTGAGCAGCGGGTGGCAGGAGAGGTCTGCGAGCCACGTGGGACCCTCCTCCGGTGGCCAGGGAGCAGCTGGGTTTCGAACCGGCGCTGCAAAGGCTGCGGGCAGCTCCGCAATACAGCGCTCAACTGCTGCGCCACCGGGGAGGCCCACACGCACTGTTAACTTTTCCCATACACCAGGAGATGCATTGTTGCCACAAACAGGTACCCACCCCCCATGTTAGGCTATGGTTTCCAAGAACAGCTGGTTCAGGGCAGCTTGTTCTCCAGAGTTCTCAGGGCCAAAACATTTCTTTCCTAACTATATCTTTAACAATTTTTACTTCTTTTGTGACAGTTCATGTGTAAGAACAATAAGCCAATTGTCACCTGTGTCCGATTTAGGTTTTCACAGGCCAATGAATAACTAACTTACTTCAGCATTAACCAGGAACAAAAGAGGAGAGCTTTAGAAGGCTTTGCCTTGGAGATTCCCTAGTTCAGATCTTCTTTGCGAGGTGCAAGGACTCCCGTCTTCTGGGAAGTACAACTTTCCCTCTTAGTGGGAGCACAGGAACTCCCTGCTTCTCGGGGGTCCCCCCCTAAGCCCGGACCACGTGAAGAGACAACATGGGAGGCACAGCCTGCCGCAGAGTAGGCTGGGAAGGATGAGACCTAGCAATAGATTAAAGAGGGCTGCCTTCACTTCCTCATGCAAAGAGGAGGATACCAATGTACAGAAATGTCCAGAAAAACAGGTCCGAGGCCCATGTCAGAGGCCTCAGTTCCAATGAACGAAAGCAAGAAGTCATTGTAAACAGGTGGGGGAAACACTTGGAGGCCACAGGCCAGCTGATGAGAGAGAAGACCCAGGAGAGGTTTGAGGACAGAGCAGGGAGGCTCAGGAGAGCTGAGACCAAAGACTGACACAGCTGAGGCAGGTCCACTCCTGCTGGGCTCTTCCTAGGGATGTTCTTCATAAATGCTCTGGTGCAGTGGCATGCGATGAAATGTTACTGTGATCAAGAAAGACAAACTCATGCCATCTGCGGTAACAAGGATGGAGCTGGAATGCTACACTAGCCGATGTAAGTCAGAAGAAAGAAGATAAATACCGGACAGTCTCACTGATATGTGGAATATAGAGAAACCAAAAAAAAAAAAAAAGCAATCAAGAAAAAGACAAAACCAGCAAACTGACCACAGAGCTGAGGTACAGAGCAAAGGAAGGAGAGTGAGGGGGGTGAGACAGGAGAGGAAAACACAGTGATGGTTCACTGGTGATGTGGCAGTGGGAGAGCTATGGGGACTACTAAAGGACAAAAGAAATGCTCTAGTGCTGAGTGAGGCCTGGAGGCAGGGCATCTGAGAGCTGAGAGGAGACAAGAGGCTGCCTACACAGAAGAGCCTTCATGACTGATGCCTGAAGGGAAAGTGTGTGCAGGGGCCTGGGTTAGGGGACTGACAGAAAGGGTGACCTGGCAGGCAACGAATACTTGAAGACTGCAGGTTTGGGAAAATCACAACTGGAAAGCACCATAAAGGGAGAATGTGATCCAAGGTCCACCCGGGGCGTGTGGCACTCCATGTATGGTTGGTGTTAAAATTCTTCTAGCAAACACTAACAGCTTGATAGCTTTGATGAGCTCTAGAAGGGAATCAACCAGACTTTTGAAAGTTCCTGTAAGAATTCCTCCCTCATTCCTTCTCATGTGCCATTCCCCTCATGCAAGCTGTTCTCAGAACACAGATAAAGGCCCGTCAGCCAGAGAGGAACCATATTCCAGACATCCCATGTAATGCTTACTTATCTCCAGAACCTTCCATGTCTTAGATGTCCCTTTCTTCTGTCTCCCCCTTATCTATTTACCCTTGGCATGGACTCCAGGTCAGCTCCTTCCCTCTAGTGCCCATGCTGCCTCCCATCACCTCCAGCAATCCTCTTTTCTCATCCCTTCCCTCCCACTGCTTCTTCTCTAATACATATAGTTCTAGCACTTCAGAGCCAGACTGATTCACAGCTGCTCTTCCCAGATACACTTTGGTTCCTGAGGAAACCTAAATGTCAAGTCCAGATTCCTTAGCCCAGCACACTGAAGATTTTCCGACCTCTCCAGGCTCTCCTGTGAACTCCCACATACCAGGTGAGCAGCCTCAGAAGACCTAGAAAGAATGGGTCACAGGTCTTGTTCCCACCAATAATCTCATTAGCTTCTGTCCCTGCTGGTCTTGATGACGGGGTCCCGAGTGATTCACCAGGCCCAAGGCAGTCTCAAATAGCCCTTGTCTGATTTCCACCCCTCAGTGTGCTCTAAAAGGATATTAGAACTTGGGGGAATTCAAGACTGAGGACTGCTAAGCATCCGCAGGCTTTGTGGACATAGTTCCTATCAGCTGCTGTTATTAAGGACCCCTTGGCATTCTTGAAAATTGTCCAGTATATCCTTCTTCCAAAGCATTGATTGCCAGTGTGCACAGATCAGAGACAATGGGACTGACATACATAGATGTTCTAGAACATAATTCTGGAGTTGAACCCCCAACAAATTTGAGCACAAATATTGATCAAGAAATGAATTAGGGCCTCCCCGGTGGTGCAGAGGTTGAGCGCTGGACTGTGAAGCTGCCCGCCGCCTCTGCAGCGCTGCTTCAACCCCCGGCCACCAGCGAGGGTCCCACATGGCACTTTTACCTCTCCTGCCACCCGCTGCTCCCCTCAGCAGTGTACTTCGGTCCTTCTGCCTGCTCTGCTCCCTGCTCTAGCTCTGGTGAATTCTCTCAACCTCCCACACTTCTGACTGTACCCAGTCCTTGTATAAATAAATAAATAAATCTTTACCAAAAAAAAGAGTCTGCCCATCTCTTCTGAAAAAAAAAAAAAGTGATGGAAAGATTATGTATGCATGAAATTAAGATGTGATGCTACTATACAATTTACAAACATGATCAGGAGGAGAAAACAACAGAATTAAAACATACAGATGAATGACGGACATTGAGAATATGTTTGAGAAAAATCACAGTTTTTTTATTATTATTTTTAATAGAGGCATGTTTTATTTATTTATTTATTTATTTATTTATTTGTTTGTTTGTTTGTTTTGTTTATACATGCACTGGGTACAGTCAGACGTGCGGGAAGGTGAGAGAATTCACCAGAACCAGAGTGGGGAGCAGAGCAGGCAGAAGGACCGAAGTACACTGCTGAGGGGAGCAGCGGGCAGCAGGAGAGGTCTGCGCGCCAAGTGGGACCCTCCTCCAGTGGCCGGGGTGCAGCCGGGGATCGAACCGGCGCCGCAGAGGCCACGGGCAGCTTCAAAACCCAGCGCTCAATCGCTGCGCCACCGGGGAGGCCCAAGAAAAATCTCATAGTTTTGAGGACAAAAATACAAATTATTACAGACATAAAATGAAATTGTAATTAGTGAGCATAACCAATGGAAATTCAACATAAAAACTGCTGTTGTGCATGCACAGAAGAAAACAAAAAGCAAAGAGAAAACACTAGATAGATGACTGATTGATGATAGAGGGATGGATGTATAGATCAATCAATTGATCGATTGTGTGTCAATTGATAAACAAAGACAAGAGATATAGATGAATGTGGTAAAGTTTCTAAACAAAAGGTTTAGAAAGAATCTTCTAAAATTCTAGAGATCTTTCAGAAAAAATTGATCCCGTGTAAAGAAACACAAAAAGTCACACCTTCTTGTTAATATTAGATGCAGGACTCCCTCGTGGCGCAAGGGCATAAGACACAACATATGAAGCTATCCGCTGTCATGCATCACAAGTTCGATCTCTGTCCAGGGAGCTTCCCATATGGTTTAGCAGAAGTCTCCTGTCTCTCTGCTGCTCCCCTCAGCAATGTATTATTTCATCAGTCTGCCTGTTCTGTTCCCCACTCTGTCTCTGGTGAATCCTCTCACCCCTTGAGCTTCTGGCCTGTACCCCAGATCTTATGGATATGTTTCATTTTGTGGCTTCAATAGGAATTCTTTGTGAAAGTTGAATTTGACCTGAAGCAAGAAAAAAGAACCTGCTGCTTTGTTTGTGGGGTTCCAGAGACATCCAAAGAGGGTGAGGAAGCTTGCCTCCATTGGCAGGACTTGACAACTGTGGAAAAAAAAAAAAAGTTCTGGTAACCTGGAGAATAGGAAACTCCAGGTGGAAACCAACTTTGTTTCTAAAGCCTACACGGACTAGATGTCAAGAGTTCACTCTGATCTTATATGGAGTTTTCCAGTAAAGTTAGCTAGAATTGCTGTTTGGTTACTCTGCCTTGTGATTTTATGCAAAAAATAAGTAAATTGGTCTGAGAGTAGATTCAGTTTGCAAATATTTTGCTGTACTATTGTATAAAATTGGGTCAGGGTGGAGAAAACTTGATTTTAGAAAAGTTAAACCGGACCTCCCTGGTGGTGCAGGGTGTTAAAGACAGCATTATCGAACTATTGCCAGCCACTGAAGCATGAGTTCGATCCCCGGCTGGCCAGGGAGCTACCCACATGACATAGCAGACCTCTTCTGCCTTGCCTGCTGCTCCCCTCAGCAGTGTATTTCAGTAGATCTTCCTGTTCTGCTCCCCACTCTCTCTGGTGAATCTTCTCACCCCCACCCCCATGGACTGAGTAATTTCCAGGAATGAAGGACTATCATACTAGACACGCACAGACAATACTGACGGCTGATTGTTATTCTCTAGCATACACTAAAATCCTGAGATCAGGGTTTAAAATATAAAAAATAGTGGGTGTCTAGAAGAAAACGTGTGCCTATCGGTACTTATATACAACATTTTATTTACTTTTAAATTCTTGAAGTGCAACTGCTTTGGTCTAACAACTGTTGAGCAACATCTCATTCCTACTTCCTCAGGGCAGTAGAGCAGCATTTTATGGCAGCAACACCAAGCCCTAGGACCCTGGTCATAGATTACTGTCCATCGCAAGGGCCGACTTGGCTGGGACTTTAAAACACTGAACATGGGCCCCCCCTGGAGGCGCAAGGGCTTAAGGCACAACCTATGTAGCTGTCTGCAGCCACCGGAGCAGGAGTTGGATCCCCCGGTCGGCCAGGGAGCTTCCTACAGAGGTCAGCAGACCTCACCTGACTCACCCACTGTTCCCCTCAGTGGTGTACTCCGGTCAATCTGCATGTTCTGTTCCCCACTCTGTCTCTGGTGAATCCTCTCTCACTCTCTCACACACACACACACACCTCTGGCCTGTATTCCAGCTCTTGTATGCATAAATAAATAAATATAAAAAAAAAAACACTGAACATGGGGGAGAGGGTATGTTACTGTTTCATTACCTACAGGACCACTTTGGATTCCAACAGAAAAGGACCCATCTTATTCCAGAGCTCCAGCCATTAGCCATCTAGCTGCCACCTGGGATGCCACCTATGTAGGCCGACAGGAGGAACGAGGACCCTTCCCACTGACTGTGCTGTTCTCCGGAACCTCAGATCAAGACTCGATGCCCTTCAGGCTGCTGTACGCTGACATGATGGACATCAACAAGCCCCCTAGACACCACCAACTCTGTTGTGTTTTGTTGTGACACTGTTCTACTAAACTCCTATTCTGATGTCATGGACCTTAGAGACAAACTATAAGGACAACAGATGGTAAAGTTGTCAAAAGATCAGCTAAACACTGTACAGACCCAACTGTCTTAGCCCTGTGACTGGACCTGTACATCCATCTGTGTAACTCCATTTGTATATAATCAGACTCAGGCTACATGGAAACACATTAAGCTACAATTTCAAGGAAATGTAAATATGTCTGAGCAAATGCAACACTTGCAACAAAATACACAGGGGACATTTGTTAAATGTTTATCAGCAGTAGGAGGGAAATATGTTGTAAATTTAATGATGGGGGTTAGCCAATTTAAATAAACTGAACTATGTAAAAGCTTTGGGAATTATCTTCATGTTAATTGCACTATTCCTTATTTTTGCATATCTGTTACTTTAAATCCTCTTCTACAAAAGTAAAGGAAGAAGCATGTGGGAGTGAAAACAACTGAATGTCGCTGCCATAGTCATTGTCAAGGCTACACTAAAAAACAAAACAAAAAAAAGGGACCTCCCTGCTGGTGCAAGGGGTTGAGACGCAACCTATGAAGCTGTCCAAAGCCAGTGAACATGAGTTGGATCTCCACCCAGGGGGTTACCCACATGGCACAGCAGACCTCTCCAGACACCCCGCTGCTGCCCTCAGCAGTCTATTTCCATTAGTCCACCTGTTCTTTTCTCCACTCTGGTGAATTCTCTCATTCCCCCACACCTCTGGCCTGTACCCCAGTTCTTGTATGCATAAAAAAATAAATCTTTTTTTTTTTAAAAGGGGGGGGGATGTGGTGACATCTATGGCTTAAAGTGCTGAGGCAAGGAAACGATCACGGTCATGGCTGAAAGACTGGGCATGGCTAAAAGATGGATCAGCCCGGGTCAGACGATTGGCCCTCCTACAGATCAGGATGTTGTGTCAGCGAAACCAGGCCTGTGAGAGAAACTAGATTAGAAGAGAGAACAGAATAATCTGATAACGCAGAACCTTGGCTGTGCATGTGTGCCAGAATAATGCTGAATACTAAGGAACAAAAGAATAATCCACTGTTTTGTAACTAACCTAGGAGGTGGTCTGTCTCCATAAATCTGAGTTGTTCTGGGTGCTCCGGACGACTGAGCCAGAATGAGAAGCCTTGCGTCCCCTGTGTATGTTTTCTTCTCCCTGTTGTTTGCTTTCTATTTAGTTCTATGCATTGAGACGTTGTGCCACTGGTGTTGGCGAGCATCTCTTTGGAGTGCTCCGCTAGGGGTGTCGGAAACAGTTCACCAGACTGAGACTAGCACTGGTAGGCCAAATCTCCACCAGATTGTTGATGCTGCATTGCTGGGCACTGTCCCTTACAGTTCCCTCCCTCTGTATTTACTTAGTTCCAACAGACCAATGAAGTACACTGCTGAGGGAAGCAGCAGGCGGCAGGGGAGGTCTGTGCGTCATGTGGGACCCTCGCCGGACGACGGGTATCGAACTGGTGTTACAGAGGCTGAAGGTAGCTTCGGGGACTTAATTCTGAGAGACTTAAATGCGAGGAATGTGCTCCTGGATGCCAAGAAGCTTTTCTCAGCCGAGATTAGCAGGAAGGACTAACAGTACTTTTTCTCAAGTCATGAACAGAACATTCAGATGACACAGATTACCCCATGATACCCCGGGGTAGCAGCCCCAGTTGACCCTCCCCCAGGTACCCCACAACCTTCTCCCTGAACTCTTATACAGGCACCAGCCCAGCGTTATGTCATGGCCCTGTTCCCGCAGTCATATCCTCCGCTGAGTAGGAGCAAATGGGGTTTCCTCTCCCCGGAGGGCACCCGCCCGACGGAGTGTGCAGGGCACCCCCTCCCTGCAGGCAGGAGCCTCCCAGGGCAACCGGGAGAGCCAGGCCCAGCCCCAGGTAGGGAGCTGGGGGACAACCTCTGGTCAACAGGGGGGAATTGTAGGCCTGGAAGGAGGGCCTCTCCTCAGCCGCGGGGACAACCTCAGGAGAGAGACTCGACACAGCAGTGGAATCTATTCCCCCAGACTGCAGGTATTTAGCTCTTAAACAGTTTTCAAGGAGAATCCCTTCAGATTGAAAGATTTCAGATTTCAAGCTTCATTTCACATCTCAGAAAGCACCATAGTTAAAATATTCATTCAGAAAAGAACTACACATTCTCAAGGTTCCCAAATAGTTCCGTTTCACACCACAAAATTTTTTATGGGATAAGTTTCAATGAGAGAAATTAACTTTTCATTAAGTCTTCCAACGTCTGTGACATTTAATTCATTTTTCATAAAGAAAGTTTTGAATTGTGGCCAATGACAATATTGTTTAATAACTGATTTTAGTGTTCAGCACAGTGAGAGAATATCAAGTATTCAATAAAATCACAACAACTAATGGAATTATAATGATAAAGAAATATAAGATGAAAAAAATAGAAATATAAGATGAATTTTAAAATACATATTGTTAAAATTTGGAGCATTATGCCTTTTTCCCAAAATTTACAACACATAGGTGTCAAGCAGAAATTCAAAAACATTTTAAGCAACAACTGTTGATGGATTCATGGCTCTGACACTAATGTGAGCCTGGCAGGGATGTCTATATATGGACATGAACTTGGAATTTTTCAAAAACTCCGTCACTCACAGATTGTTAGTGATGTTGTAAAATGAAGAAGTGACAGTATTTTAACAAAATTATATGTCAAAATTTATCTTATTATTATAGATATTTATTTTTTTTTAGTTTTTTTTTTAATTTTTTTAATAGAGGCATGTTATTTATTTATTTATTTATTTATTTATTTATTTGTTTGTTTGTTCTGTTTATACATGCACTGGGTACAGTCAGAAGCGTGGGAGGGTGAGAGAATTCACCAGAGCCAGAGCGGGGAGCAGAGCAGGAAGAAGGACCGAAGTACACTGCTGAGGGGAGCAGCGGGTGGCAGGAGAGGTCCACGCGCCATGTGGGACCCTCCTCCGGTGGCCGGGGAGTAGCCGGGGATCAAACCGGCGCGGCAGAAGCTGTGGGCAGCTTCGCAACCCAGTGCTCAACCGCTTTCGCCACCAGGGAGGCCCAATTATTATAGATATTTAAATCAATGAAAAGATTTGACATCTAGACTACTCTGTGCCCTTATTGATAATAATATTTTTATTAAAGTATTTTTAAATGTTCAAACTAATGTATACCTACAAGTTTATTTCCCTCATTCTCCTTAAAAATCCTGGTTCCCCAGGGCCTGCCCATCCATCATCCCACAGCGCTGGGAGAGGATGAGGTTAGGGAGAGAAGAGTGGTCAGGGCTGCCCTGGGTCCAGGCGTCCCCACTCACGCACGGGCCTGGGGGGAGGAACAAACCCACACACGGGGGACCCGGGGCCCTGGGACTGGCAGGGACAGCCACACACAGAGACTGTCCGGCTCAGCACCAGAGTGTCCTCCACCCTGCATAGACGTGCATGAGTCTTAGGGGGACAGAGAGGCCGGGAGTGACCTGGGGTGGGCGAGCCCATCCTGCAGGAGGGATGTGTGGGTGTGACCCAGAACAAACTCTGTGGGAAATGTGGTCTCTGGGTCCTCAGATGTGGGGAGTCAGGGGCAGGGAGATGAGCAGACGATGGGATGGAACAGGAGGCAGCAGTGAGGCCACAGGGACAGGAATCTGACAGAGGGGGTGTCAGGGCATGTCGCATGAGGACGCTGAGCCCAGATCATTCAGTTCCAGGACAGTGTTGATTCCTGGGGAGCAGGAAAACAGGGACCCGCACAACCCATCTCACTGCACACCCGTCCCTGTGGGGCATCCCCAGACCAGGGCTGTGCTGGAGGAGCAGGGACAGGCTCTCCAGGGTGGGGAGGGGCTGGGCATGGTCATGTGTCCTCTGGGGCTGTGCCCTGGACAATATCTGGGAGATGTGCTAGGCAGAGATGCTGGGGTCTGGCAGGAGGGGGAGCCAAGGGCCTGGGGCAGTGGGGAGGAGCATGCAGTTGTGTTTACTGACACATGTGAGATTCTAATTTGTTCAAGTTTTTAGGGGAGAGTTGGAATTTTCTGGACTTTACCAAATTTCAGAAACAATTTGGACAACATAATAATGACACATGAGATGGAAATAAAAGGTTGAATTAGCATGACACACAGAGAAGGATATGAGACTCCATAGCACCTAGAAGGAGTAATTACCTGGTAAATAGACTGAATCATTATCCTATACTTATAACTCATCTTATGCACAATGCTAGAAGATTTGACAATTCTTGCTCTTCTCTTTCATACAGATGATGTCTCTAAAGGGGGACGAATCTCACGGCCGTGACAGAATTCGTGCTCCTGGGGTTACCCACGCAGGGGACCATAGGCTTATTGCACATGCTGCTCTTCTGCCTGGTCTACCTGTGTGCCCTGCTGGGGAACAGGCTCATCGTCCTCATCACCACCCTGGACCAGCACCTCCACACCCCCATGTACTTCTTCCTGAGGAGTCTGTCCTCGGACCTCTGCCTCGTCTCAGCCATGGTCCCCAAGTCCATCGCCAACTCTCTGAGGCACAGCAGCTCCATCTCCTTCCCGGGCTGTCTCATCCAGGTCTTCATGGTGGTTATGTCAGCAGCCACAGAGCTGACCCTGCTCACGGTGATGAGCGTTGACCGCTATGCTGCCATCTGCCACCCCCTGCACTATGAGGTCCTCATGAGCAAGGACAGGTGTGTGCAGCTGACAGCTGTGTCCTGGCTGAGTGGGGGTCTCTATTCTGTGATTCACACAGCTGGAACATTCTCCTTGTCCTACTGTGGGTCCAGCGTGGTCCGCCAGTTCTTCTGTGATATCCCCCAGTTATTGGCTATGTCCTGCTCTGGAAATTTGATGAATGAACTTGTCCCCATTCTCATCAGTGTGGTCTGGGGTATCTGCTGTTTCATTTTCATCATCATTTCCTATGTCCACATCTTCTCTGCTGTGAGGAAGATCCCATCCACAGAAGGGAAGGCCAAAGTCTACTCCACCTGCCTTCCCCACCTGCTGGTTGTGGTGCTGTTTCTCTCCACTGCATGCTTAATTATCTCAAGCCGTCCTCAGGGAACCCGTCCATGTCTGACCTGGTAATTTCTATGTTCTACACGGTGGTGGCCCCCACCTTTAATCCCGTCATCTACAGTCTGAGGAACCAATCCTTGAAGACGGCTGTGGGGAGACTAATAAATGGCAAATACTCTTAGATGTGAGATTTCATAATATAAAATTATAACTCCTCATTAATTCAGCTTTCCCCTCTAACTCTTACATGTCATCATTTATAAAGCATAGGCTTCTTGCATTAGAATTTTTCCTTTTGCAGAAATTTATATTCTCATGTTCTTCCATAAACTCCTGTTTCCTAAAACACTACAATCGTTTCCCCAACCCCTCCCTACATGGCATGCATAGACTGAAACCAGCTCATGGTTAAAAACATGTATTTGTTGTAGAAAGAATGTTCTAGAACTCAGGCATCACCAACTTTACCAAAATGAATCAGTGGAAAAAGGGGGGTAGTCCTTGAGAGCGCATGGTCACGAGATCCCAGTCCTGGGCACTTGGTTCCCACAGCCGATGTGTGTCTCCACTGAGAGGCCCGTCTTTGTGGAGTGGAGGGAAACAGAGAGTGCCCCCCCATCACAACGATTACTTATTTTTTTAAATGCTGATGAACTTGGCCTCTCAAGTTTTGTTTTTTTTGTTAAAGATTTATTTATTTATTTATTTATTTATTTGTTTGTTTGTTTGTTTATTTGTTTGTTTGTTTATACAAGCACTGGGTACAGTCAGAAGCACGGGAGGGTAAGAGAATTCACCAGAGCCAGAGCGGGGAACAGAACAGGCAGACCAATGAAGTACACTGCTGAGGGGAGCAGCAGGCGGCAGGGGAGGTCTGTGTGTCATGTGGGACCCTCGCCGGACCACGGGTATCGAACTGGTGTTACAGAGGCTGCAGGTAGCTTCGGGGCCCAGCGCTCAACCGCTGTGCCACCAGGGGAGGCATGGTCTCATCTTTTTAATAGCTGTGTAGTATTCCACTGAGTGAGGACCCACATTGTTTGTTCACTCTTCTGTGCACCGCACTTGGGTTGGGGCCAGGGCCAGCAATGGTGGTCAGTGCAGCTGTGAACACAGGTGTATGTGGTCTGTACTGTAGAGTCTGAGCATCTAGGATAACACCCGGCAGAAGTTGGTCCAACCTGTGGGAGCTCTGTTTTCACCATATGAAGACATCTCCACGCCATTTGGCATTAGAGGTGAGAGGCCCTTTATTTCTTTCCCTTCTCACAGGTGACAATTCATAACAGTTTGGTTTACGGGATTTGTGTGCATTAATATAATACTATCATTTAGTGTAGACATAAAGACATGCAAAGAATATTAAGAAGGACCTCCCCAGTGGCGCAGTGGTTGAGCCTCTGCAGCACAGGTTTGATCCCTGGCCGGCCAGCGAGGGTCCCACAGGGCACACAGACCTCTCCTGCCGTCCACTGCTCCCCTCAGCAGTGTACTTCGTCAGTCTGCCTGTTCTGGTCCCCACTCTGGCTCTGGTGAATTCTCTAACCCTCCCGTGCTTCTGACTGTACCCAGTGCTTGTTGTATAAATAAATAAATAAATAAATAAATCTTAAAAGAATATTAAGAAGATTTAAATTTGGGAAGATAAAATGCCCGGTGTGTGTTGCTGGCTGTCTCGCTACAAATCCTCTCTACTGACTCCATCGATCTTTCCCATCTGTGATGTCCAATATTTCAAAATTTGACACCAAAAATTTCATGATAAAATGTAGTTCCAATTGGATATCAGACATTTAATTCATTCTCTGACATTCACCCTGTGAGAAGCAAGTCAGGCTGATCTTGCCTTTGGCCCAGGTGAGTTCCAGGTGGGCACAATACAAATTTGGAGGCAGCCAGGAACAGTTAGAAGAAATGGCAAAACCTTGATATTTGAACTTCTGGATTGACATCTTACAAATGACTGGAATTATTAACTTTATTTTTTTTTGCCCATAATTTTGTGAATATTAATCCTTGATTCTGTTATAGTTTACTGGTCAATAAAAGTGATGGGATGCAATGAGAATTCAATATTCATACTGAATTATGAAACTGAATTAAACCATTATAACCTTATACTGAGAATATTCATTGCCAACATTTTTGCCAAGTTTCTATGACATAACTAAAATATTTAAATTTATGAAACATTAACTGTCTCAACGTTGTAGGAATTCAAATTCATACCCATTTAGTCACAATTAAAACTATTGTGATAGCATGATAATATACACTAAGATCTCTCAATATATCTGGTTTCATTCTTTTGAATGTTACCGTCCAGTTCTTCCAACCCCACTTATTGAAGGCTCTTCACTTGCTCCAGTGCAAATTCCTGGCTCCTTTCTCAAGATTAATTGTGTCAAACTAGAACAATATCTCATATTTCCATGCAAAAACTAATTAAAACAATAAACAATTTCAGTTAAGTTGTAAGGTTACAAAATCAACACATGAAAAGTAAGTTACCTTCCTATACACAGAAAAAAAAAATGAGGCAGAAGAGGAAAGAATTAAGAAAACAATCCTATTGCAGTCACAAAATTAAGCACCTAGGAGCAGGGCCTCCCCTAGTGGTGCAGACAGTTGAGCGCCATGCTGTGAAGCTGTCCACAGCCTCTGCAGCACTGGTTCAATCCTGGCCGGCTGGCAAGGGTCCCACATGGCGCGGCAGACCTCTCCTGTCTCCCCGCTGCTCCCCTCAGCAGTGTACTCTTCAGTCAGTCTGCCTGTTCTGTTCCCCACTCTGTCTCTGGTGACTCCTCTCACTCTCCTACTCATCTGGCCTGTACCCTGGTTCTTGTATAAATAAATACATAAAAAAATAAAAGAACCTAGGAGCAACCCTAGCAAAAGAGGTGAAGGCTCTACACAAAGAAAATTGTAAGATATAGTTAAAGATCTAGAAAATGCAAAGAAATGGAAATATATTCCCTTTTCAATGATTACAAGAATCGGCATTGTCAAAAGGCCATCCCACCCAAAGCAATGTACAGATTCAAGGTAACCCCAGTGAGAACTTCAATAGCATCTTCAAAGATATGGAACAAAATTACTGAAATGCATATGGAACCACAAAAGTCCCCAAACAGACAAAATAATCCTGACAAAATGAGGAAAATGGAGGAATCACACCACCAGACATCTATCAATACAATAAAGCTATAGAAGTTAAAACAGCATGGTAGTGGGACAAAAACAGACACACCGACCTCTGGAATATAATGAGAGCCCAGGAATACACCCACATCAAGTGGACAGTTACTCTATGACAGAGGAGCCAAGAGTATGACTACAACAAGGAGAGGATGGAAATGGGGTTGGGAAAACTGGGCAGCCACATGCAAAAGAATGATACTACATCACTGTCTCCCAACAGACACCCCAAAAAAATCTCAAAATGGATTAAATGACTTTTTCCAAAAATGTGAAGTCACCATAATCATGAGAATGCAACTCAACTAACATGACCACATGTACAAAAGCCCCAGTAATCACTCCTATATGTTAAGGATAAATGAATAATTATTCAATTATAATAATTATAAATATAAAATATAATAATTATAAATGAATAATTATTCAAATGAATAATAATTCAAAATTATTCAAATAATTATTCAAATAATTATAATAATTATTATAATTTAAATGCAGAGTCACAAGTGCAGAAAACAGAAAAGAATTACATGAATAAACAGGTTTTAAGCGACAAGAATAAATCACTTTTGGGCCTCCCCGGTGGCGCAGCAGTTGAGCGCTAGGTTACAAAGCTGCCCACGGCCTCTGTGGCGCCGGTTCGATCCCCGGCTGCTCCCCGGCCACTGGAGGAAGGTCCCACATGGCGCGCAGACCTCTCCTGCCGCCCGCTGCTCCCCTCAGCAGTGTGCTTCGGTCCTTCTGCCTGCTCTGCTCCCTGCTCTGGCTCTGGTGAATTCTCTCACCCTCCCGCGCTTCTGACTGTACCCAGTGCTTGTATAAACAAACCATCAAACAAAACAAATAAATAAATAAATAAAACATGCCTCTTTAAAAAAAAAAAAAAAAGAATAAATCACTTTCTCGGATGATTGTTTATTCATCCCCTGGCCAATCCCTTCTGCTGAGTTTCTCCTTGTCCCCCCTCCTCACTCTCCCTCCCTCGCCCCTTCCTTCCTTTATGTCTTCCCTTCCTTGCTGCCTCCACAGTTTCCTCACTTTGCCGCACACCAAGCTGCCCAGGTCTCCCCATGAGAGGCACACAGTGGGGACAGTGACTTTCCAGCTCCCTCCTCAACACGTGCTCTGAGGACGGGGCCTGCACCTGGGTCAGTGGAGTCTGATGGAGCCTGGAAAGGGGATGAATTACATTCCTCCCCACACAGGTGCAAACCACCAACAAACTGCCTCTGACACACTCAGTGCTCCAATTACCCGCTGATTGTGCCACAGGATGATGCCAATTAAGACAGTCAACTCACTAAGGGCACTTGTCCCTCCAGAATAAAATCACTTTACAGAAGGATATCGGACAGTGTCCAACACGCAGACACCAGCTCCTGAGCTCAAATAGCCCAGCCCTGAGACCCTGCTCTGTCCATGAGGCGGCGCAGGACGGGGTGGAACATCCTGTGAGTGCTCAGAGGCTCCCCACGAGCCACGACCATGGAGTGAGAGGCCGGGACACCCTCTGTCCACGCCATGGTGACAACCTCAGGAGAGAGACCTGACATGGCAGCGGGAACTTCCCCCCAGACTGCAGGTACCTGCCACCGGCTGTTTACAGGGAATCTTTTCAGACTTGAAAGTTTAAAAACTTCAAGCTTCATTTTAGACATGAGAAAGCATAGCAGATAAATATTCATTTTGCAAATAATGAAAACTAATGGATTCTAAATGAGCACAAGTTGCTCAGTGTCCCATAACGCATCATCCTTGGGTGAGTCTCAATGAGAGAAAATAATTTATTCTTAATTTAAGGAGCTCAAACAATACTGACTTTTTAGAACATTTATCATATGAGAGGATTTTCACTTATGGTGCATCACATGGCATAGGATGGTTATTACTTTGGAACTGTGATGTGAGCGTGGAGCGCAGTGAGTGTGTCTAGAAAGTGAAAGAGCCACGACAGTCAGGGACGCGCAGCCACGGGGGGACTCACGGGGAGTCCTGGGACGCTGCTGGTGGGGACGGGGCCACGAAGAGCCCGGCCTGGCTCCGGGCCTCAGAGTGTCCCGCGCTCAGAGGAGCCGGTTCCCTCCAGACCCAAATGTCCTCTCCTGCCCGGGGGGATGGGAGGGCTGGGGGATATTGGGGGAGCAGGGAGTGGAGACCTGGAGCAGACATGGGGTCCCTCTCACGGGGAGCCACCCCTCGCTGGGGCGGGGCTGCACTGAGGACAGAGGTGCTGGGCCTGTCCGTGGCCAGCAGGCCACAGCGTCAGGGGAGCGACAGTCAAGGGGTTCGAGGCAGCTTCTGGGGAGACAGATCTTTCTCTCAACACGTGGCGTGACCGCAACTGTGTCCGTTAGTAGACATGTGCTTCGGGGTGATCTGAACTCATCACTCCATGACACTGTGGCGTGCAGGAGTCCCAATATCTGATCAGGGCCATGGGCAGAGATGTGTTATGGCTAAATTTGTCGTGAGACATTTATGTTTTACGTCACTCAGAAGAATCCCAGGCCCCTGATGAAGGCGTGTCCTAAAATGATCCCTTTTGTTCTTCAAACATCTGGGTCATTTCCATGAACCTTTTACAGTTATTTCATATCAGCACATTCTCCTAAAAGTCCTGCCTCCCCAGGGCCTGCCCCTCCATCCCCACACTGAGGGGGGAAGAGGGTGAGATTGGGGGTGGGGGGGAGAGAGGGCAGGGCTGCCCCTTGTCCAGATGTCCCCACTCACACACGGGCCTAGGGGGAGGAACAAACCTGCACCAGGGGGGGAATCAGGGCCCTGGGACCGCAGGGACAGCCACATGCACAGACTGTCTGGGTCAGCGCCGGAGCGGCCTCCTCCCTGCACAGATGTGCATGAGTCTGAGGGGGACAGAGGGGCCGGGAGGGACCTGGGGTGGACGAGCCCATCCTGCAGGAGGGACATGTGGGTGTGACCCAGGAGGAGACACTGCGGGATATGTGGTCTCTGGGTCCTCAGATGTGGGGAGTCAGGGGTAGGGAGATGAGGAGAAGAGGGGACGGACCAGGAGGCAGTAGTGAGGCCACAGGGACAGGAATTTGACAGAGGAGGCGTCAGTACATGCCGCATGGGGACGTAGAGCCCAGATCATTCAGTTCCAGGACTGTGTCGGGTCCTTGGGAGCAGGAAAATGGGAACCGCATGCCCTACCTCCCTGCACACCCATCCCTGTGGGGCCTCCCCAGACCAGGGCTGTGTCGGAGCAGCAGGGACAGGTTCTCCAGGGTGGGGAGGGGCTGGGCATGGTCACATGTCCTCTGGGGCTGTGCCCTGGACAACCTCTGGGCATTGTGCTGGGTGGAGACGCTGGGGCCTGGGGAGGAGGGGGAGTCACAGGACTGGGAATGACTGGGCACTGCTGGTCTCTCAATTCAGTTCACTGAGAGACCTGATATTCAGGTTTTATCATGGAAATATTAATTTTAATTTCTTCACAAATTTATAGACACATATTTGGACAATGCATCAATAGCACATTCACATGAGATAAAATATGAGTTTGCTCACATAATGATAAAGCATAAATAGATTGCAAGATTGTTTTATGTTGATAACACATTTTGTGTTCACTATTGGAAGATATGAGAATGTTTTCTTCCTCTTTATTTTTTTATACAGATGATGTCTCCAGGGGGGATGAATCTCACTGCCGTGAGAGAATTTGTTTTCCTGGGGTTCCCCACCCAGGGGACCATGGGCTTCTTGCACCCGCTGCTGTTCTCCTTGATCTACCTATGCGCCCTGCTGGGGAACGGGCTCATCGTACTCATCACCACCCTGGACCGGCACCTCCACACCCCCATGTACTTCTTCCTGAGGAGTCTGTCCCTCTTGGACCTCTGCCTCATCTCAGCTACAGTCCCCAAGTCAAGTGCAAACTCACTGAGGCACAGCAGCTCCATCTCCTTCCCGGGCTGTGTTGTCCAGGTCTTCATTTTTGTTTTGTCAGCAGGTGCAGAGCTGACCCTACTCACGGTGATGAGCCTTGACCGCTATGCTGCCATCTGCCACTCCCTGCACTATGAGGTCATCATGAGCAGGGACAGGTGTGTGCAGCTGACAGCTGTGTCCTGGCTGGGTGGGGGTCTCGATGCTGTGATGCACAGAGCTGGAACCTTCTCCTTGTCCTACTGCAGGTCCAACATGGTCCATCATTTCTTCTGTGACGTCCCTCATTTATTGGCTATTTCCTGCTCAGAAAATCGGATGGATGAATTTGTCCCCATTCTCATTAGTGTGGTGTTGAGTATCTGCTCTTTTATTTTCATCATCATTTCCTATGTCCACCTCTTCTCTGCTATCAGAAAGATCACATCCACAGAAGGGAAGGCCAAAGTCTATTCCACGTGCCTGCCCCACCAGCTGGTTGTGGTGCTGTTTCTCTCCACTGCATGCTTTGCTTACCTGAAGCTGACATCAGGGACCCCGTCCATGTCTGACCTGGTCATTTCTATGTTCTACATGGTGGTGCCCCCCACCTTTAATCCCGTCATATACAGTCTGAGGAACCAAGCCATGAAGTCGGCGGTGGCCATACTGTTCAAAGGGTTACTCACCAAAATGTGAAAACTATACTTCTCCTTTACAATAATAGTTACCTGTACAGCTCTATTTCCAATATTTCTTAATTTTTTAATTCAAATATTTGTTTTCCAAGACTTGAAGATTTGCAGTACTTTCTAAATAAAAATAGTGCGAAGGAAATGTAGGTTTTCCATACTCTCTTCAACTCACAAATGCACCGCCTCCCTCCCAAAGCAGCATGATTCATCAGAATCATGCAGTTTTAACCAAGGATGTGTCCACTTTGGCGCCTCGTCATGGAGTCCAGCCCATGGCTCACTCTCGGGCTTCCCCCTTGGTGTTTTGCATTCTGTCAGTTTGGGCCAATGCATCGTGACAGACACTCATCACCACCACAGCACCCAGTGTGCCTCACCCATCCCCTGACCATCTGCACCATGCCGCTGTCACACTCTCGCCCTGCAGACCACTGATCTTCTCCCTCTCTCCACCGTTCAGGTCTTTCCAGAACACCATGGAATTGGGCAGGTCCAACTTTTCAGTATGACTTCTTCTACTTTGCAGAGTCCAGCTCAGCTTCCTTCACTTCCTTCTTAGGCAGGGAGCTCCCTCTGCTCTCAAAGGGTGACAGCTGTCGTCTGCGTGCCTGGACACCATTTATCCATTCTGAGGTATGACTGGCTTCCTTCCCAATTTTGGCAAGAAGAGTGAAGTTACCGTAAACACTTGTGAAGCTTTGTGTGAGTGCAGAAGTTTCTCCCGCCTTTGGGTTAACGCAGAGTAAGTGAATGCTTGACTGCGAGGTGAGAGGCACTTCAGTTTCCTCAGACCACCATTAAACTGTCTTATAAATGAGTGTCCAGTGGGCTTCTTCCCACAGGGGACATGTGAGAGGCCTGATGTTCCTTTCATCATTAGTGTGTGGGGTTTGGTTTCTGGGCAGGTGTGGGGGGGCATCTCAAATGCCCTCTGCTGTTCTTGGTGATGGACAAGGGGAAACGACTTTCAGCAGCCTGCTTAGCCGATGCTTGCTCTGCGGAGTGTCTAGTAAGCTTGCGGGCCCCTCTGGTGGAACCGTCTCTGTTCTTTATTGTTTTGTTTGTTTTTTGTGAGACCCTTGCTAGCGGCCGGGCATCAAACCGTCACTGCAGAAGCTGTGGGCTGCCTCCCAGCCCAGCGCTTAACCGCTGTGCCACCAGAGGAGGCCCGAAACTGTCTCTGTTCTTGTTGAGTCCTACAAGCATTTGCTTATTTCGTATAAAGGTCTTTTGTCAAGTGAATCTTTGGTAGGTATTTTCTCGCAGAGTGTGGATTATTTCTCCTCTCAGTATTTTCCTCCCCAGGTAAGTTTTTAATTTTCCTCAACTCCAGTGTATCATTTTTCCTTTTCATGCTTCATGTCTTTGGAAATGTATCTACAAAGAATCACCACACTCAAGGTTACTTAGACTTCAGGCTGTGTCAAGTGCTGTGTTTATGCTATGGTGTTTTACATAAGGCCAGTGATCCATTTGGAGTTAAACTTTGTATAGGTTCTGGTCAAATCAATGTAATATAAATGAAGGGGATATCATAAAATTAATTGAATAGATTCAGAAGGAACAATTGGCAAGACACATCATCCATTTGATCAGAAAAAAAATCTTCTAAATAAAATGGGTATAAGAAACAAGTACTAACAATAAACAAATCATAAATGACTATCCATACCTAACATCACAGTTGGTGGAAAAAAAAACCTGAAAGCTCTTCCTCTATGGTCAGGAGGGAGACAGAGTGGCCTCTCTCACCAGTGCTGTTCAACCTGTTGCTGCAGGTCCCACCAGAGGGTTCATGCAGGTATGAGACATAAAGGGTATCCAGACTGGAGTGAAGTGGCTCCTTTGTGCAGGTGACATGGAGGCAGATGTGCACGCCCTGATGACTCAAGCAACAAACTGAAAATAATAAATAGTGCAAAGTTGCACACTACAAAATCACTATACAAATTTCAGTTGTGTTTCTGTACACAGACAAAAACTACCTGAAAGAGAAATAAAGATAAGCCCATTACAATGACATTAACAAGACTAAAATACCTAGGATAAGTTTAATCAGTGGGTTAAACACCCACACACAAAGAGCTATGACAGCAATGAAATAAGTTAGAAAGGACAAAGAAATAGGAAAACATACTTTTCTCATGGATCAGAAAAATTAGCATTTTAAAAAGGTCATTATCCATAAAGCAATGTACAAATTCATACAATGCCTATCAAAATCCCAGTGGCATTATTCACAGAATTAGAACAAAGAAATCCCTAACATTTGTAGGAAGCACAAAAGATCTTGACTAGCAAAACAATTGAGCAATAAAAGCAAAATGGAGGTTTTATGCTCCTGATTCAAACCATACTACAAAGTGATAGTAATCAAAAGAGCACGTTGTTGGGAGGAAACCACACATGGATCAATGGAACAAGGCCCCACACATATATACACACACAACTCTTGCAGCAATGACTAAATGGGGGTCTCTTCAATAAATGGTGTGGGGGAGTCTGGACAACCACATGCAAAATAATGAGACTAGACCATTATCTCACACTATATACAAATGTTAATAAATGCACTTATTATTTTAATGTAAGATATAAAACGATAAATTGCAGGGAAAAAACATAGACTCTTTGACTTCAGCTTCAGAGATGTCTGTGTGGACTCAAAGCCACCAGCAAAGGAAACAAAAGCAAAAACCCAGGATTAGATCAGAGCAAGAATTCCTCCACCACCAACATCCAAAAGAAAAAGTCAACTTACTGAATGAGGGGAGCTATTTGCAAACCACCATTCCACCAGGGCTTAATAACCAAGAAATATAAACACGCGAACAAAGAGTCAACAAAAAAACAAACAACTCAATGGAAAACAGACATAAGATCTACAGAAACACTTGCCCAAACACGAAAGCCCCCCCGGAGCTGGGAACACGGACTGAATGGGACGTGGCCCCGCTCCCCATGCCAGGCCGCTCCAAGTCCTGCACAACCCACAGGGCACAGGTCTTCTGTTCTTTAGAGTTTAATAAAGTTTTGACTTTACTAATGCATTTCCTTTACTGTGTGTTTTGAAAGGGTATTGAAATTATCTTCAGTAGCTGATGGAAAATGAGGTTAATCTAAGTTTGTCATAAATGCTACCGTAACATCTGTGTCATGTTGAAATATAAGCAGAACTACTTCAAGCCCATGAGAACCGATTACATATGCGTGTTAACAGATGCTGGGATGTTCAGCGGATAACACCATACACACCACGGAATTTGGCGGAACCACAGAGGCCACTCATCACCCATGCTCCAACCTCCCCACAAGGAAAGTGCAAAGACTATGCACGTGTGCACACCCACACACCCGCATGTGCACACACATGTACACATGCACACCCACACACACATGCACACGCAGTCACCTTGAATCTAGCTAATGTTGTCACATCAATATGTCTTTAATTTTTGTGAGCCTGTGTTTAACCATATTACACTATTTAAATCCATAAATAAAAAAGGTATTTTTCAAGAACTTTCCGACATGAAAACCCACTCTAATCATGAGATCAAGACCCCAGTAAAGCCGCCATGCACAGAAGCCCAAAATCTATCTCATTTACTAAGGTAAAGGCAAAATGCTTAACAATAATAAGTACGCAAGCTGAAATGCAGAGTTACAGGTATTGAGAGTAGAACAAATCTCATAAATAATATTTAAGTGACACGAAGAAACACATTCCAGAAGATCCAGGCTATACCCGTTAAACTTCACATTTGTTGAGTTTTTCCTTGTCTGTCCATTCCTCTACCTCCCACCCATTGCCCCCTGCCTCCACCCCTGCCCCATCAACCTCCCCACCATTGCACAGTGGGTGACCGTGACTTTCCAGCTCCCTTTGGACATGGCACATCATGTGGCTGTTAAGGACGGCTTTTAAGGCTTTTAAGGAAAAAAAAGCAAAAACCAGGATTATATCAGAGCAAGAGCATGAAGTCTGCTGGGCCACACCCAGGTCACCGTGGCTGGTTAGTAGAGGGTGATGGAGACTCTCAAGGAGTAAAGACTGACCTGTCCTCACAGGTGTAAAAACTAACAAAATTGCCTCTGACACACTCAGGGCACTAATTGCTCACTGAATGTGCTACAGGACGACCCAATTAACACAGTCAAGTAAACACACACTTTCCCTCTGGAGGAAGGTCCCTAAGGGCTGGAATCTGGACAGGGTCCAACACGTGGACACCAGCTCCAGAGCTCAAGTAGCCCATCCCTGAGGCCCTGCTCTGTCCATGAAGTGGTGCAGGATAGGGTGCAACATCCTGTGAGTGCTCAGAGACTCCCCACGAACCCTGACCATGGAGTGAGGGGCCGGGACGCCCTCTGTCCTGCCATGGGGATAACCTCAGGAGGGAGACTCGACACGGCAGCTGGAAACACCCCCCTCAGACTACAGGTATTCTGTTCGTAAACAGTTTTCAGAATAGAAATCATTCAGACTTGAAAGGTTTTAGATTTCAAGCTTCATTGTAGATTAGAGAAAGCACATCATCCAAAATAGCCATTTAATAAATAATGAAAACTATTGCTTCTAGAGTTGCACAAGTTCCTCAACGATACACTGCCTTATCATCCTGGGGTTAAGATTCAATGACAGAAAATAACTTTTTTTAATTGAAAAATCTAAATATTATGAATTTTAATAGCACCATCATATTAGTAGATTTTAATATATGATGTGTATAACTTCATCACTATGATCGGGGCACCTAGATCAAAGAGTCAGTGTGTATTAAGTATCAACTAAAATCAAAACAATTGATGTAAATAAATTGGGATTAAAAAACTCAAAATCAAATAAAAAATATTTATAGGTAAAAATCAAAATGATAAGGCATTTTGTTCTGAAATATTGCAACAGATATAAGAGAGAGGTGGAAATTCAAAAACTTTTTAAACCAACATGATCACCACTTCATGGCTCTAAAACTAATGGGGGGGGTGACATGGACGTCTGCTACTTCTAGACATGAAATTGGGAATTTTCCCTAAGTCCATTGCTCAAGGATTGTTAGTGATATTAAAATGAAAAAAAAAACAATATTTTAACAATACCTGGAGAGAGATATACCAAAAATTATTTCATCATTACAAATAGTATTTTAAATCACTCCTAAGATGTCTACATGTATGACCACCTGGTATTTTCATTATCTTCTCTTTTCTATTAAATTAATTTGAATTGAATTTACACTGATGTACAACCACAAGTTTATTCCCCACATACTACTTAAAAATCCTGCCTCCCCAGGGCCTGCTCCTCCGTCACCACAAAGAGGGAGGAGAGGATGACATTGGGGAGGGGGAGCATGGGCAGGGCTGCCCCATGTCCAGACGTCCCCACTCAAGCATGGGCCTGGGTTGAGGAACAAACCTGCACCTGGGGGACCCAAGTCCCTGGGATCGGCAGGGTCAGCAACACGCACAGACCATCCAGCTCAGCCCCGGAGCGGCCTCCTCCCTGCACAGACGTGCATGAGTCTGAGAGGGACAGAGGGGCCGGGAGGGACCCAGGGTGAACGAGCCCATCCTGCAGGAGGGACGTGTGGGTGTGTCCCAGGAGGAGACTCTGCGGGAAACATGGTCTCTAGGTCCTCAGATGTGGGGAGTCAGGGGCAGGGAGATGAGGAGACAAGGGGACAGACCAGGATGCAGCAGTGAGGCCAGAGGGGCAGGAATCTGATGGAGGAGGCGTTAGGACACGCTGCATGGGGACGCCGAGCCCTGATCATTAAGTTCCAGGACAGTGTCGGATCCTGGGGACAGGAAAACAGGGGCCCGCACACCCCATCTCCCTGCACACCCGTCCCTGTGGGGCCTCTGCAGACAAGGGTTGTGCTGGAGGAGCAGGGACAGGCTCTCCAGGGTGGGGAGGGGCTGGGTATGGACACATGTCCTCTGGGACTGTGCACTGGACAACCTCTGGGAGGTGTGCTGGGCCGAGATGCTGGGGCCTGGGCAGGAGGCAGGAGCAACAGGACTGGGGTGGTGGGGAGGGTCTGTGAGTCTGGCTATGAGTTCAACCAGAGCAGAATCCTATGATCACCAAAATGTCCCTCCTTCCCGATCCCAGATCCAGTGTGATAAAGGCACATTTCTGGAGCTGAACACAAAAGGCTCAACAGCGTGAGAGACATGGAGTTGCTTCACTCCACGGCCTCAGTGTAACCACTGGGACATGCATGTGACTGTCCTTGTAGGTGTCATGTTTTATTCAGCTCGATGTTATTCCACAGATGACGGCTCCAGGGGTGACCAATCTCACAGCTGTGACAGAATTTGTCCTCCTGGGGTTCCCCACCCAGGGGATCATGGGCTTCCTGCACCCACTGTTCTTCTCCCTGGTCTACCTGTGTGCCCTGCTGGGAAATGGGCTCATTGTCCTCATCACCACCCTGGACCGGCACCTACACACCCCCATGTACTTCTTCCTGAGGATTCTGTCCTTCTCGGACCTCTGCTTCCTCTCAGACACGGTCCCCAAGTCCATTGCCAACTCTCTGAGGCACAGCAGCTCCTTCTCCTTCCCGGGCTGTTGTAGGAAAATAAAGTGTTTATGTTGTTTTTTCCGGGGACATTGGAAGATGTGCGACCACCTTTTGGCCCCCTGGTCCAGGAGCCTGGCCAGTGCCCGGACCAGATGCCAAAAGATAGGGCTGGTTATGTAACTGTTTGCGATGTCCGGGACCACCAAGAAATAGGTTGGTTATGTAAGTCCAGGGCGTTGTGCACAGGAATGTGGCCAGCCCACCATGAATCCCTGGACTTGGATACTGGCCATATCCGACCTTGGGAGATAAAAACACAGTGGTCACCTAGCTGCTGCTGCTTTCAGCTGCTGGACGTGGATATGTCTCCCATGCTGTTCTCCGGAGTGCTGACATTTTTGCCTCCGTGATGCTGTTCTCCAGAGTGCTGACTTTTTTGCCTCTGTGATGCTGTTCTCCGGAGTGCTGCCTTTTTGCCTCCATGATGCTGTTTTCTGGAGTGCTGACTCTTTGCATCCGTGATGCTAATTTCTGAGGAAACTGTACAGTATGTATGCATGTTCATCAGTTTGGTTGGGTTTAGGGCACTGTTTATAATTTTGCTCGCACATCGCCTCTGTTGCTCACAATAAATCATTTTTCCTTTAATACAGTGTGGTCATTGAATCCCACGGAATCGAGCCTCCCTCAAACACCTGTGCACAGGGCTAGCAATTATATTTTATTGCTAGATACAGCTGTGTCCTCCAGGTCTTTGTGCTGATTCTTACAGGGGCTGCAGAGTTTCACATCCTTGTGGTGATGAGATATGACCGCTATGCTGCCATCTGCCACCCCCTGCACTATGAGGTCATCATGAGCAGGGACAGGTGTGTGCAGCTGACAGCTGTGTCCTGGCTGGGTGGGGGTCCCTATGCTGAGATGCACACAGCTGGAACCTTCTCCTTGTCCTACTGTGGGTCCAACGTGGTCCACCAGTTCTTCTGTGACATCCCCCAGTTATTGGCTACTTCCTGCTCAGGAAATTTAATCAACAAACTTGTCCCTATTCTCACTAGTGTACTGATGGCTTCATTTTGATTCATTTTCATCATCATTTCCTATATGCACATCTTCTCTGCTGTCAGGAAGATCCCATCCACAGAAGGGAAGGCCAAAGTCTACTCCACCTGCCTTCCCCACCTGCTGATTGTGGTGCTGTTTCTCTCCACTAGATTCTTTGATTATCTGAAGCTGACCTCAGGGACCATGTCCATGTCTGACCTGGTCATTTCTATGTTCTACACGGTGGTGCCCCCCACCTTTAATCCTGTCATATACAGTCTGAGGAACCAAGCCATGAAGTCAGTTGTGGGGAGACTGATGAAGGGGATACTCACCAAAATGTAATAGAGAAGATTAGTTTACGACTCTATTATGAGACATTTATTTTAAATTTTCACATTATTGTCCCCTTCATATTCTTTTAATTTCATATAATTCCATTGTATAATTTAAATATATATGCTCATTTTTAAGATATATTTACGATGACTTCATGTATTTTTCTGCTCTTCACTCGATTAGCATTGATTGTTCCTCTTTTTAACAGCTAATTGCACTTTGATATTCTCTGTACAATGGAGGTCACTGAACTTCAGCATCTGTCTGCTATTCTCCATTTCTGTGCTCCCAGATGAGAGGCGATGGTTGGGTTTCATCTCAGTCATCAGCAGAACTTCTCTCACTGGGGCAGCATCTCCAGTCTCTAAGGCACTCCCCCTTTCATGTTACTGACTCTGCAGTCATGTGTGGGATCAGTGGCTATGGGTGGGTCAGAGGCCCCTGGACTTGGTGAGTGAGGCCTTCATCGCATAAATAAGGCCTGAGGGCCCAAGTTGGAAACTGAGTGGTCACGGCCTTCTGTGGACAAGGACCCACACATGACGGGGTAGAGACCCTCCTGGAGGCTCTGGTGTGGATGCCACCGGTGTTTACCATAAACACACTCAGAGCACAATAGACACCAGAAATAAGACAGTGACTGTGAAAGCTGTTAAATTCATGTGCAGTATAATTACTAAAAATTTACTAAAATATTGAGTAGGGTTTTTCAAGAAACAATAAAGGAACTTTGGAAGCATAATGGTAAAAAAAAATGCTAGCTAGTGGACTACGCAATATTCTATTATTTCCAGAGATAGTTGAGGAAGGGCGCTCACAACATCATGCCACACTTTCCTTGTGTGTTTATCCCCATATATTTAATTTCCTAGAATTTCTGGGAATTTGAGGACAATGTTCTTTTGGCCACATTATTACGGGATCTCAGAGCATTTGTGTTTCCATGTGGAGTAGTTCAAACGAGAAACATTATTGGCTTTACATATCATAAATAACATTATCATTTAGTGTAGATGGAGTGACATTAAGAATTTGAAGAAGATTTAAAATTGGGAAGTGAAATGCCCAAGTGTGTGGATGCTGTGTGGCCTCAGCTCTTGTCTGCTGACTGCATCAACCCCTGCTTGCCCATCTGTGATGTCCAATGTTTGAAAAGTTCACACCAAAATATTTCATGATAATATGCAGTTCCAAGTGGATATCAGACATTTAACTCATTCTCAGATATTCACACTCTGAGGGTGCTAATCAGGCTGACCTTGCCTTCAGCCCATGCGAGTCCCATGTGGGCACAACATCAGTTTGGAGGCAGCCAGGAATGGTTAAAAGATGGCAACATCTCCATCTTTGAACTTCTGGGTTGACAACTTGCTGCTGTTCATAAGCATTTTTATTTTTTCTGATGATAGATAACATTCTTCTTATTAATTCTAGTTACTGTCATAGTTTACAGGTCAATAAAAATTATGGGATATCAAGAGAAGGTTATGGAATATAATGAGAATTCAATACACTTATTGAATGAAGAAGATGAATCAGACTATTATAAACATATCCTGAGACTATTCATTGCCTACAATTTGTCAGTTTTGTGTAACATAATTAAACTTTTTTAAATAATAAAACATTAACTATCTCTCAGTTGTATGGATTTAAACATTTCAGCAAAATTAAAGCTGTTGTGGACAATGTAATATACGCTAAGAAAACAAAAGGTTCCACTGAAAAAAACAAATTAAAATAATAAGCCACTTCAGTGTAGTTGAAAGTGTAAAAAATCAACACACAGGGCCTCCCCGGGGCACAGCAGTTGAGTGCAGGGCTACAAATCTGCCTGCAGCCTCCGCAGTGTCAGTTAAATCCCCAGCCACCAACAAGGGTCCCTGATGGTGCGCAGACCTCTCCTGCCAGCTGCTGCTCCCCTCAGCAGTGTACTTCGTCAGTCTGGCTGTTCTGTTCCCCACTCTTGCTCTGGTGAGTTCTCTCACCCTCCTGCACTTCTGAATGTACCCAGTGCTTGCATAAATAAATAAACAAACAAACAAATAAATAAATAAATAAATAAATAATCACAATGTTGTCAACTTGTGTTAACTTAATAAATAAACCAACTTAAAAAAAAACACATAAAAATCAATTACCTTCTATATGCACAAAATTAACAAGAAAAGAAGTTAAGAAAACAATCCCACATATAATCATGAGATGAAGTACCATGGACTAAACATAACAAAGGAGGTAAAGATGCAAAGAAAACAGTAAGATATTGTTAATAGAAATAGAAAAGACAGAGAAATGGAAGATATTCCCTGCCCTTGGCTTGGGAGAATCAACATACCAAATGTGCATCTGACCGAAAGCAATTTACAGATTCAGTGTAATCCCAATAAAAAATTCAATGGCATTTTCCAAAGACATAAAAAAAAAAATGCTCAAAGTTCGCCCATGCCAGGCCCCTTCTGGCCTTCAGTCCAAGCCCAGAGGAGAGCGGGAACCCACCGCCGGGGCAGACTGGGCACACAGGGAGTGCGTCCCCGCATCGCCAATTTCGAACAGGGACATTTCTTCAGTAAAGACTGCTTGAAACCAGCAGAAGGCTCCCAGAGGAGCCAGAGGTGAGCTGGGAAGTTCGCCCATGCCAGGCCCCATCTGGCCTGTAGTTCCAGCCCAGAGGGGGAGTGGGAACCCACTGCCAGGGCAGACCAGGCACGCAGAGGAGTGTGAATGCACATCACCTTTTTAGAACAGGGACCTTCATCAGTAAAGCCTGCTTGAAACTGGCAGATGGCTCCTGGAAGAGCCAGAGGTGAGCTGGGAAGTTCACCCATGATGCCGCCCAGTCCCAGCAACACAGTGTCCCTGTGCATTGGGCAAATTAGAAAACAGGCAGTAGGGAGTAGAAAAAACACACACAATCCAGCAAATCCTCAAGAAAAAAGCACACCACAAAAAGAAAACCACCCCCAGATTGCAACAACAGTAACTTGGAAGAACTTCTGAGCCTTCCAGAAAGAAAATTTAAAATTGCCATAATTAAAAAAAAAACTGACAGAAGTCATAAAGGAAAACAATGATAAGGGAAAAATAATCAATGAACGGAAGAATAAAATTGAGTCCCTAACAAGAGAAGTAAAAGAAATGCAGGAGATCAAAAACTTAATGGAGGCACTAAAGAAATCTGCAAAAAGCAATGAAAGCAGAATAGATGAAATGGAAGAAAGAATAAGTACTCTTGAAGAAACAGAAATAAGAAGAAAAAAAAAAACAGAAAAGGAAAGAGAAGTAAGAAGGAAAAAGTCAGAAGAAAGACTCAGGAACTATCTGACTCCATGAGGAAAGGAAATATAAGAGTTATAGGAATCCCAGAAGGAGAGGAGAGAGATGTAGGAACAGAGAAAATATTCAAGGAGATAATTGAAGAGAACTTCCCAAATGTGAAAAAGGAACTGAAATATGATATACTAAAAGCAAGAAGAACACCAAACTTCCACGATGAAAGGAAAAATACAGCAAGACACATAATAGTAAAGCTCCAAGAATCCAGGACAAGGAACAATAATGAAGCTGACAAGAGGGAAGAAACATATAACATTCAAAGGAAAACCAATCAGACTGATATCAGACTTCTCCAAAGAAACACTACGGGCAAGGAGAGAGTGGAGGGACACAGTCAACAGACTCCAAGAAAACAGACGCCAACCAAGAATACTCTATCCCACAAAGCTCTCCTTCCTCTATGAAGAAAGAATAAGGACCTCCCCAGACAAACAGAAACTCTGGAATTTCATTACGACTAAACCCCCACTCCAAAAAATACTACAAGGCGTCCTAAAGCCAGAACCTCAGAGGGACGAATAACAATGAACAAAGGCAAAAAAAAAGTTATTCAAAGAATAAATAAATAAAAACAGAGGAAAGACAAACACAATGGCAAATAAAGATGCTAGCATATCAATATTAACTCTAAATGTAAATTGACTCAACTCTTCAATAAAAAGACACAGAGTTGCAGGCTGGATTAAGAAACAAAACCCAACCTTTTGCTGTCTCCAGGAAACATATTTTGCTACAAAAGATAAAAATAGACTCAGAGTTAAAGGATGGAGAACAATCCCACAAGCAAATGGACCAAAAAGAAAGCAGGAACAGCTATACTTATAAGAGATAATACAGATTTCAAACTCAAAAGATACAAAAGACCCCAATGGTCTCTACATTATGATCAAGGGACAATACTTCAAGAAGAAATAACACTCATTAACATATATTCACCAAACGAAGGAGCACCAAAATATATCAGACAACTATTGTCATCTTTAAAAATGGACATCTGAGAAAACACATACGTAGTGGGAGACTTCAACACATCACTATCAACAATGGATAGATCACCGAGACAAAAATAAGTAAAGACACTAAAACTCCAAGTAAGGACCTAGAGCGTTTGGGCTTAACAGACATCTATAGAACACTAAACCCCCAAAAAAACGGAGTACACATTTTTCACAAGCGCACATGGGTCATTCTCAAGGATCAATCACATACTGGGACACAAGACACACATCAACAGATACACCAAGATTGAAATTATACCAACCATCTTTTCTGACCATGAAGGCATCAAGCTAGAAATAAACCATAAAAGAAGATAAGGAACTCTCCTGCCTCATGGAGATTGAAAACCACACTACTGGAAGACCACTGGACTAATGAGGAAGATCAAAGAAGAATTAAAAAAAATTTCTTTGAATTGAATGACAAGGAGGACACCAATTTTCTATATGAATGGGATACAGCAAAAGGAGTAATAAGAGGAAAATATATAGCAATAAATCCTCACATCAAGTAACATGAAAGAACTCAAAGAAACAACCTAATATTGAAGCTCAAAGATCTAGAAAAAGAACAACAAAAAAAAAAAACCCAAAACCGCTAGAAGAAAAAAAAAATAATAAAATCCAAAGCAGAAATAAATGAAATAAAAAAAAATTCCAAAAGATCAATGAAACCAAGAGCTGGTTCTTCGAAAAATAAATAAAATAGACAAACCTCTAGCCAGGCTCACAAAGGAAAAAAGGGAGAAAGCACAAATAAACAGGATCATAAATGAAAGAGGAGAAATCATCACGGACACAGCAGAAATCAAAAGAATTATCAGTAACTACTATGAACAGTTATATGGAAATAATATCAACTATCTAGAGGATATGGACAAATTCCTACAACTCTACAATCACCCAAAGCTAGATAAAGAAGTAGAACACATAAACAGACCAATTACAAGCAGCAAAATTGAAATGGTAATCAAAAATCTCCCCAAACCAAAGCCCAGAACCTGATGGATTTACAAATGAATTCTACCAAACATTCAGAGACAAATTAGTGCCTATCCTTCACAGATTCTTCCAAAAAATTGAGAAGGAAGGGATAATACCAAACATGTTCTATGAAGCCAACATTACACTAATACCAAAACCGAACAAGGACAACACAAAAAAAGAAAACTACAGGCCAGTTTCCCTAATGAACACTGATGCAAAAATCCTCAATAAAATTTTAGCTATCAGAATCCAACTATGTATCCATAAAATAGTTCACCACGACCAAGTAGGATTCATTCCAGAAACACAAGGATGGTTCAACATCCGAAAATCAATCAACATCATCCAACACATCAACAAAAAGAAATATGAAAACCATATGATGTTATCAATAGATAATGAGAAAGCTTTCGACAAAGTGCAACACCCATTCATGATAAAAGCCCTTGAAATTCTCGGAATACAAGGAACGTACCTCAACATCATAAAGGCCATATATGACAAGCCAACAGCCAGTATCATTCTCAATGGTGAAAAGCTGAAAGCATTTCCATTAAGATCTGGAACAAGACAAGGATGTCCACTCTCACCACTGCTTTTCAATATAAAACTGGAAGTCCTAGCCAGAGCAATAAGACAAGAGAAAGACATACAAGGAATCAAATAGGAAAAGAAGAATTCAAACTATCACTATTTGCAGATGATATGATAATATACATAGAGAACCCCAAAAACTCCACAGAAAAACTAATTCAACTCATCAATCAATTCAGTAAAGTGGCAGGATACAAAATCAACATGCAAAAGTCAGTAGCTTTCTCATACACAAACAATAAATCTGAAGAAGAAGAAATCAAAAAAAAATCCCTTTTATTATTGAAACAAAAAAAAATCAAATTCTTGGGAATAAATCTAACAAAAGAGGTAAAGGACCTATACAAAGACAACTATAAAACACTCTTAAAATAAATAGAAGAAGACACAAAGAAATGGAAAGACACCCCCTGCTCATGGATGGAAGAATAAAAATTATTTAAATGGCCATCCTACCAAAAGCAATATACAGATTCAATGCTATTCCAATCAAAATCTCAATGTCATTCTTCAAAGAAATAGAACAATTAGTGATGAAATTCATATGGAATCACCAAAACCCGGATTGACAAAGCTCTCCTGAAAAAAAGAAAAGAGAAGAGAATGGAGGCATCACACGCCCAGATTTCAAACTATACTACAAAGCCATAATCATCAAAACTGCATGGTATTGAAACAAGCACAGACACATGGACCAATGGAATCGAATAGAAAATCCAGAAATGAACCCACAGATTTATGGTCAACTAATCTTTGACAAAGGAGCAAAGACTATGCATTGGAGCAAAGAAAGTTTCTTCAATAAATGGTGCTGGGAAAACTGGGTCGCTACATGCAAAAGAATGAAGCTTGACCACTACCTCACACCATGTACAAAAACCAACTCAAAATGGATTAAAGAACTAGACATAAGACCTGAAACCATAAAAATCAAAGAAGGAAATATAGGCGAAACACTACCTGATATTTACCTCAAAGACATCTTTACAGACACATCACCCAAAGCAGTGATAGTGAAGGCAAAGATAAACAGCTGGGACTACATCAAATTAAAGAGCTTCTGCATAGCAAAAGAGACAGTAACCAAAACAAAGAGAAACCCCACTGACCTGGAGAACATTTTTCCACACAATGCAAATGATAAAGGATTGATCAAAAAAATTTACAAAGAGCTGATGGGACTACAAAATCAAAGAAAATAATCCAGTCAAAAAATGGGTAGAAAGTAAAAAGAAACTTCTCTGAAGAGGAAATGCAAATGGCCACCAGGCATATGAAAAATGTTCAACATCACTTGTAATCAGGGAAATGCAAATCAAAACTACCATGAGATACCATCTCAAACCAGTGAGAATGACACATATTAAAAAAAAAAAAAACTAGCTACAACAAATGTTGGCGAGGATGTGGAGAAAAAGAAATTCTTCTGCACTGCTGGTAGGAGTGCAAAATGGTCCAACCACTATGGAGAGCTGTGTGGAGATTTCTTGACCTACTAACATAGAGCTTCCATATGGTCCAGCAATTCCACTCCCAGGTATTTACCCAAAGGACACAGAAACATCAATTCCAAAGAGCACCTGCACACCTATGTTTATAGCAGCACTGTTTACAATAGCTAAGCTTTGGAAACAACCCAAATGTCCAAACAAGATGACTGGATCAAGGAGATGTGGTACATATACACCATGGAATATTACTCAGCATTCAAAAAAGATAAACTCATGCAATTTGCAGCAACATGGATGGCGCTGGAGGGATCATGCTCAGCGAAATAAGCCAGAAAGAAAAGAAAAATACCAGATGGTCTCCCTCATAGCAGGAATCTAGAAAACTTAAATAAGGGACCAGGAAAAAGAATAAATATAAGAATGTAAAATCAAAATCAAACAAAAACTATGAAACAGAGACACTCTATTGGGGGGTAGGTGGGGAGGGGAGGGGTTGGGGTCAAAATAAGGGGGTCGCAATTGTATGGGGAATATAAAAATAAAATTTATAGTAAAAACATTGCTCGGGCCTCCCGGTGGCGCTGCGTTTGAGCGCTGGGTTGCGAAGCTGCCTGCGGCCTCTGTGGCACAGTTTTGATCCCCGGCTGCTCCCCGGCCAACGGAGGAGGGTCCTAGATGGCGATCAGACCTCTCCTGCTGCCCGCTGCTCCCCTCAGCAGTGTACTTCAGTCCTTCTGCCTGCTCTGCTCCCTGCTCTGGCTCTGGTGAATTCTCTCACCCCCCCGCGCTTCTGAACTGTACCCAGTGCATGTATAACAAAACAAACAAATAAATAAATAAATAAATAATAAATAAAAACATGCCTCTATGAAAAAAAATTCTCAAATATATGTGGAACCACAAAGACCCCATATGGCCAAAACAACCCTGACAAAAATGAGGAAGCATGGTGGAGGCAGCACATTCCAGACTGCAGTCCATACAATAAAGTCTAATACTTAAAACAGCATGGAACTTGGAAAAAACAGACAGAGAGGCCACTGGAATATAATAAGGGCCCCGGAACCCCCTCATCAGGAGGGACAGTGACTCAACATCACAGGAGCCAGAGCAGGCACTGGAGCAGGGAACTTGGGGAAATCGTGATGGGAGACAGACAGACACACGCAGCAGAGTGAAGCAGGTCCTGCCCCACCCCCTACAGAAGAGTAAACTCAAGCAGATAAATGCCTGTTTCCATAGGTGACGTCACCATCATCATGCAGCAAACCTAAGGATATGACACCATGAGCAGAAACCCTAAAATACTTTTTCCTAAATATTAAAAGCAAATTAACCCAACAAAAGGATAATTCTAATGTAAGTGCAGGGACAGGTGCTGGGGTGGGAAAGAATCACAGGATACACAATTTCAGAGACCAGTAAAGTTTTCTCTTCTCGCAGGGCTGGTGACCCCCGTGGTCACTCCCTTCTGCTGGACGTCCATTGTCTTTCTGCCCCACACCCATCCCTTGGCTCCCTCCTGCCTCTCTCCGTGTCCCTTCCCTCACTCCTCAGGCCTTTCCCTACCCCCTCACACCCATCCCCAGGGCCTCTCCGTGAAGGGCACACGGGGGGTGACAGGTGACTGTCCAGCTGTCTAGACAGGGACTCAGGGCACTGTTATGACTGATGGTGCCCACCATGGCGGACACGACAGGTGGGGAATGGAACCTGGACCTGAGGATTTCTCTATTCACTTCCATAGAGGCGGGAGCCAGACACAAATCACATTTACACACCGAGTGTGATAATTACTCGCTGAGACACACTGCAGGACGCACCAATTAACACAGTCAAGTAAACACACACTTTCCCTCGGAAGGAAGGTCCCTGAGGGCTGGAATCTGGACAGTGTCCAACCAGCAGACACCAGCTCCAGAGCTCAAATAGCCCAGCCCTGAGGCCCTGCTCTGTCCATGAGGCGGCACAGGATGGGGTGGAACATCCTGTGAGTGCTCAGAGGCTCCCACGAGCCCTGATCATGAGAGTGAGAGGCCGGGACACCCTCTGTCCATGCCATGGGGACAACCTCAGGAGAGAGACTCCAAACAGCAGCGGGAACTTCCCTCCAGACTTCAGGTATCTGCCCCCAGCCGCTTGCAGGGGAGAATCCACTCACACTTGGAAGTTTTCAGATTCAAGCTCATTTTAGACTTGAGAACGCACCACAGTTAAATTATTCACTTTGTAAATCATGAAACTAATGCTGACAGGGCCCAAGTCGTCATGTCCACTGTCCTGTCAGCCTGGGTGAGACTCAGGGAGAGAAAACATATTCTCTTGTAATTTAAGATGCTCAAAGATACTGACTTAATACATTGATCATATTAGAAGATTTTGATTTATGGGATATGTCATGATTTTTGATTCATACCTAGAATTTTAGCATCAGCACACTCAGTGTGTTTTGGATACTAAACAAAATAAAAAATTAATGGATTCAGATTGTATGGAAGAAAGTTCAGAGCAAAATAAAAATATTTATTGTTAAATCAAAATGCTATGCCCATTTGTCCTACACATTATGACAGATATGAGTCAATTAGAAAATAAAGAACTCTTATGACAACATGTTGACGGCTTCATGGCTCTGACACTAGCATGAGGCTGGCAGGGTCGTGTGACTATTTATTGACGTGAACTTGGGATTCTTCCCAACTCCATTGTTAGCAATTTTGTAAAATAGATCACAGTATTTAAACAGGGCCTGGAGGAGATATATCACAAATGCTATTTTAAGATTTTAAATTGTTATATAAATCAGTGAATAGATGTCACCATTATTAACAACCAAGTACCCTAATTTATTTCCTTGCTTTTATTAAATTATTTTGCATTATTCTCACCAATGTATTGCAAATATTTTATATCACCACATTCCAAAAATTCTTTCGTCACCAGACCTTCCTGTCCATCACCCCTACAGAGCAGGGAGAGGGTGAGATTGGGAGGTGGGAATAGGAGAGCGGGCAGGGCTGCCCCGTGTCCAGACGTCCCCACTCACACATTAGCTGGGGTGAAAAACAAACTTACATGAGGGGGACCCGGTCCCTGGGACCGGCAGGGACAGCCACATGCACAGACCGTCTGGCTTGGCCCTGGAGCATCCTAATTCCTGCATGAGTCTGATGGGGGAACACAGGGCCCGGCAGGACCCTGGGGTAGACGAGCCCATCCTGCAGGAGGGACGTGTGGATGTGACCACGGGAAGAAGTAGCTGCAGGAGAACCACCTTAGCTCCTCCAGTAAACAACGGGGCAGGACAATGACCGGGACGGGCAGGAGCAGTCACCCTCTCAGCACATAAAATGCAGGGGCGGGGCAGTCAGTGTTCAGATGGCAACATGGGCGCACAGGAGGCCCATCTAGTGCTGTGATGATGAACATGGGCACCAACTAGGAATAGACATGGCCATCTGTGTCCACTTGGTCCCAAAATATGCACCTGGAGCTGCAACTGGCCTTTGTTTTGATGTAACTTGGCAGCTAAGATACATAGGCTAGATTTGGGATGAGCTTGAACGTTCATGTTCCTGAGTCTTCTTGGAGGGTCCACTCCTGGGAGTTGCGCTGACCTGGGGCCCGGGGTTGGCAGAGGAGGGGGCGGGGTCAGGGTTTCAGGGGTGCCTTGCACAGGACGTGGTGAGACGGGAGGAGACTGCTCAGGGGGCTGATGTCAGTTGAACTCTCTGCCCTTCGGCATCTCCACAGGCGGCATGGACAGTGGCGGCACCTGCAGGTCACTGAAGCTGGAGAGGCCAAGAGGAGCAAGAGCTGAGATCCTGCGGGGGAAACGCTGGACAGAGAATGGAGAGAGGTCAGTGGGGAAGGCCAGCGCTGGTCACCTGCAGAGAGACACCACGGGTCCAGCACTGGTAGATGCCCCGCACATTATTCCTCTAGATGTTCATGCAGTGATGGCTCCAGGGGGATGAATCTCACGGCTGTGACAGAATTCATCCTTCCCGCGTTTTCCCTACCCAGGGACCATTGGCTTCTTGCACCTATACTGCTCTTCTCCCTGGTCTACCTGTGTGCCCTGCTGGGGGAACAGGCTCATCGTCCTCATCACCACCCTGGACCGGCCACCTACACACCCCCATGTACTTCTTCCTGAGGAGTCTGTCCTTGGAGCTTTGTCTCATCTCAGCCACGGTCCCCAAGTCCATGTCCAACTCTCTGAGGCACAGCAGCTCCATGTCCTTCCCGGGCTGTGTTGTCCAGGTCTTCGTGATGATTTTTCAGCAGGTTCAGAGCTCTGACCCTGCTCACAGTGATTAGCCTTGACTGCTATGCCTGCCATCCGCACCCCCTGAACTATGAGGTCATCATGAACAGGGACAGGTGTGTGCAGCTAACAGCTGTGTCCTGGCTGGCTGGGCGGCATCATCTCTGTCATGACACACAGCTGGAACCTTCTCCTTGTCCTACTGTGGGTCCAGCGTGCTCCACCAGTTCTTCTGTGACATCCCCCAGCTACTGGCTATTTCCTGCTCAGGAATTTTAATGAACGAACTCGTTCCCATTCTCACTAGTGTGGTGTTAGGCATGTGCTATTTTGTTTTCATTGTCATTTCCTATGTGCACATTTTCTCTGCTGTCAGGAAGATCCCATCCACAGAGGGAAGGCCAAAGTCTATCCACCTGCCTTTCCCACCTGCTGGTTTTGGTGCTGTATCTCTCCATTGGGTCTTTGATTATATGAAGCCGACCTCAGGACCCATCCATGTCGGACCTGGTCATTTCTATGTTCTACACGGTGGTGCCCCCACCTTTAATCCCGTCAATACAGTCTGAGGAACCAAGCCTTGAAGTCAGCTGTGGGGAGACTGATGAAGGGAGACCACCCAAAATGTAATAGTGAAGGTGAGTCATGACTCTATTACAGACATTTATTTTGCATTTTTTCATCACACTTTATATTCTTA
>NW_023601851.1:7290721-7338234 GCF_014898055.3 Talpa occidentalis | reverse complement strand
CTGCCCCTGGGTAGCATGTGGTAATCTGTGTCACTGAATGTTCTGTTCATGACTTGAGAAAAAGTACAGTTAGTCCTTCCTGCTAATCTTGACAACTTACAGTACAAATTTTCATTTGGGATTTGTGATTAAAAATAAAACATTTTTGATCATTTGATTCCAGTGTAATTAACACTAAAGATCCATGTAACTTAGTGAAACAATGTATCACCTTAAAAAAATCACACATTAGCACAAGTTCCAATCAAAAAGCAAGAGAGGCCTATGGAAATGTAACAGGATAGGAAATATTCCCTGATATCATTTCAGGTTTCACTTTGCAAATAAGTTTTGAGAAACTGTAACAGGGTGGTCCCCAGGAAAGGGGGAGGTTCCAGGTTCCCTGCCCCACCCAAATGGAGGGTGGAGCTGAGCAGGAAGAGAAGAGGCTGCAGAGGAGACTGAGGAAGGAAGCAGGATGGAGCCAGAAGGAGACCTGGAGGAGACACATGGAGCCTAGAGACACATGAAGAAACTGCACTTGTCTTTTGGTCATGGACTGGGTGACACAGATGTGGGTGAGACCCGTGGGGAGGTGACAATGGCAGCTTTTATCTTGATTTTGATTTTGCTTTTTTTCCTTCTGGGCTTGTCTGGTTGTTTCTGACCTTTTCTGTGGGTCCCTGTTGTGCCCAAGATCTGCAGACTTGGCGAGCATAGCGTCCAAGAATCCGAGGCAGCTGATGCAAATGCAAAAGGGAGTTTATTACGGGCTCAAGTCCGGGCTCACGGCACCTACCAACACAGTGGCAGATAGCAATAGCCCAAACAGAGGAAGCAGGGTCTATTATAGGGTCACGAGTGGCGCGAATTTTGAAAGAAGCTGGCAATTACTCATTGGCTACTACAAAGGCATTTTGACATGCACGGTTATAGTTTCAAACTGATTGGACGGTTAGTGATGCTGTTCCATTTATGGATAGGACTGCCCTCATTGGCGGCTGGGATGGTCTGCTTTTTCGTCACCAAGTGGAGTGAGGGTTGTGACTGCTGAAACTATCTCCAGAATGCGGCTGTACAAGGACTAACATATCAAGGGGGAGGATATACAAAATGGTGAAACCTCGGCTAAGCTTGGTTCCACAGTCCCCACTGGAAGATGCTTTAGACTTGTGGCAGGCTTTGGGGCCTTGCTCTGGGCCAATCCCATTTGGATGGAGTTTTACCAATGAGGGGACAGGTGACACTGTGTGCTTGATTTAGAAACTAGATTCTTTGCCTTTCTTGTATTGTTTCCTAATTGTATTGAAGATCCTTCCCATTAAAGTCTCATGTTTTGTGTTTATGCGGCGGATGGCAGAACCCTATATAGAATAGGCAGGTTTGGGTTTGGGCTGCCCCTCTCCCTGCCCTATAACAGATTTGAAAACCAACGTGATTTATGACAGAGCCATCCATGCTTAGTCAGCCCCCTGGGGAAACTGGGCTTCCCTATGGAACTGGTTCCCATAAGCACAAATGTGATTTTTGGTTTCTCTGGTGTGTTTGTTTCATATGTAGATTTGCTGTTGAAAAACTTGATTGGGCTTTGTGAAGATCTGTGTCTGTATGTAATTTGTTTGTAGTGACTTGCTAAGACATTTGATTTTGTGCAAATTGTTCTGTACATCAGTTTTACTTAAAATATTAGGTAGTACATTGGACCATGTGGCCAGATCAAAGATGGCATCTGAGGCCACTTGGCAGGCTCTTGTAAAATTCAGAGGTTCTTGTTGCTAGGACTTTGGAACTTTTTTTCTTTCTTTTTGTATCTCTGCTGTCTCATTAGCATTTCTAAAGGCAATAATGATTCTTCTTCAGTGTATGTTGCTTGTCTTTGTCTACTTCCTGACTTCTGCCAGATGGATTTTGCAAGCCAATTGTGGAGCAGTGGTGTTTAAATTAGCAAATGTATGCCTGGGTATTAAGGAAAGAGTAGCCTTAAGCAGTAACTGGTAATTGCTGGTAGCCTTGATAATAGATTTGGAGATAACTTGAATTTTGCAAAGTCTGGATCAGAAATATTAACAAGATTTTGTCTGAGTCTGAAAGGATTTGCCATTTTGAACTGGATTTTGTTCAATTGCTGGCGTAAGACAAGATTCTAAGTTTCTGCTTTCTACTGAGGAAGGTCTGTTGTGGAAAGCACTCTTTATGGTGCAGCATGTAACTGTACCAAGTTTTCATACCTGTTGTTTGTTGTTGTCCCTCTACCTGTAGTGGGGGGGGTTGGAATCCATGCTTTGATGTTAATCTGCTTCTTCAGCTTTTGTCCCAGAGTGGCTAACAGAAGTAAGGAGATGACTCATTTTAATTGAAAGTTAATTACTGATATTTTGATTTTGCTTTTTCAGGTTCCGTTCCAGGAAACCCAAGGAGTGCTTGCTTGGTGACTAACAAGAGATGACTCATTATGCTTAAAAGTTAACTGTTGATTTTACTCTTTCAGCTTCTGTACAGGATTGACTTCTAATAAAAAGTCTTGAATACTGAAAACCCTAAAGTGATAAACAAGGTCATGTAACTCTTGTGATTAATAAAACTTTTTCCTCCTATTACCAAAGTCTCAGGTTTGTAGGATGACAACTGGAAACTGTTTTCTGCCAGCAACACTCCACATTTTTTTTGGACTTGAATATTTTTTTTCTGAGCCTATGGAGTAAAACTGCAGCTACATAATATATTCCACATGGCATAACTAAAAAAAAAAAAAAAAAAAAAAAAAAAACCTGTCTATATGATATATGTCTTTGTGTCTGTCTTGGCCTCTAGAGGTTGAAAATTTGGTATACATGGTGCCCACAGATGTTGAAAAAAAAAAGTCTCCAGTTATGAGAAAAAAAAAACTAAAGGTAATGGTTTGATTGTCAACATTGTACTACTGAACTAAGCCATCGCCTTCATAGAGATTGAATATTGTTGTTTCTGTTGTTTTTCTGATATTTATGGCAAAACTTCCAGAAATCTAAATTCAAGTACAAGTTTGGTAGCCTGCCATTTGGCTGATACAATGAAATTTTGTGGAACCTCAGTAGAGCTCCTGAGACACTTGACAAAGTTTCTTCCTTTCCTCCTGGGAAAGGCATTAGATGAATTTGTTCTATTTTGTTTATCTAGTAGAGTAAAACAAGAAGGGAAGCATTGTCCCTTGGAAAACGGGTAACACCTTGACCTGATATGAATGTAATTGTCAATGGTGATTGTCACCTTGTAATATTGTATACTTCAATTGTTTAATATCTACAGAAATTGTTTCTGGAAATATAGGGACAAAAGGTCTCAACAGATTGGAACTGTTGAGAGTAAAACTTTCCTACTAAGGACTGAATAGACTTGGAAATACACCTGATATTTACTAAGTTTTCTTTGACATAATACTGGTAACTTTTTTGCATTTTGTTCTGAATCCACAAAGTTTTATTGTTTTGGTGACCAGGATCTGCAGCAAAGTTGCATTTTTTTTCCAGCAAAGCAAACTTGAGTTTGCATTTTCTCTCCCCTTGATACCAACACAGCATAAAATAGTGATAGTAATCTTTTACTACTTACCTCAGAGTCTGTTTTTGCATAACTTCCATAGGGATTTTGTCTGCTTAAACTAAAAAAAATTGGACATAAGTTTCATTGTGTGGCTTTGAGTGGAGATCTTCCAGAAAGTTGAAACAGAGCTTAACCAAGTAGAGGAGAACCTGTTTGCTTTTTTTGTAGGGTTTCAGCGACCTCCAAAGAAGGTAAGAAAGCTTGCCTCCATTGGCAGGACTGGACAACCCAGCCAACGAAATGTCCCTGGTACCCTCGAGAATAGGAAAGCCCAGGTGGAGTCTGATGAGACCAACTTTGTTCCTGAAGCCTTCATTGACCAGATGCCAATGGTTTGCTCTGATCCTATATGGTGTATTCCAACAAAGCCAGCTAAAATTGTTGTTTAGTTGTTCTGCCCTGTGATTTTATGCAAAAATAGGTTTAGTTTTTATGCAAAAGTAGATTTAGTTTGCAAACTTTTGCTATGCTATTAAAAGTTTGGGATCAAGGTTGAGAAAATTTGTGTTTTACATAAGTTTAGCCAATTTTAAGACTTTTTTCCCTGTGATTTTGATATATTTGTTGTCTTGTTTTAGCTAATGCTCCAGATTTTTTTTTCTTTTGGCTAGAATAATGGACTATTTTCCAGTAATGGAAAACTCTCATACTGGACATTCATGGACAATGCTGCTGACTAATTGTTGCTTCTTTTACACACATTGTAATCCTGAAAAAAAAAAAAAACTGTCTCCTAAGATTACACCCTGAGATCTGTGTCACCATAGATATGGTGGAATAAAAATTAAAAGGGGGGATTGTAACAGGGTGGTCCCCAGGAAAGGAGGAGGTTCCAGGTTCCCTGCCCCACCCAAATGGAGGGTGGAGCTGAGCAGGAAGGGAAGAGGCTGCAGAGGAGACTGAGGAAGGAAGCAGGATGGAGCCAGAAGGAGACCTGGAGTAGGCACATGGAGCCTAGAGACACGTGAAGAAACTGCACTTGTCTTTTGGTTGTGGACTGGGTGACACAGATGTGGGTGAGACCAGTGGGGAGGTGACCATGGAAGCTTTTATTTTGATTTTGATTTTGCTTTTTTCGTTCCGGGCTTGTCTGGTTGTTTCTGACACTTTTCTGTGGGTCCCCACTGGAAGATGCTTATGACTTGTGGCAGGGTTTGGGGCCTTGCTCTGTGCCAATCCCATTTGGATGGAGTTTTACCCATGAGGGGATGGGTAACTTTGGGTGCTTGATTTAGAAACTAGATTCTTTACCTTTCTTGAGTTGTTTCCTAATTATATTAAAGTTCCTTCCCATTAAAGTATCATGTTTTGGAGAGATGCGGTTCAACATGACGGAGAGGAAACGCTGCGAGTAAGATCTCCCATAAAAAAAAAAAAAAAAAAGTTAATAGGGAGGAAAAGCAGCAGGTCCCAGTGAGAACTGGGACACGGAAGATAAACGGTCGACTCCAGCAAACTACCTGAAGAAGAAAGTTGCCATAAAAAAGGGGTAGAATGGAGGAAAGCTCAGAACCCTGCTACCCTCCCCCACCCACAAAGTTGGCACTCTCTGACCAACAGAAAGGAGGAAAAAAACAAAAAACTAAAACAACCAACAAGAACAAACAACGCAACAAGCAGGACTGTGAATGGAAAGGAACTATTTCAGCACCACACCCCATGAACTGGAGCTGTAGAGAACCCTGCAGGATTCACCGTGGAGGTGAGTGAACGGCTCCGGGTGTCATTAGAGAAAAACAGAGACTTCCGGAGACCTGCACACAACCCCAGGCCAGCCGGTAAGCTTGTGCGGGAAAGAGACACACTTGAAAAGCAAACGCGGATCGTGGCTGCCCAGGTCCCTGCGCCTGCGACCTAGGCTTGCGGGGAGATGCGCATGGGTCCTCACTGAGGTGAATGTCCTTCCCTGAGTAATCAGAAACCAGGCACCCGGGCATGGGAGCAGGGTGCAAAATGAGCCATTTTGGCGGACACTGAACTGGGCTACAGCCCACGTCCTGGACCTGAGGGCTTTGGAACTGAGACCCTGGGCACGAAATTCGGGGCATGGATTCCCCACAAAGGTGGGGCCCAAGGCAGCCACAGCACCCCAAAGCCATTGAGGCTTTTCCCACTACTCCCACTCTGTTCCCCATCCCACCAGTTGAAAAAAAAAAAAAAAAAAAAAAACAGCTCCCAAGGACACTAGGAGAGATCTCTGATGCCACTTAGTGACCAGAAAAAAAATCACCAACACCCCATAGAACAGGGACCTTTCTTCAGAAAAGACTGCTTGAAAACGGCAGAAGGCTCCCGGAGGAGCCAGTGGTGAGTTGGAAATTTTGTCCACGCCAGGCCCCTTCTGAGCAGCAGTCCAAGCACAGAGGGGGGAGCGGGCACCCATGGATGGGGCAGACCGGGTGCACAGAAGAGTGTGCCCGAGACCTGGAGCGCGGGGAGTGCATCCCGCATCACCATTTTAGAACAGGGACATTTCTTCAGTAAAGACTGCCTGAAACCAGCAGAAGGTTCCTGGAGGAGCCAGAGGTGAGCAGGGAATTTCGCCAACACCAGGCCCCTTCTGGCGTGCAGTCCGAGCCCAGAGGGGGAGTGGGAACCCACTGCCAGGGCAGACCAGGCACGCAGTGGAGAGTGTCCCCGCATCACCATTTTAGAACAGGGACCTTTCTTTAGTAAAGACTGCTTGAAACTGGCAGATGCCTCCCGGAGGAGCTAGAGGGGAGTGGAGAAGTTCACCCAAGATGCCGGCTAGTCCCAGAAACACAGTGTCCCAATGCATATGACAAATTAGAAAACAGAGAGTAGGGAGTAGAAGAAACACACGCAACCTAGCAACTCCTCAGGAAAAAAAGCACACCACAAAAAGAAAACCACCCCCCAGATTGCAACAACAGTAACTTGGAAGAACTTCTGAGCCTTCCAGAAAGAGAATTTAAAATTGGTGTGATTAAAAAAGTGACAGAAGTCATAAAGGAAAACAATGACAACAGAAAAATAATCAACAATCAGAAGAATGAAATTGAGTCCCTAAAGAGGGAAGTAAAAGAAATGCTGAGATCAAAGAATTAATGGAGGCACTAAAGAACTCTGGGAAAAGCAATGAAAGCAGAATAGATGAAATGGAGGAAAGAATAAGTGCTCTTGAAGACACAGAAATAAAAAGAACCAAAACAAAAGGAAAGAGAAGTACGAAGGAAAAAGAACAAAAAACGACTTCAGGAATTATCTGACTCCATGAGGAAAGGAAATATAAGAGTTATAGGAATACCAGAAGGAGAGGAGAGATATGCAGGAACAGAGAAAATATTCAAGGAGATAATTGAAGAGAACTTCCCAAATGTAAAGAGGAGATGAAAATTGATATACAAGAAGCAAGAAGAACACAAAACTTCCACGATGAAAGGAAAAAAAAAAAAAAAACAGCAAGACACATAATAGTAAAGCTCCCAAGAATCCAGTACTAGGAAAAAATAATGAAACTGACAAGAGGGAAGAAACAGATAACATACAATGGAAAACCAATCAGGCTGACATTAGACTTCTCTGAAGAAACACTATGGGCAAGGAGAGAGTGGAGGGACATAGTCAATAGACTCCAAGAAAACAGATGCCAACCAAGAATACTCTATCCCACAAAGCTCTCCTTCCTCTATGAAGAAAGAATGAGGACCTTCCCAGACAAACAGAAACTCCGGAATTTCATTACAACTAAACCCCCACTCCAAAATATACTACAAGGAGTCCTAAAGCCAGAACATCAGAGGGACGAATAACAACGAAAAAAGGCCAAAAAAAAAAGTAATTAAAAGAATAAATAAATAAAATCAAAGGAAAGACAAACGCAATGGCAAATACAGATGCTAACATATCTATATTAACCCTAAATGTAAATGGACTAAACTCTTCAATAAAAAGACACAGAGTCGCAGTCTGGATTAAGACACAAAACCCAACCTTTTGCTGTCTCCAGGAAACACATTTAGCTACAAAAGATAAAAATAGACTCAAAGTTAAAGGATGGAAAACAATCCTACAAGCAAATGGAAGAAAAAAGAAAGCAGGGACAGCTATACTTATATCAGATAAAACAGATTTCAAACTCAAAAAGGTAAAAAGAGACCACAACGGTCACTACATTATGATCAAGGGGACAATAGTTCAAGACGAAATAACACTCATTAACATATATTCACCAAATGAAGTAGCACCAAAATATATAAGACATCTATTGACATCTCTGAAAACAGACATCAGAGAAAACACATATGTAGTGGGAGATTTCAACACACTACTAACAGCAATGGATAGATCAATGAGACAAAAAATAAGTAAAGACACTAAAGCTCTAAATAAGGACCTAGAGTGCTTGGGCTTAACAGACATCTACAGAACACTAAACCCAAAAAAAAAAAAAAAAAAAAAAAAAACAGAGTACACATTTTTCTCAAGCACACATGGATCATTCTCTAGGATCGATCACATTCTGGGACACAAGACAAACATCAACAGTTACACCAAGATTGAAATCATACCAACCATCTTTTCTGACCATGAAGGCATCAAACTAGAAATAAACCATAAAAAGAAGGTAAGGAATTCTCCTACCTCATGGAGATTGAAAACCACACTACTAGAAGACCACTGGACTAATGAGGAGATGAAAGAAGAAATTAAAATGTTCTTTCAATTGAATGATAAGAACACCAATTTCCTAAATGTATGGGATGCAGCAAAAGCAGTAATAAGAGGAAAATATATAGCAATAGAGGCTCACATCAAGAAACAAGAAAGAACTCAAAGAAACAACCTAATCGCGAAGCTCAAAGATCTAGAAAAAGAACAACAAAAACCCCCAAAACCAGTAGAAGAAAGGAAATAATAAATACCAAAGCATAAATAAATGAAATTGAAACTAAAAAAAAAATCCAAAAGATCAATGAAACTAAGAGCTCATTCTTCCAAAAAATCAATAAAATAGACAAAACCCTAGCCAGGCTCACAAAGGGAAAAAATGAGAAAGCACAAATAAACAGGATCATCAATGAAAGAGAAGAAATCACAATGGACACAGCAGAAATCAAAAGAGTAACTTCTATGAACAGTTATATGGAAACAAGTTCAACAATCTAGAGGAGATGAAGAAATTCCTACAACTCTACAATCACCCAAAGCTAGATAAAGAAGAAATAGAACACCTAAACAGACCAATTACAAGCAGCAAAATTGAAATGGTAATCAAAAACCTCCCCAAAAACAAAAGCCCAGAACCTGATGGATTTACAAATGAATTCTACCAAACATTCAGAGATGAATTAGTGCCTATCCTTCACAAACTCTTCCAAAAAATTGAGAAGGAAGGGACAATACCAAACACGTTCTATGAAGCCAATATTACACTAATACCAAAACCAAACAAGGACAACACAAAAAAGGAAAACTACAGGCCAATCTCCCTAATGAACACGGATGCAAAAATCCTCAATAAAAATTTAGCTATCAGAATCCAACAATGCATCCATAAGATAATTCACCACGACCAAGTAGGATTCATTCCAGGGACACAAGGATGGTTTAACATCCGAAAATCAATCAGCGTTATACAACACATCAACAAGAAGAAATATAAAAACCATATGATAATATCAATAGATGCTGAGAAAGCTTTCGACAAAGTGCAACACCCATTCATGATAAAAGCCCTTGAAATTCTTGGGATACAAGAAACATACCTCAACATCACAAAGGTCATATATGACAAGCCAAGAGCCAGTATCATTCTCAATGGTGAGAAGCTGAAAGCAATTCCATTAAGATCTGGAACAAGACAAGGATGTCCACTCTCACCACTGCTTTTCAATATAATACTGGAAGTCCTAGACAGAGCAATAAGAAAAGAGAAAGCCATACAAGGAATCCAAATAGGAAAAGAAGAAGTCAAATTATCACTATTTGCAGATGATATGATAATATACATAGAGAACCCCAAAAACTCCATAGAAAAACTAATTCAACTCATCAATCAGTTCAGTAAAGTGGCAGGATACAAAATCAACACGCAAAAGTTAGTAGCCTTCCTATACACAAACAATAAATCTGAAGAAGTAGAAATAAAAAAAAAAAATCCCTTTTATTATCGAAACCAAAAAAATCAAATATTTGGGAATAAATCTAACCAAAGAGGTAAAGGACCTATACAAAGAAAACTATTAAACACTGTTAAAAGAAATAGAAGAAGACACAAAGAAATGGAAAGTCATCCCTTGCTCATGGATTGAAAGAATAAACATTATTAAAATAGCTATCCTACCAAAAGCAATATACAGATTCAATGCTATTCCAATAAAAATTTCAATGTCATTCTTCAAAGAAATAGAACAATTACTGATGAAATTCATATGGAATCACAATAAACCCCGAATAGCCAAAGCTCTACTGAAAATAAAAGTGAATGGAGGCATCACACTCCCAGACTTCAAACTATACTCCAAAGCCATCATCATCAAAATTGCATGGTATTGGAACAAAAACAGACATACAGACCAATGGAATTGAATAGAAAATCCATAAATAAACCCACAGACTTATGGTCAACTAATCTTTGACAAAGGAGCAAAGACTATGCATTGGAGCAAAGAAAGTTTTTTCAGTAAATGGTGCTGGGAAAACTGTGTCACTACATGCAAAAGAATGAAGCTTGACCACTACCTCACACCATACACAAAAATCAACTCAAAATGGATTAAAGAACTAGACATAAGACCTGAAACCATAAAATACATAGAAGGAAATATAGGCAAAATGCTACGTGATATTCACATCAAAGTCATCTTTACAGACACATCACCCAAAGCAGTGATATTGAAGGCAAAGATAAACAGCTGGGACTGCATCAAATTAAAGAGCTTCTGCACAGCAAAAGAGACAATAACAAAAACAAAGGGAAACCCACCAACTGGGAGAACATTTTTGCACACAACACTAATGATAAAGGACTGATCTCAAAAATCTGCAAAGAGCTGATGAGACTCAACCACAACAAAGAAAATAATCCAGTGAAAAAATGGGCAGAAGAGCTAAAAAGAAACTTCTCTGAAGAGGAAATGCAAATTGCCAACAGGCATATGAAAAAATGTTCAACATCACTTGTCATCAGGGAAATGAAAATCAAAACTACCATGAGATACCATCTTACACCAGTGAGAATGGCACATATTAAAAAAAAAAAAAAAAAAACTAGCAACAACTAATGTTGGCGAGGGTATGAAGAGAAATGAACTCTCCTGCACTGTTGGTGGGAGTACAAACTGGTCCAACCACTATGGAGAGCTGTGTGGAGATTTCTGGACCTACTAAACATAGAGCTTCCATATGATCCAGCAATTCCACTCCTAGGTATTTACCCAAAGGACACAGAAACATCAATTCCAAAGAGCACCTGCACCCCTATGTTTATAGCAGCACTGTTTACAATAGCTAAGCTTTGGAAACAGCCCAAATACCCAAAAATATATGACTGGATCAAGAAGATGTGGTCCATATACACAATGGAATATTACTCAGCATTCAAAAAAGATAAACTCATGGCATTTGCAGCAACATGGACAGAGTAGGAAGGTATCATGCTCACCGAAATAAACCAGAAAGAAAAAGAAAAATACTGGATAGTCTCACTCATAGCAGGAATTTAGAAAACCTAAATAAGGCACCAGGAAAAAGACTAATTATAATAAAGTAAAAATCAAAATCAACAAGCAACCATAAACCAGAGATACACTATGGGAGTTTGGAGAGCGAAGGAGGGTTTAGTGTCAAAATAAGGGGGGTGTGAATTATATGGGGAATATAACCAAGATGAAAATGCATACATTGTGCAAAAATTTAAAATGATGTAAAAATAAATAAAATGATAAAAAGCTAGGCAAGTAGGGTGTGAAAGTACACACCCACATGCACACACCCCAAGCTACAGACCCATGTCTTCATCAACATAGATATAAAAATCCTTAATAAAATGTCACCAAATTCAATCTAACAATGTATATATAGTTGTTTATCAGTTAGAATATATTCCAGATATATAAAGCTGGATTCATATTTTAAAAATATTAATGCAATCTGTCAAGTTAGTTGTCTAAAGGAGAAAAATGTACGATTAAATCAATTGATAGATTAAAAAAATGGTGAAATCAATTTGAGTCATGATAAAAATTCTAATTACAGTAGGAATAGAGGAAAACATTACTCAAAATCCGGCACTTGCAGAAATCTACAGCTAGCATCATATTTATTGAACACATTAGAATAAACATGCTAATGTCAGGGAAAAGCAAGAACTTTTTGTCTCACCACACCTATTAAACACGTTTCTAGAGTTCTTGCTACTGCAAATAGATGTGAGAAATAAACAGAATGAAAAATGGAGAAGACAAAGTAAATCTGCCTCTATTTGCAGACAACATCATTGTCTGCATAGAAGACACCATGGAATGCACAAAATTGATATGGAAACTCCTAGAACAAATAAGACAATGATGAACAAGTGGAAACCCATATAAAATGCAATCCTTATTTTAACAATTAAATACTGAGGCATAAATACAATAAAATATGCAAAGGGTCTGTTCAATATAATTTACAAAATACTACTGAGAAAAAACAAATAAGACCTAGTGCTTCATGGATTATGGTGTTCCAAGAGTGGAAGACTTAACCATAGTAATGCCAACTCCTATGTTTGGGAAGTTATACATCTCTTTAAATTGATAGGTATGGGCCTCCCCGGTGGCGCAGCGGTTGAGCGCTGGGTTGTGAAGCTGCCCGTGGCCTCTGCGGCGCCGGTTCGATCCCCGGCTGCTCCCCGGCCACCGGAGGAGGGTCCCACATGGCGTGCAGACCTCTCCTGCCGCCCGCTGCTCCCCTCAGCAGTGTACTTCGGTCCTTCTGCCTGCTCTGCTCCCCGCTCTGGCTCTGGTGAATTCTCTCACCATCCCGCGCTTCTGACTGTACCCAGTGCATGTATAAACAAAACAAACAAACCAGCAAACAAATAAATAAAAGCATGCCTCTATTAAAAAAAAAAATAAATTGATAGGTATGCTTAACATACATATACCTATACAAATATGCACCATTAGTTTTTAACAAGGAGCAAAATCTCTGCAATTGAGGAAGAATAGTCTTTTGAATAAATGATGCTGGAGCAATTGAATATGCATAGGCAAAAATCTCCTTAATCTTGTCCTAAACCTCACATCGTATATGAAAATTAACTCAAGTTGAATCATCTTTCTTAAAAGTAAAATATAAAAGTATGAAACTTTTAAACATCGTAGAATATATTAAACTAGAAATCAAGTGCACTATATATAAAATTGAATATTGATAAATTGGACTCCAGAATATTAAATACTTTTGCTCTGTGGATGACTCTGTTGAGAGGATGAAAACACACATTACAGACTAAAAGAAAATATTTACATACATAATAAAGGACTTGTATCTAGAATGCAAAAAAATCTCTCAAAACTGGGCCTCCCTGGTGGTGCAGGGATTAAAGACTGCAGTATCAAGCTACTGCCAGCCACTGCAGCACTGAATTTGATCCCTGGCCAGGGAGCTACCCACATGGCAAAGCAGACCCCTCCTGTCTCGCCTGCTGCACCTCTCAGCAATGTGTTTCAGTACATAGATTTGTTCTGCTCCCCACTCTGTCTCTGATGAATCCTCCTACCTCCCACACCTCTGGCTTACACCTCAGTTCTTGTATGCATAAATAAATAAATCTTTTTTAAAAATCCCTCAAAACTTGACAGAAAAGACAAATAATTCAGAAGAGAACGGGCAACAAAATGCACAATTAACTGATGACGCTATACAGATATCATACAGATACATGATAAGAGAGTCAATACCATTAACCATTACATAAATTCAAATTAAAACCAAAATGAGAGCTACTACTTACCTACCAGAATGGTTAAAACATGATAACATTCAATGATGGTGAGGCTACAGTGAAACCAGTTCTCTCACACATTGCTGGTGACAATGTAAACTATCACAACAATTTGGAGAACGGTTTTGATAGTGCCTTTCAAATGTAAGAGTGAGCTTTCATTCAACTCAACAGTTGCACTATTGAGCATATATCCTAGAGAAATGAAAGGTTATTTCCAAGTCAAATCTAGGTTAAAAACTAGTTCAAATCTAGGTTAAACAAATATTCGTAGCAGCCTTATTTGTAAATAGTTCCAAAATGGAAGCTACCCAAATGCCAATTAGTGGATGAACGGTCAAACCAACTGGTACATCCATACCATGGAAGAGTGCTCAAAAATAGAAAGGAACAAAACATTGATAAAGTGCATGGATAAACCTTGCAGAAGTTATGGTGACTGAAAGAAAAAAAGCCAGTCTCATCAGAATAAAGTTGCAGATATGAATCAAAGACTAGTAACTGCAGGGGTTAGAGATGGAGAAGCCGGAGGACGTGGCTGTGAAGGAAGAATGCAAGGGACAATTGTGATGAGTTGACCATTAAACATGTTGATTGTGGTGATGATCACACAAAGGTAAAATTATACTACGCTAAACAATCCACACATATGAGTATAGCTGAAGAAATGTGAGTAACTCCTGTATAATGTATCACAGCTAATTTCCTGATCTGATATGTACTATCGTTTTGCAAGATGTTAACATTAGAAAAGGATGAGTGGAGATGCACAAGAGATCTCTGGGCATCCTTTTGCACTTTCCTCTAAAACTGTATTTCAAAATAAAGTGTTTTCAAAATGAAAGAAAGGCACATTGTAAATGGTTCTTAAGAGCTTTTACTATTTTTTCATACTCATGATTCAACTAGTGTCATATTAAAGGAAATTGTGATTTTATTTAAACGAGAAAGATCTGTATGTATTGTTCTTTGCTTGAACATTAATAGAAGAGCCAACATTAATATACCATCACATTTTAAACCTATCTACTAAAGCATTCCCTTTTGGATACTGGAACAAGAAGCCAGAAGACACAGGTTCTTATCCATTTATTTCACATATCTTTATAAATTGATTCTATCAAAATACATGCTGCTATTTGAATTCTTGTATTAAAGCCAATCATATGTCTCACTCTACCCAACCTTGTTGTCATGATGTTTGTGAGTTCTGACGTTTTGAGCCTTGTTCATTCACTTATGCTAATGACACACTTTCATTGTACATGGATCCTGCCTCAGATTTCATCTACCAACTTTCTCAATGTTTTAACTTGGTCTACTCTAACTGATCTTGAAGAGTTACAGCAACTATTTCATGTTAGATGATCATATGCTCAAACCCAACTTTTGCCACTAATTTTCTAGTGGCTGTTTCCTTAATTTCAGCAAGCTTCCCTATATTCATCTGCAAAAGTACATGATCACATTTATCTAGAAGAATGGATTAAATGACATCACATATATAAAGCATTCGGTCCCATGCTTGGAGAACAGGGCCACATGTGCTCACTCACATACATATTAATTTTCACTATCCTTCAATACTCACATTCTCTGAGCAAAGTTAACATTTTTAGGAATAAGGGAAATAAAATAGATAAACAGAAATGGGGAGGATTTTTAGAACAAAACATTAGTAAATGAAACTAACAAATAATGGCAAATGGACAATTATTTTGAAAGTGAAGAATGAACAAAATCAATATGAATATGTAACTACAGGACAACAGGTGGGGTCATTTTTATTTGTTGGCATCCTACTTAATTCTGGGTATATTATCTTAGTATTCACAACAATGCAGAGTGCATATGTCAGTGTGTGTGTGTGTGTGTGTGTGTGTGTGTGAGAGAGAGAGAGAGAGAGAGAGAGAGAGAGAGAGAGAGAGAGAGAGAGCAAGAGAGAGTAAGCACTCAGGAGCTTAGAGATGTCAAGAGATGTCAAGAATTCTCAGTGTATCATTGTCCATTACTGTATAAACAACCTCCCCAAACCTCAGAGGTTTAACATAATAAGCATTCATTGTGCCTCACAAGTCTCCAAGTTGTGTAGTTTTCTTGTCTCTGTGTCTGCTCAGTTGTGGATTAGGTGGATTCTTCTGTGGTTCTGGTGGGACTCCCTTGGATATCTGTGGGCTGGTTGTCTTAAGGTTGATCTAGAATGGCCTCAGCTGGGGTCATCTCTTGAGTCTTTACAAGCACACACATGCCTCCAAGACCACCTCCGAAGGCCAGGTGTGTAGGGTGGGAGCCTGAAAGCGGATAGAAGGCAGGATAGGAGCCAGCTTAGGTAATTCAGTTCCTTGTTTGAAGAAAGAAAAAGAAGGAACAGCAGCCGACTTCTGAAGGAAGAAGAAGCATTCAGCAGCCTACCTCCGAAGAAAGAAGAGAAGCTGAAAACCTTTGCAGAGACTTGGCTAGCCTTGCCTTGGAGAGCACCTGAAAGGAGCACCACAGCCCTCGCCTGGTGTGTTAAGAGCTGTTGTGCAATTGGTTAACTGTTAACACTGGTGTGTCTGATACTGCTCCTGGTGACCAGTGGTGACTGGCACTACTGGCCAGTGCTGTCCAGCACTGTTGACAAATGACTGGGACTCTGTCCAGGTTACATTTGAAGCTTTACTCCACTTCTGATCATCTGCCACTGCCTCCTGGTGCTGTCACCTACATTGCTGGCAAGTCCAGAATCTGGTGCTATCTAGCCCAGTCTTCAGACTTTTTTTTATACTTCTTTTTTAAATTTATTTGTTTATTTATTTATACAAGCACTGGGTACAGTCAGAAGCGCAGGAGGGTGAGAGAATTCACCGAAGCCAGAGCAGGGAGCAGAGCAGGCAGAAGGACCGGAGTACACTGCTGAGGGGATCAGCGGGTGGCAGGAGAGGTCTGTGCACCATGCAGGTCCCTCCTCTGGTGGCCAGGGAGCATCTGGGAATCGGAAAGGCGCTGCAGAGGCTGCGGACAGCTTCGCAACCCAGCGCTCAACTGCTGTGTCATCGGGGAGGCCCAAGTCTTCAGACTGTTGCTAAGGGCTGCTGCAGTGTCATCTTAGTGACCCTGCTTGAAAGCACCTCCAGCTGTCACCATGTGAATCCTGGCCCCCTGCTTGCTGGTGTGGCATAAACGCCAGGCTCTCATTGATGTGACAGCACCATTCTGAATGAACAGCTTTTTGTTTGGGACTTATGGACACTGAAGACTCTATCTGGGATGAGACAACTGCCACTTGTGCGTTTAGAAACTCTTTGCTACCCCTGTTTGATAAATAAACCCCCTTGTTATTGTACCTGGAAGCTTGTGGTCTTGCAGTGGAGTGCATGGGGGAGAACCCACAGATAGTAATCTGGCCTCTATCACTGCTATAGCGCTGTTTCACTTGTTTGTTTAATAGAATGACAAAAAAGCATAAGAGAAGTGAGCGGCAAAGCATTTTGCATGGACTTTACTTGTATTTATTCTTTTGTCAAAGCAAGTCACATGGCCAAGACCATCATCACAGAGTTGAGAGGACTATAAATTACCATAAAGGTACCAGGAGATCCTGAAAATCAGCCAGTCATTAAGAGAAGAAACTTAAACCTTCAAAACCCCCAATTCTAGGTTAGTACAACAGACCACACTGCTTCTCCCAACTCAATGTTTTAAATATCACTTGGAATAAGTAATGATGTACTCAGGAAATAAAGTAATTAATGGTCTTTACGGTTCCAATAAGAACCCTGGGTGCAAGGACTGAACCCAAACTTGACGGTTTGAAAGGGATAGAAAATGAGTCCAACAGACTAGAAGAAGGACCACTTGCCTCGTCTTGCCCTTGTGTCCTGATACTGCAGTATAAATACAGAAGCTCAGTTATAATTTAATTTATTTTCTTACTTCCTGGAGATACATTTCAATAGTGTCATGTGTCTAAAACATATCCACAACTTAAAGATCATCTGAGCAATCTGAAATGCAGCTCAGAATGAAGCCCACTCTTGCAAATCACAAGAGGGCAGGCAGCTGAGAGCAAATGCTATTCACTGAATTCCTTTAGACATGTCAAAAGAAATCTTGTCTCACAGGTAGATAAAAATTAATGAGACATCCAGGATGCTTTTATCTAATTTAGTCTATGTAGAAATGGTGGACTCTTTCTGGGGACTATAATATTTAAAGTTCCATTTCACTACTGAACCTTATAGAGGATCTGCAAATTACATTTGTTTAATTCCACAGCTATGAGATGTCAGTCACTTGCCTTTGAATATGGACTTCAACTGACTTTGAAACTAGAAAGATCTTGCTTAATTTTCTCAACGTTTCACTTTCAGCCATTAAGTGGACTTCTGATAATACAGACGGGTCTGACGGAGAAACAATTCTTGCCTGAATCCTCAGAGTCTAATTTCCGGGAAGCCTTTCCCCATAGCAGTCTGATTTGCATGGGGACTTTCATTCCTGAAACATAATTTGTTCCCTTAAAATGACTTGAGACTATTGGAAGATCTGTTCTTTGGTGAGAATAGAAAGTCATCCAGGCATTTATTCCCATTCAACACACTTACATGAAGCTCAGAATGTAAAGCAGACATTTCAGCAAAGCTAGCATTCAAAGGTGACTAAAACATGTCTTTACCGGGGTCAGCATGCAGTGTGGAGGCAGATGCACTCAGCGGTCTGCATAAGAGAAGGAGAGGGACACAGCCACAGTGGGGCAGGTGGGGAATGCCTGTGGTCTTCCTCTTCCACCTCCTCTCATACAAGAAACCCTACCCTTCCCCAGCCCCACCAATGGGGACAAGACAGGGGAGTCCAGGAGCACTGTCTCCTGGGAAGTCACAGGGTTAATCCACCCAGCTCCTCTCAGAGCTCCGGGCAGTCAGCCAAGCTTCCCAGCATGCCTTATTTAGGTCTCAGTATTTGTGTGACTTCTCCTTCTGCCGAAAACTGCCTCCTCGGCCACCCACCCCCTTCCTAACTTCCCATTCTGAGATCATACATAGATTTTGGTTCCTTTGACAAGCTGAGAACCTTCAAGACCCACTTTCATCACAATCTCTAGGACATGGCCAAGCTATAGAGAGCAAGCAGCCTCCAGTCCTTCTGTGTGTAGCCAAGGACTGGGTATAAAACTCTTTGATGAAAAATGCACATAAATGCAATCATTACAATTCTTTGATTATACTTTCATCTTCTTCACCTTCTTTTCAGAGGTGGAGGCCAACTCTGACCCCTCATTTTATCCTTGTTTCAAAGAAAGGACCTGATTTTACTTCTACATTGTTTCAGAAATTATTAATGATCATTAACAGCACACAGTCTATGATTAACTTGGTCACTTGGTTACATTAACTTGGTTACATATTTCCCTAGGTGATGTACATGATTCAGAAAAAAGAAACAGGTGCTATACGCAACATGATTAATGCAGTCAAGCTAGGTAACTAAAACAAAGCTAAGCAGGCATTGTAAAATCGAGGGCGGCTTCCTATTTTTTATATAGAATCAAGGGGTCCCGGGGCCATGGGGACAGTATGTGATGTGTTTTTCTCGGACCATTTCACCTCCCAGGGAGCCTCAGGGCCTAGTGGGGACTTTTGCTGGGCTCAGTTCCATCAGTTCTATCATGTGGTTTGTTAGAAAACAATGTTACTCATGGTCACTGAATTGCAAATTGGAGGACATGGAGAATTATTGGAAACCATTTCATTATCAATCATGTTGGAAGGTGTATTTTCTCAAACTACTGAGGTGTGCATTCCATAAACTGGCATTGATGCCAGCACTCATTGTGTTATTCTAAAGCTTATAGAAAATTTCCATGGTTTCAATAACTGGCACAAACAAATGAAAGGAAGTAGCAGGAGCCAGCTATGGAGATTTCTGACTTTTCAGAAATTTCCCCCATGCCCGGACCTTGTCAGACAGTGTGGGTAGCATGGCCACGCCAATAAAGATGTATTCCCCATAATCACATTCATAGCATAGGTCATTCTGGACTATGCCAAAGATCCTTTTCCTTTTCTGAGAGTTTCACAGTTTATAAAATGCCTTCAGTAACTTGGTCAGGGACACAGATAAAAGCTCCCAACTACAAATGAAAGTTTTCTGTGTTGCCCCAATGGGTCAGCACTTTGGGCTCAACACCTTCTCTCTTCTAAAATCTGTACTCAGAGTTGGCCTGCCCTACTTGTAGGCTGTGTCTTCTCCAGGGAACTGAATCCCAGCAGCAGGCAGTGCCCAGCACATCTTAGTGATCATCACCCACTTGGAGCCCAGTCGTTCTTCTCAGGGCCTGGGCCAGGCAGAACAGACTCAGCCCTGCTGCCAGCAGGCGGGTGTACACATTGGGAGGCTGCTTCTGGGATCATGGCCTACTTACCCCACACAATACCCCCTTTTTGGAGCTAAGTCTCATTAAAGGTTTGAAGTGAATTTTTTCTTGTCCATTTATATATTCACAGATTCATATCATAATCCTGGTTGAATACATGCAAAAGTGGGTGGTACCTGCCCTCACTGCATTAAAAGTAACAGGCCAGGGCCTCCCCGGTGGTGCAGCGGTTGAGTGCTGGGTTGCGAAGCTGTCCGCAATCTCTGCAGTGTTGGTTCAATCCCCGGGCCCCGGGCGAGGGTCCCACATGGCACACAGAACTCTCCTGCTGCCCTCTGCTCCCCTCAGCAGTGTACTTCATCAGTCTGCCTGCTCTGCTCTCCCCTCTGGCTCTGGTGAATTCTCTCTCCCTCCCACGCTTCTGACTGTACCCAGTGCTTGTATAGATAAATAAATAAATCTTAAAAAAAAAAAAAAACAGGCCAGAGCTTAGGTTTCAATTTGAGCAATCTATGTATTCACCAGGTTTGTTTCATAGCTGCTATCACAAGCACCCTGTGAATCTTTCACACTCATGCATAGCTCAGGGTGAGTGCTGCAGTTCAGATAGCCCTTCCACAGGTCATCACTCAGCAATCCCATCACCTTCTCCTGAAAGCTTGCCATTGTGGGACTCTGGTTCTCTGGCATGGTCCAACTGCTGGATGGGGGCGATGGGCAGTGGGATGAGATGGAGGATTTCTCACCTAATACTTAACCCCATTGTTCACACACCAGAACCAGTATTGTGAATACACCTCAGTGTAGAATTGGGAGACAGAATCTGGTAGGAAGCCTGTTGTATTCAGTTACTAACCTTGGAAGGGGGTACCTCTTCTTGGATCTTTGCTATCTCTACCAAGGTCCAGGCCTGCTCTACTGCCCCAGAGTACAACAGAAACAATAGACTGGGCTCTCCAAAGCCCTTGGATTGACCTGTGGTGAGTCTGCTGACATATGATCACCACGCAGAGAGAGAACAGCGGAACCCCCTCACAACATGAATATCTGATCTAGACAAGGTTTCTCTTTTCCGTAGACTTGACCTTGGTATTTGTGGTGGGAATATGAAGCTGGTGCACACCAGTTGTTGGAAGAACAGTTTGTCCTGAATGAACTCTATCCCATGATGTTTTTATAGATTCCACCCCATTGCCATGATGAAGAGATCTCAGGCAACAAGGACTACAATTCCCAGCATGCCATGAGTCTGACCTCCAGAAGGGAGATGAGTTGGGGATTGCTGGGAGTTAAACAGTCCTCTGGGTATAAAATTAAACACCTGTGGGTTTGTGCTCTTTTGTTTTCCCTGCTTTCAGCTTGCACCCTGAGGTCTCAGCTCAGATGGTGTTATGCATAGGGTATATTGACCAATTAACCTCTCTCTGTGCATTCCTCTTCTCATCTTCCCTGCAAATAAACTTTTATTTTTTTTTCTCTCTGTGCCTGCCATTTGGTCTTGTCCCAATATCTTTAAAAAAAAAAATATATATATATATATATTTATATATATATATATATATATATTTATGCATACAAGAACTGGGGTACAGTCTAAAGGTGCAGGGGGAGGGGAGGGTGAGAGGATTCCCCAGAGACAGAGCGGGGAACAGAACAGGCAGATAGACTGAAACACACTGCTGAGGGGAGCAGTGGGAGAGGCAGGAGAGATCTGCTGCGCCATGTGGGTAGCTCCCTGGCTGGGGATTGAATTTGTGCTGCAGAGGCTGCGGACAGCTTCATAAGTTGCATCTTAACCCCTTGGGCCACCAGGGAATTTCTTGTCCCATGATCTTAATCACAGGATTCATCCAAGTCACCCTGTTTTCCCCTGGGGCTGCCCTATAACACTTTGACCTCAGCCTAAATCATGCTTTTTTCCCTACAGGTGACAGTCAGGGGAAGAAGCAACAAGTCTATATGGTGAGAAACAAATCCCATGAAATCGAACAGCAGGAAGTCAGTGATGGGACAGAAACCCTGCCCTGAAGCTGAGGAGTGAGGACACAGAGCAGGATGTGCTGTGTTCTTCTATCTCTATCTTATTGATCCCTGCAAAATCACAGTAAAGAAGTGTCTTAATTCCAGTTAGTGGTCTGCTGTGCCTCATTTTTGGGAGCCTCAGAAATGATGTGGGATCCTGAAAAGTCATGATGGGTGAAACAGCAGCTTGGGCTCTGCCAGGAGCCAATGGAGGTGGGAGGAGAACTCACACACATGTCAGAGTTGTCTCTAATATTGTTGCTCCTGTTGCCATCACACCTACCCAGATCCCCTCTATTGTCCCTCCACTCTCAACAAAATGGTCTGCTTTGGAGCTTTGTATATGGAAATCCCCTGGCTCCTAGTGTTGCAAGTTTGTATCACAATATATGGAAAAAGAAATTAGCTTGTCCGTCCATCTCTGAAAGACTTGCTTTACTTTTTGATGCGAAATAATGGAGTGATCTTGCTCTGATGGTCTCTGAACAAGTGTTTTACTTTGAAACAGCACTAAAGTCTCCACTTTCTGACAATCTTATAATTGACATGGTAATCAAACGCAGTCAGTGAAACATAAAAACAATTACTTGTGACTTTAAACTGTTTGCCATTAAATAATAAAACTTTAGAAACAATGACAAATCCTGTTTTTCTTGTGAACTCTCAGGCACACTATATTTTGTGAGGTTTGGAAGTAAGAAAATAAATCATCAATTCATCTTTGTCTGAGACCTTAGCTTATACACATCTGCTGATGGCAAAAGGTCAAAATCTCTATTATGAGGTTTCCACTAAAGCAAAGAAATATTTTATGCTACTTCCCAGGAAGGAATGTAGATTTATTTATTTCTGAGGTAAAGATACATAAAAATACTTTCTTTTTCTTTCTGCTTGAATTTGGCTTTTAAAATGTTCATAAAAATAATTGCAACATTCAACTGAGAGCTGGTGGGACTTCATCTCAACCTCTCCCTAGGTGCCATTCTGGAGTTGGGCCTGAGACCCAGCAGACTATCCAGGAAAGCATGCAAGTCAAGTTCCTACAATGAGCTCCTACCATGACAGTGACGTCTGGGTAGGTGAACACACCTGGAGTTGCTCCTGAATAGAGCAGTAAGGGGCAAGCAGGTATTTAAGGAACTTTCTTGCAGACTGAGAATATGAAATGAGCAGATATGTCTATGTCGTCACTCAGCTGAACAAAGGCAGTGGCACTGGCTGATATCTCGCTGCATGCCCCTCTCCAGCAACAGTGAGGAATCACTTCCAGTTTTCCAATGAGAAGGCACATTTAGAGTATTGAGTCACTCACCAAGTATGATGCTAACTGCACCTCCCATGCTCTCTCTACCCCATCAATCACCCTCTGGAATGTGATCTGTGATCTATTCTTCTAGAAGATTACCTTCTACAGGGAAGAGACCCCCAGTAACTCATCTCCATAGAGATCATCCAAAGGAAGACAAATACAACTCAAATGTCTCTCATTGTGTAAGCCATCAAACGGTGGTAGTTAGCATTTCCTAAATTTAAGTATAATTTATCTACGTTATTTCTCCCTCCTTGGATTAATTTGCTCATGTCCCCCCAGGTCATTCACTCCTCTCCTTTTACTAAAGTTGGATGCCTGACTTCTAGCTAATTCTAGCTCATTCCACTACATTTTTTGTCTGATTGATTGCAGTACCTAAAACACAACATCCAAACTACTCTATGCAAATCTTAATTACATTCATTGTTGGATGCTGTTTTGCAAATGGAAGTGCTAGAGGTATGTAATCCAGATTTCCTGCTATATCTTCCACCAGAAAGATTGACTGCCTTATACCAACACATCCAACTCGATTGTGGTGACATAGTTCAGAATTTGCATTTGCATTAATTCTAATTTACAAACTTAAACATTTTATATACTATACCATGGCAAATCAGAGTCTGCTTTCCTTCCCTCACTAACAGAACTCACCCTGGAAAATAAAAACCAACTAATAGAGAAATTTCAAGAATATGAGATACTCATTTTACCTCAATTGAAAAAAGGTTTCATTTTACATTGAAATAAAATAAATAGGATGCCAAAAATAGGGAAAATATTTATCATATAAAATTCTCTGGCTTAAAAAACAAAATCTAAGGAAGGAAAGAAACAAGGAAGGGAGACGATACAGTTGTCTTGAAAAACAATATGACAGTTTCTGCATAAGTTAATTATATATTATATAATCCAAATTTCATTGTTGGTGAGTATCTTAAAGACAATATTTTCTATTTTGTTGTTAGTTTTTTTGTAAGGAGGATGATAAACACAGTTCCTGTCACTTTGTTCTGGCTAGATATGGAAGCTTACGAGCAGTTTTAAGAGACAGAGCTCATTGTATGCAAGCATGGAATATCTGTCAGTAAAATTATGGCCATTGGCCACCAAAGTCATGCTTGGGTTTCCTTTGTTGTGTGCTCTGTATATGTTTCTGTTGTCTTCAATGTACAAGATCATCCCCACTTGCCTAGAAGAGATCCAGTCATAGCCCTAAATTTCATATTGATGACCATACTTGAATTAAGTAAAAAGTCCTTGGGTCCATGCTCTATGCCTGCTAATTGTAACACTCTAGTAATAAAGAGGGATTCATCACAGTTTTCAGTGTGGAAAAGAATGCCAGATTCACCTGGAAAATAAAGAAATAGAAGTTTATCAGGAAATTGAGGACCAGGGCTGCTAACATGTTGAAGAAAGGGACTGTGGAGCCCTGGCACATCTGTGCACTCTGTGCTTAGGACTAATATAAGTCATGTTCATAACACATATCTCAGTCCAATTATGCTGCTTGGGTTTGCCACACTATGACAGATGGCCATCTCCTTTCCCTCAACAACAACTCCATAAGTAGGCACTATTGCCCACATTTTACATAGAAGGAATTGCTGTAAATGTGAAGACTCCTTTAATATCATTCTTCTAAGCCCTGGTAGAAGTTTTAGGTAAAAATGAGATTTTTAAAAAAAAATATTGATTTATGTATACAAGAGCAGGGGTACAGGCCAGAGAAGTAGGGGGTGAGAGAATTAACCAGAGACAGAGCAGGGAACAGAACTGGCAGACTGGTTGAAATACACTGCTGAGGGAGGGGTGCAGCGGCTGAGACACAAGAGGTCTGCTGCACCATATGGTTTGCTCCCTGGCCAGCTAGGGATTGAACTAGTGCTGCAGAGGCTGCAGATTACATCATAGTGTGGTGCTTAACCCCTTTCACCACCAGGGAGGCAAAAAAATGAGATCTTCTATGTTCCACAAAATCTGTGTTTTTCTAGATCCAAAGAACAGATGCAGGTCCTAGAGCACAGCAGGTATTTATTCAATGGAAGTTTCAATAATACTATTAATGGATCCAGCTGGATAGAAAATAATAGAATTATGTCCATTAGTTTCACTATTATGGTTTTCCTAAATTGAACCATCCAAATTCCTTTTACTCTCTTAATTCTAAAATTCAGAATATTTATAAGAATCTCACATATCTCCATATGTCTACCTGTATGAGTGGCAGCATACTACTGCTCTCCATCCTTTGATAATATAAATGTCTTCTCCCCACATAATCTCCTCCCAAGCACTTCTTTTTTTTTTTAATAGAGGCATGTTTTATTTATTTATTTGTTTGTTTGTTTGTTTGTTTTGTTTATACATGCACTGGGTACAGTCAGAAGCGCAGGAGGGTGAGAGAATTCACCAGAGCCAGAGCGGGGAGCAGAGCAGGCAGAAGGACCGAAGTACACTGCTGAGGGGAGCAGCGGGCGGCAGGAGAGGTCTGCGAGCCATGTGGGACCCTCCTCCGGTGGCCGGGGAGCAGCTGGGGATCAAACCGGCACCACAGAGGCCGCGGGCATCATCGCAACCCAGCACTTAACCGCTGTGCCACCGGGGAGGCCCCCAAGCACTTCTTGAGACAAGAGTTATGTGTGTTTTCATCCTGAACAAGGGCACATTTGATGTGTTATCATCATTTCTCTGATTGTATTCTTAATATACCTGGTTTTATTTTCTCATTTTCCAAACCACAATGGTTATGTGTTCATTATGTGATAGGAGAGAGTGACCCCTCTAGAGGGAAGTTTGTTTTCATTTAATGAGGACAGAGGCAGATGAAATTGCTCAGAAATTCATTCTCTGATTATTAAGGCAAAGGAGAGTGCTTTCAATTCCAAATTTTAACCATTGCAACCCCAGCTGTTTAGAAGAGGCACACACTAGGTCTCCAAAAGCCAGAGGTGAGACCCATCCCTCTGGGCAAATCATCCAAAGGAAACATAACCTTATTGAGGACAGTGAAGGGAAGTAATGACCACAGCTATTCCTGTTATGGTCATGTATTCACATGTGCTACAGGTCAGATGAGTGGGCACCACTTGCTGATTCACTCCTCATCACAAACATAGAAAGCTGGCACTATTCTTGCTGTGGTGAAGTAAGGAGACTGAAAGGTCTAGAGGTAGCTAAATGTACCCAGTTTCATGGTTAACAAGTGCTGAAACCAGGTCTGTCTGGCCTTTTTGAGAGTCCCTTCTTTTTTTTGTTTTTGTTTTTGTTTTTAATCTATATGAATACTGAGCCCCTGATATGGACCTCTTACTTACCTGAAAAAATACTGCAGTGAGTTGGTGGATCCAAGGTCTCAATTACAGAATTGAAAGAAGACACCTAATACTTAATGTGAAGACTAAAATTCTTATCTTGGACTTGTGTGTGGTGCCTATAAAACTCTAACATTTCCTTTCAGCACGCCACTTTTCTACTTTTGGTAACTCAGCTTCCCGTGTCTCCTGGCCCAATCCCTGAACCAGAAGGCTTGGGCTTCTTCACCTCCTAGGAGTTTGAGTTTCAACTGGAGTTTTCCCACTACCTGGAGTCTGCCTTCTTCCCTTTCTTGTCTCACCCCATTATTCTTTCATTCTTCATATCAGCAGGGGATCTGACCCAAAACCAGATCCCCTCCTTACCTAGAACCACTTTCATGTACTTTGAAGCACTTGTCTCATTTTGTGATCAGATACTTATTGTCTTGCGTATTTGTGAGTATCCTACTGAAGTCTCTCTCACCCACTACAAGCTTCATAAGAACATGAACAACACAGGGATGTGCTTATTGTGATTATCCAGTGTCTTAAATAGGAGTTGTCCTACATGCTTCAGAGCTGAAAAGATCTGAGTCTAATGTATCACTTTGTCACATCCCACCAGTAAGATCATAGCAAATTATGTAATATTTAAAAGTCTGTTGACTCCTCTATGAAGTGGGGACAATGACACTGAAAAACAATCAGAATTGGCATTTTATACAATTGAAACAGGGAGAGTAGGGCCACCTGCCAGAGCAGAAATCCAGGAGATAATGTATTACATGTTCTTGCTAATACCTAACTCTTGAAGATCTCATTCTACAAAATCAACAAAACATTCCTACCCATAAAAACAAATGGATACAATAGGTATTATGTCTAAGCTAATTTCCAGCCAAGGAGTCAGGACATTTGTTTATCTGCCTCATGGGCCTGTGACTCTCCCTTTATCATGGTGTTCCTGCTTGGTTGGGTAAGAGGAAAGCATCCCCCACCTTCCCTATGGGCCTTGGAGAAAGAAGTCAAAATAATTTCATTTCTCATTTCATTATTTTTAAAGTACTATTTTTATTACTTAGTTTCTATCATTGGTGAAAATAAAATAAAATATTTAAATATAAGATTTTGTTGGTTCAGAGACAAAAATAAAACCTTTCCCTGCAAACTTAGTGATAACTCCTAGAAATAATCTAACAGATAATCTCAATAGGACTCTGAGAGGGTGGGAAAGAACAAGGCACTTACCATTTGAAGAGACGTGCTGTGGTGGCTTCCCTGGGTTTTCTTTTTATTTCTCATACATCCAAGAACATGCTCCAGAAAGGTCCACAATCTAGAACCAACCACCCAACAAACAAATTAAAAACACAAGCTTTGTCTGGCCAGAGGCATAGGATAAGAGAAGAGTAGCAGCAGGACTTAGAAGAAATATAGAAGTGTGTGCACCAAACAACAAAGTTTCAAAATGTATGAAGCAAAAACTGCCAGAGCTAAAAGGAATACTAAATAGATTAATGCATAAGTATAGTTGAGGATTTTAATTATCTTTCTTCAGCAATTACCAGAACTATTAGAACAAAATCAGACATGACAATAACATTTCACAATAGGATCTAATAGATGTTTAGAGAAAATTCCAAGTAAAAAAGGAGAATCTACAATCCATTTAAGTGCCCACGATCATGACATTTTCCCCAAAGAAAGTTTATTTTCACATAGAAAAACGTATAACATTTAAACAAAATGTGCATAGAAGTTTTATCAATAACATAACAAATTACAGGTCATAAAACAAACCTTAACAAACTTGAAAGTACTGAAACTATGTACAATACATTTTCCAATCAGAACAGTCATATCTTCTAAAGAAACTACTAGAAATCTATCAAAGAAAGATAGCATGATATCTTCTAACATGGAATTTAAGCAATATACTCCTAAGTAATCCTGGGGTCAAAGAGAAAGTCTCAAAGGAAATTCAACAAAACAAAACTTGACATCTTTGTTTATAAAAAGCCCAAACTAGAAAGTACCCAACTGATCTTCAAAGATAAATGATTAAAGAACTGTGATACATCCATACTATAGAATTCAGCCCATTAATAAAAACAAGAAGCTATTGCCACAAATTACTTGAATTTCAAGGGAATTGTGCTAAGTTGAAAAATCTAATCTCTGCATTTTACAAACTATATTATTTAATGGATATAATATTCTTGAAATAACAAAATTATAGAGATGGAAAACACATCAGTAGTTTTCTACTGTGTGGCCAAAGGAGGAGCTGAGGCATCCTGTCTTATCTGTGTCTGTGCCCCATGGTGGTTCACGACACTTGTCCTGCTGTGTTCCAGTGCCTGACTCAGCACAGCAGGGAAGAAAAGGGAAAGAAGAAAACATTTCCTTAAGTGGGAAAGTTATATTATTGGGATGACTTTTATCTTTCCTCCGAAAGAAGAGTCTATCTTTACATGACTGGCCTAAATTATTTTTACTTTCCTTCAGTTTCCATTGCAATGTATTTCATACCTCCCCTCATATTGCCGAAAGCAATTCTCCTAAAGTTGTATTTGCTAAGTAATCTGCAAATATGTTCTATCATTGTTTTTCTGGTCATATCTTCTAGAGAAACTACTACCATTTTGCAAACAACAACAGAGGCTGATCAACAGCTCAGTGGGCTGGTTAACCATGAATAAATGCACGGAATTCAGCCTATATCCTCTTTATTGTTCACCCAAGCATGTGCTAATTAAGTTAAAATCACTGCAGCTATCTCCTCTGGGAAGAGTTGTGTTATTTATGGGTCTGTGAGATGCACACAGAACGGTAACAATTCTCAGGGTCTTACAATCTATTGCCAGGTGGTAAGGTCTGTAGGAAGGAAGAAGACAGGACTTCAAGATGTGTAGAGGAGAAGCACATGAGTCCAACTTGGTCAGCTGATGCTTGAGGGGCGTGTGTGTGTGTGTGTGTGTGTGCGTGCGTGTGTGTGTATATGTGGTGTGTGTGTACTGTGTGTAATATGTAGTATGAAGGTGTTGGGGTTTTGTGTGGTGTGTGTGCATGTACATTGCGTGTATATATGTGTGGCCTGTGTGGTGTGGTGCAAGTGTGGTGTGTATATATATGTGTCACACCTGAGAAAGAAAGCAGTACAAGTCATAAGGCAGGAGGCTGGGGACAGTGACTCTTGTTGGGTCACTATATGATTGTGAGCCTCCTGCCTGCATCCCTCCCACCTCCCATAGGTGACAGCTCCTCTTCTGACCATGACTCCAGCAGAACTGGCAAATGAGTTTGGCCCTTCCTGGGTGCCATACACACCCAAGCCCCACCTTCTGTGTGCATTCTCCCTTTTATTTTTTTAAGATTTATTTATTTATGCATTCAAGAACTGGGGTACAGACCAGAGGTGGGGTGGGGGTGAAAGGATTCACCAGAGAGTAGAGAGCACAACAGGCAGATCTATTGAAATACACTGCTGAGGAGCAGCAAGCGAGACAGGAGCGGTCTGCTGCACCATGTGGGTTTCTCCCTGGTTAGCTGTGGATCGAACTTGTGCTGTAGTGGCTGGCAATAGCTTGATAGCACTGTCTTTAACCCCTGCACCACCAGGGAGGCATGCATTCTCCCTTTTAACCTTGAGCAAAGTGTTTCACCTCTCAGTTATTTCATCTGACTAACAGAGGTAAGATAACAATAGTCCCATCCCAGATGAGAGGCAATGAGAAACAGAATGTGCAGATCAAAATGAGCACATGGAAAATGTTAACGACTGTGGTGGTGAGGTGAGGATGGTTAATAATCTGACTTTTCCATTAGAAATTAAGAGGGAACATTTGCATAATGTACCCAGGAAACAGGGAATGGTACTGGGAAGCCTGGGCTCTACACCTCCCCAAAATCAAGCGTGTTTCTATGTCTTAAATCTGTCTGCTATCTCAAGGGCCAACACTTGACGAGACTGTACTGACCTCTCCCAGGTATGACCAGTAATAACAACTGTTAACTGCAGTTCACATTTATCCAGTAGACTTCAGCTCATGAGCACTTCTACCTGCAGTGTGATCAGTGCATCCAGTGGGAGCTGATGGGATGGCCAGGGTCATTGAGTAAATGCCATGGCTCCTACTGTCACCTCCAGGCCCCAGTGAGTAAAGCTGGGCACATCTGCATACACTAAATGGCAAGATGTGTCCAGATAAGTACCGGCAGTGGCTGGAGGGCCTTACTCCACCCTAGACGGGCCCAGGGGGCAGGGTCTCTGTTCCAGGTCAGCGCAGTGTCTGCCCCCTGCAGGAGCAAGGGTGAAATTGAACCTCTCTCTGTTCAATTTCCTGGGCTGTAGAATAGAAAAAGATACCTTGTTTTATTCCAGTTGTCTTTTGAAATGCCATGAAAAACATTGTTGAGAAAATAAATAGCCAAAAAATAAATCAGTAAAACAAAACAAAATGAAATGTAAAATGAAATAGACTGATCCTAATTTTAAATAAAGTGTGGTAACCTGCTAAGTCAGGAACCTGATTTATTCTCTGTCATGAAGTGATGTCCTTGCCAAGCTGGCAGTTTGCCTGGCAACAGTGGGCATAGCGTGTAGAGTCCAGGGACTCTAGGAAAGGGGAGAGCAACAGGCACCCTACACTTCTTCCCTGAGATTCCGAGTGACCTCTGTTCTGGGGAGGCCCTGATGGCCTTGGATTGTTACCTTGTGCAAGTCCATGCACAGACGGGATCAAGGTCCCTGAAATAAAAAAAAAAAAAGTATCCTGGTGAGGTTAGAAAGATAGGAAACATGGTAGCCACAGAACTATCCCAAGGGCAAAGGGTCAACAGTACATCTGGGTATGAGTCTGGGCCTGGGGTCTGAGTCTGGGCCTGGGCCTGCTGAACAAGGCAGGCTGCTACAGACTCCGGGAGGCCAGGCCACTCATCTGGCTGTAAGTCGTGCCAAAGACCTCCTCAGACAGCCTAAGCCGGAGCCCCCAGACAGCCTGCACCTGGTGTAGGAGGATGCCAGGAAGAGGGCATCCTGGTGGTTGGAGGATGCCAGCAAGAGGGCCTCCAGATTGGGTGGGGAGCATCATGACAGCAGTAGCAGCAGCAGTGGCCTCTGAGGGCCCCAGAGGGTCTCTGAGTGCTGTCTGTGTCTTGGCAGGACAGTGAGTGGTGAGTAATTTTTCCAGGTCTTCAGAGCACCTGCTGTTGGGCATTGATATTCTCTGACCCAGGCGGACAGGATGGTGCTCTGGCCCTGGAGTCTTTGGAAACACCTAAGAGCAGGGGAAGTCCTGGACTTAACCAGTGGGAGGGTTTGGGGCCAGCGGGGTGAAAAGGACAGTTACAGGAGGCTCATGTGCTTCACTTTGAGATGCTAAAGGGGAGCATCAGTTATATTCCAGAACTGAAAGATGCACAGCCCAGCTATATATGCATAACGTTACCTATACACTCATCATGAAACAGACGCTTGTTACTGTATATGCTGGCATCAACTTTGCCAGCATATTTATTTGGGTTTTAAAGATCAGTTAGGACATGGTTGAGTTCCAAAGGATCATACTGTATATTAGGATTAAAAATACATGTCAGTGAATTGGATTTATTTAATAAGTGTAGCATGCACACGTTGTGTGCAACATTCATTCGTTTGTTTGCAGAACAGTTGTCCATCTCCCCATCACAGCTAGGGCACACTTAGAATCACTTTTCTTTTCTTAAAAATACTGAAGCAAGATCCAATACGAACCTGTAACTAGCAATAAAAAATGATTGCTAGCCCTGTGCACAGGTGTTTGAGGGAGACTCGATTCCATGGGATTTAATGACCACACCGTATTAAAAGATAAAAGGATTTATTGTGAGCAACACAGGCGATGCACAAGCAAAATTATAAACAGTGCCCCAAACGCGACCAAACTGATAATCATGCATACATACTGTACAGTTTCTTTAGAAATCAGCATCACGGAGGCAAAGAGTCAGCACTCCGGAAAACAGCATCATGGAGACAAAAGTCAGCACTCCGGAGAACAGCATGGGAGACATTTCCACGTCCAGCAGCTGCAAGCAGCAGCAGCTAGGCGACCACTGTGTTTTTATCTCCCAAGGTCGGATATGGCCACTATCCAAACCCAGGGATTCATGGTGGGCTGGTCACGTTTCTGTGCACGACGCCCCGGAGTTACATAACCAGCCATATTTCTTGGTGGTCCCGGACATCGTGAACAGTTACATAACCAGCCCTATTTTTTAGCTCCTGGTCCGGGCGCTAGCCAGGCTCCCGGATCAGGGGGTCAAAAGGCACATCTTCCAATGTCCCCGGCAAAACAACATTAACACTTTATTTTCCTACAGAAGCCAGACAAGGCCAGCCCTGCATCCTCTGTGTTCTCTCAGCAGCATGCTCAACAGCGGGGTTTTGTTGGCAGTTGCTTAATCTTCCAGGTCAAAACAAACCATCAGACAATTGCATATACAATACCCGATGACATTGTCCCAAAGAGTGCCAAAGATCTAACACTTCATGGACGCGTATCATCTGCTCACCACTTCAGCGTGTGCCCACCAGGGTGGGTGGGTCCTCGATGACAACCTAGTCTCACTAGGTCCCTACAGGTCCCTAGGTCTAAAATTGGCCTGGCACGGCCTTGGCAAACTACGCCTGTTTAGAGAAAGATGGTAATAGTTGGAGAGGGTCCTGTAAGTAATCACTGTGGGCAGGAGAAGCCTCTAGACTTGGAACCTCGAAGATGCAATCTGCAGAGGCCTGCTTTGTCCCCAGCAGGTGCTGGGGTGCTTATTCGTCCAAAGAGCCAGCTGTTTTCTTGCTGTAAGTCAAGGTTATTATCGGGGGAACTTATGTTCATCCAGGACACTCACATCACCGTTGGGCCTAAGCAGAGCGTCCCATGAACTCTCCTAACTCCCAGTCTTTCCGCCTTTGGGATCACTGTCCTTCCTGACCTCTGTCCACACATCAGGAGTCACTGCAGTCTCTTGCAAGCTCCCAGACACCACAGTGCTACCTCTTCTCACTCCTGCCTTGTCCTTCAAGATTTATTTGTCTACAAGTTTGTGCTATAAAAGGCCAAAATGTGAGTCATAGGTCTATGATGACCAAAACTGGTATGCTTTACCTTCCACAAACTCTGGTGTTTTCATTGCTCTCTTTACAAATAAATATGCTTACTTGGCAAGAGCACTGGATGTCAGTGAGGCAAAATGGCCAGAATTTCCCAGATTGCAATAGCTTCTGACCCTGGCTGTTGCTGTCCCTGCAGATACCTGATGAATGGGTAGTGGGAACTTCTGGATAAACTGGTCCAGACATTCACTGGGAAGCTTCATCAACACTCAGACCTCCTCAGACATTGTCATCTGATCTCCACTTCAAACTGCATCCTTACTGCTGCTCCTGCCCCCATCCCTGCCCTAGCATTACCTGTAGAATTGTAACACTGGCCTGTGCCCAGTGTCTCCAAAAGGTCTATCTGCTGTGGGATTACGCCAACATCACTCAAATGGCTGTCATACTGGGCCTGTTCTCTGGCACCATTGCCTGCTGACCAGTGCTGACCAGCAACACTGACCTGTATCTCTGAGAGAGGTCTGCTGTTAGGATTCTCTAGCACTACCTTCCTCTATCCTCTCTGGTACTGTCCATTGTGGCATCTGTCATTGGCCAGCCTGGCCTCCAGAGAGGTGCTGCTTGCTGCTGTGGCACCATCTCAGCAGCACCCCCTGCGGTTACCTCCAGTTGTCAAAGCAAGTTGGATCCTGGTGCACCAGTTACAGGTGTGCAACTGGCTTCAGGCCCTCATCAAAGGGATGCCATCTTGTACAAGCAGCCTTTGGTTTGGACTGCTGGACACTGTGGACACTGTGGGCTAGGACAGCTGGCCACTTGTGGCCTTAGAAACTCTTTTTTTCGGGTCTCCCCTGGTGTCACAGTGGTTGAGTGCTGGGATGCGAGGCTGCCCACAGCCTCTGCAGTGCTGGTTCGATCCCCGGGCACCTGCAAGGGTCCCATATGGTGCGACAGACCTCTCCTGTCTCTCCCGCTGCTCCCCTCAGCAGTGTGTTTCGTCACTCTGCCTGTTCTCTTCCCCACTCTATCTCTGGTGAATTCTCTCACCCTCCTGCGCTTCTGACTGTACCCAGTGCTTGTATAAATAAATGAATATATAAATCTTTAAAAAAAAAATAAACTCTTTTTTTTCCCAGTCTCCATTTTGTTAATAAACCCCTTTGTTGCTGCACCATGAGCCTGAGTGGGGTCTTGCAATCACGAGTGCAGGGGTGAGGACCCACCGTGACCTGTTCTCAGCCTTTGCACTGTTTTAAGACTCCACCCTGGAGACACTTTTGTACACACATAAGCAGGCCCATAAGTGTGTTCCCTGATTTCTCCTTATGGCTCCATCCTGCAATTGACCTGTGGATTTTATCTTTCCTATTATGAAATCACAGAGAAAGAAAACAGAGAAAGCACAATTCCCTTCTTTTTCAGCCCCAACACCCCAAATTTTGTCTGATTATTGCCTCTTCCCAGGCTCCAGGCTGATCTGGCTCTCAACAAACTCCAGAAGTTCATCTCATAAAAGTGGGCCTCTTTGACCCATATCTGCGGTGAGTTTGTGCTGTTTTGGGGCACCGTGAAGAGGCAATCTTTTCAGACCCGTGAGTTAGAAGGATTGGTGGCTTGTCTCAGGAATCAAATGCTTTTATCAATATAAATTCCCACCCCTTACTCTTTATATCAAGTCCCACACCTCAGGACATCCTGGCTGAGGCTTAACTATATCCTCTATGAAGAATCATTTTATGTGTAGTAAGATTACTAAGTGCATTGCCCTCCAAATAAAGCAGCAAGTCACCTAGCAGTGTGAGTAATGCAGGATAAAATAGATTTCCAGAAACCCCTATTAAATATTCAAATAAACATTATAAATGCTGCAGAGCCACTTTATAGTTTTCTTGGATGGCTATTATAAAATCATTAAAGATCTTCAATGCAAATCAGGCTACATTATGAGATGATTTCTGGAATATGTCAATGCTGTAAAATTATGTGGCACATGCACATATGTGTGCCTGTGTGTGTGTCCAAATGCTGCAAGGCTCATACTAACGATTGTGTCCCTGGCTCATCAGTAGCAACCCTCCATGACAACACCACTCAGCCAGCAAAGGGGCCTAGAATTCCCAAGGCAAGTTTATAGGACATTCTTCCCCATATCAGTCTACATGCTGGTGGGAACAAAGTCATAGCATGTTTGGAGTAACCCAAAGCACAGACACAGAAGTGCGTGTGTGATGTCCACCCGCCTTGCTCCTAGAGGTGCCTTGGGCCCCAGCACAGCTTCCCCTAAGCCAGGCCATCCTAGCCTTGCCTGGAAATTTTTTTTCTCAAACTTGTGAAAGACTTTGCCCACAGAACCTCTCTTCAATCTGACCTGCCTGTGGGTCCTCTTCCTTCCTCACTCCTGAGATCTACTCTCACTTTTGTCTACTCAGACTCCCAGACAGAGTTCTCACTCACTGCCCCTTCAAGAGCAGAGATGTGGTAACTACAACCTCTTAGAGGGCTTCGGAAGAAGAGCTGAGAGTACCTGACCACCTCCTGGGAGAACGAGGGATAGGACAGCACGGCTCACAGGTGAGTCCACTGCAGTGAACATGTTGGGTTACTCAGAGTGAACATGTTGGGTTACTGGCAAGCCTCAGTCACTGGGGAGGCAGCCAGCACTGCTGGCCTTCCAGAGGCTGATGTAGCAGAACACTCTGGGGGACACGGAAGATATGTGAATGCCAGATCTTGGCGCCATAGGGACGCCAAATGAAGAGCACCAGGGCTGAACTCAAAGCACAGACTGGGGAACCAGACTCATTGTGCGGTTGAAACAGAACTTTTGGTTTCTATTTGTTCTTGGAGGAATCCGGAATCTGGTTGCGGCACCCACTATATTGGAATGGTATTTATGTGGCAAGATTCCAAGCAAGACGCTAAAAGAGACCACCTGAGTGAGCTGAGAAAAATCTATGCTTACAGTGACTAGAGAAGAAAGAATGGAAGTAAGTCAGGGAGAGGCAGGGTGGTGTGGGCACAGCAACTGTCCTACGCACACTCCCTGCCATGGAGTTCAGAGTGGCTGGATGTAAGACGTACTTAAACAGCTCATGAAGACAGGAGGGCCAAAGATGGGAAACACTGAAACCCTGAAACCCTGCTGACCGAGAGAGAAACTGTCCCTTTAGCAGCCTGGCAGCTCCAGGCAGGAGACAGCAGCTTCTCAGGGCTCCTCGGCTGAGGATCCTACGTCAGGCTCTTCTTGGGAACTTCAGAACGAGGCTTTCTTCTCAGGATGAGTCTCTTTGGGACTCAGTTGGTCATGATGAATGAGTAAAGGAAAGAACTAGGAACAATGCCAGTCCAGCGGGGAGACACCCCTGTGTGGTGTCTTGGCAATGGTTAAACCCATGGCAAGCACTGTATTCGAGAGGATTTTGTTGAACAGGGCATAGCTTCAGAATGCCCTGTCATACAAACATGGGGTTGGGTGTCCTATGACATTTATTAAACTTTCTCAGTCTCAATGTCTTTATCTTAAAAACATGGATAATGACATCTACCTCTCAAAGGAATTATGAGAATGAGTTGTCCTTTGACGTAGAGCATTCTGCCTTTTCTTTGGCACTCAGAGTGTATCCAGTGAATGTTTATGGACCAAGAGTGCATCATGACCACAGGTTGAGAACTGTATTCATTCAGGATTCTGATGTGACGTACTAGGGTTGATCTTGCTTATTCTCCATGGATATTTCCTGTAATGACACTCACGGGCCTGCCTTGGTTTCTGAATATCAGGACATGAAGTGGCAGTGAGTTGAAGTCATTATGAAGGCCCCTCAGTAGTGCCTGGATCAAGCAAAATGAACTAATTACTCCAGAGTAAGAAGGTGCTGAAGAGTCTGTCTGAGCCGGGGAGTCGAGTGGGAGAGGACTCAGAACCAGAGAATGGCCCCGACTGCCTGCAAGGCTCTTCATGCTCCACCATGCACGGGCGGATGGCAGCTAGGCCTCAGCATGTCAATCAATCAGGGTTACTTCTGTTTATCATTTATTAATAATTGTAATTATTAAGATAATTTCAGAACTTCACCTCAACTGCAATTTGTCTGCTTCAGTTTAAACAGTGAAGGAGACACAGGATTCCTGCCCCCCACAGTTACTTTTTGGTGTCAGTCTGTGCTGCTGGGTTCTGTGTAGAAACCGAGGCTGCCATGTGGAGTCGGCACCTTCTCCATCACAGTGAGACAGGTGTTTGGATGGAGGGAATCCAGGTGTTCTGAACCCAACTCAGGGTCATGGGGGACGTCATGAAGCGGTGACACCTGAGCTTAGATCAGAAAGACAAATAAAAGTTGGCAAGATGGAAAATTAGGAAAGGCTAGGTTCTTCAATAATTATTGATTTAGTATCTTATTGTCTAGTCAATAGGTGTAGAGTAGTGAAGATATAAACCTTTATTCTAGGAGGTGATAAAATCATGGGTAACAACTGTTTCCAAAGGAGAGGTGGACATTGCTGAGGGGCTGCCAGTGGGCAGACACAGGGTGGTTGTGGCTCAGGAAAGTCTTCAGTGGAGATGTGAATGCTTACCAGGAGTTTGGTGGTTTATATATAAGAGTGTTTCAGGCAGAAGGGAGAGCACATGAAGAATCAGAAGTTTGAAGAATTGTTCGCAATTTCAAGGAAGTGAAAGAAACTCAGTCTATACAGAGCATGGGGAGTAGAGGGGAGGAGAGGGTGAAAGGGGAGAGCCAGGAAGGGCCTGACCATGACAGTTTTTGAATCCAAGTGAAGCTTCAGGGACAGGCGGGAACATGCTAAACATGGCAGTGACATTTAGATTTCTGGATTTAGAAGAATACTTTGGGCTCTGTTAGGGAGAATGAATTGAGGTGAGACTGGCAGTAACTTCACTCTCTAGGACAGGTCTACTGGTTCAAGGGGAGCGAGGAATCCTTTTAAGTATTCACTTTAGTAATTAGGATGGTGGTGGTCTGAGCCTCGGTAGGGACAGTGGATATTGAGATTGCAAATGGATTATGGCGACATTTGTACAATAGTTAGGTTAGAGAAAGATTTTAAACCCAAAACTGCATGTCACAAATCCTTTCATGCTTTCAAGGATAATCTTTCACCAATGAACACACTTCTTCCTGTCAGCGTATTGCAGAAGGAGGAGTGGCAGGTGAATCAGCCTTCCTGCACAAAGTGGGTGACAGTGGCATCAACTGTGCATGTGTCACCTGTCCTGCTGCCTCGCTCCCATTGGCAGGGTTTCCGAGGCCCCAGGTTTCTCCCTCATCACGGATGCCACCCGCAGTGTGTGGTCTTAGACCCTGACTGCACTCAGTGGCAGGTGCTGTGGTCAGTTGCACAGGAGCACATCCTCTATTGGACATGAGCTGCCAAAGAGACCAACAATCTGCCCCACCCTGGGTCAAACTCAGCCAAAGTGAGGCTCATGACACTCTGCTTTATTCTTTGCAAACCAGTGTCAGAGCAACAGGGGCCTGATGTTTCATCTTGCTAATAGTGGTCAAATTTCATTAATGTTTAAAATATTTTATGCTCAGGACTTGATCAATTTAAAATTCTTTCCAATTAATCTGATATTTTAAACCAGACATTCCTTGCCAGGACAGAGACTGTTGGCACAACCAAATGCTCACCTCCAGCCTCCATAGTGATCAGGTGGGGTCACAAAGCTGCTTGGTTCACAGGGGTTTGTAGCCACGTGCAGTATAAACACTACCTGGTCTAGACCTAAAACATATTCCACCCAGTCCTCTAGCTTTCTCCTACTCTTCTGTGATGAGGCCCACCCTAGATTCCCTGTGCCAGCTGACAGAACTACAAGGGGAAAGAAGGCCACCCAAGTCCCTTGAACTTTGCTTGAGTGAGAAATAAATTGTTCCTTTGTTATACCAATGGATTTGGGGCCTTATGAACATAGCACAGCATATCAAGACTAACATGCCTATGCAACCCTAATTACAGCTAGTATGACTATTTATTTTCTAAAGTGAAATTCACCTCCACTGTTTTGAGAGGACCCATATTCAGGACATACCTGCTCTTTGCCACATTTTAGAAAAAGCATGATTATGATGGAAGCATTTTAACTCCCATGGGACCATCCAGGAAGTATGATAATGATGCCTGAACATTGGACCTGGGCAAGGAGAAAGGCAGATATGATGATGTAGTGTTTTCCTTAGGAGAGAGAGAAATCTGGAGAGAAAGTCCAGTCTTTTCTGATTTGCTTAGTTTTGATTTTGTAGCACATGAGAAGAAATGAACAATTCCATGTTGGAATGCTGGTTTAAGTTACCTGTATATACTCTTGTTCAGAATCCAGTACAAGTTTGGAAACACAAGCTTAAAACATAGACAAGGAATTGGTACTGGAATGATAGAATTTGGGTTGTCAATGTAGGCATCAGATTAACTAGCTCGCCTCAAAAGAACAAAAATTAAGAAAGACAAAATCATAAGCTAGAACCCTAGGAATACTCACAGCAAGCAAGCAGATACTTTGCAGAGGTTGTGAAGGAGGCAGAAATATGTGCGTGAGAAACAAGGTAATGTGGTGTCGAGGTAACTAAGAAAACAAGGAGGAGGTAAACTACGCTGTTGCCTTCTGGTGGGAGATCTGGGTTGAAAACCAAGCACTGTCAGACCTGAAGAAGCTGATAGGGCCCAGCAGGGCAGCATGGATGGAGCCAGTGCAGGGGATGCCCGTCCTGAGGGGTGACTGGGAGGCTGGTGAAACTTCCAGGAGCCCGGCTACCATGAGTCATGGGAATGAAAGTAAAATGATTTATGACTGAGGCAGAATTCTTTTTTTAAGAAAAGGGTGAGTCAAGTTCCCATGCCAGTGGGAAGGAAGAGACAAGGTAACAGGAGCATGTCACTGAAGCAGGCAGGGCAGGGGCAAAGACAGGGAAAGGCTCTGGGCTAGACACACTCACAGTGTGGGCGCCTGGGACGTTCCCCGAGAGGAGTCCATCTCATAGTGAAGAAGGATGTCCGCCAGGAGAGGGAAGAGATGGAGAGGAAACTTAGGGAAGCCTTCAAGGGAGCTGGGGAGACAGCTTTTAGGGCAAAGTAGAAGACTTGTTCTCACAGTTAAGGCTGGAACCATAAATTTGTAGTGCAACAGTCCACATAGTCTTCTGTTTTTCTCAATTATGCTGAACAAGATGTTTGTGAAAGTCACAACAGCAGACACTGAAATATTCTGGGATTGTGGTTTTACTGAATTAGTGTGAATGATAAAAAGAGGTGAAGAAGTGAGGACAAAGGAGGCAAAATGAGCTGGAGGTCCCAGTTCTCAGGTGATAGAATCACTTTCTCCACGGACAGCACTTTTACAGCAGCCATCGCCCTCTCCCCTTTATAAGAATTAAGAACAGAAGATTTCATTCCTTTAACATTTAAGAAACAAATCTGATGTGTAAAAAAATAATCTTGAGACTCTGCTGTAATGGAAATTAGACTCATATGTTATCTGCTCATCCATTAATCTATCCATCTTTAACCCGTCCCTCAAGATGACTGTGTATCCTCTGCTCTAAACAGTTCCCTGAGAGAACAGAAGTGGATACTGTGGGCCACATCTTCTGCCCTTGAAGTAACTTGAAAGACAACACCTGTCCTTTCTCTCAGGCCTCAGAGATAGCATCAGGTTTTCTCCAAAAGCCTGTCAGTCTGCAGCTACACCTTGTCTGTCATTCGGCAAGAGCACATGTGATGCCTCCTGTCTCTTTAGTACAGTCTGACTTCATAATGTTAAGCAGACTCGAACAATCATCACAAATATTTCATGTCAAAGCATTGATGATATATTTTCTGATCAGTTCATGTCTTCATAAAAATAGGATCACAAAACAATTGGGCTTAAAATGAAGTTGCTGCAACATTCCAGACTGTGAACCTGCGTTGTGTTCAGTCCGTGGTAGGTACTCGGTAAGTACTCAGTATTTATAAACAGCTTCATGGTTTGCAAATATGGCTTTTTCAATGGAGTTACAGTGTCTAAAAGTACTAAAAGTAGAAACATACAACATAAGTTCCACTGTTTGTAGTAATACAGCGAACTGGCAGGTAAAGGATGGTCAGATCAGGAGGAATTTAAGTTTCCTTACTATAGTGGCAGGAAGGGCCAGTGCAGGTTTTCTATGATTGGAGCAGACAGTAAAGGAGAGTCCTGGAGACCTTGGTGGCTCTCCAGGCTTTTATTGTCATTTTACCAGGTACACAGCAGGCAGGAGTGCTGGGGGGCAGGAGGCTGGCAAGCCTTCCAGCCCCCAGCAAGTCTTCAGTCTTTCTGGGCTCTTTGGCCTTCTCTCATGGCCTCTGCTTCTCTGCTATTTCTCCTTGTCATTCTCTTCTGGTAGTTTTGTTCTGCTCTGCTGCATCCCGTGACACCACCTTATAAGCACCATCTCAGCCCAGGTGAATCCCACTTCCATATGGCCACACCCCACTCCAGGTGCCGCCATGAGGCATGCATTCAGGACCACAAGGATCCATCATCAATCCTAATGGCGGAGGGCAATTATTTACCCTTACATTCCTGAGCTTTTATGATTCTAGGAAATTCTGATCCTAGGAAAATGGGAATCAAAGTGAGCAAAATCTGGATTTCATTTTGGAATCTCAGATAGGTAGGTGTAGGTGGCCCTGCTGAATTGCCTCTAAAGGAACTCGAGGGAGTCATAGTCCTCGCAGCAGGCATATAAAATTGTAAGCATTTGGGTAAATACCTAGAAGCGGAGTTGCTGGATCCTATGGAAGCTCTGTCTTTAGTAGGTCAAGAAATCTCCACACAGCTCTCCATAGTGGTTGGACCAGTTTGCACTCCCACCAGCAGTGCAGGAGAGTTCCTTTTCTCCACATCCTACCCACATTTGTTGTTGCTAGTTTTTTAAATATGTGCCATTCTCACTGGTGTCAGGCGGTATCTCATGGTAGTTTTGATTTGCATTTCACTGGTTACAAGTGATGTTGAACATTTTTTCATATGCCTGTTGGCCATTTGCATTTCCTCTTTGGAGAGGTATTTACCCAAATGACACAGAAACATTAATTCCAAAGAGCACCTGCACCCTATGTTTATAGCAGCACTATTTACAGTAGCTAAGCTATGGAAACAATCCAAATGCCCCAAAAATGGATGACTGGATCAAGGAGATGTGGTACATATACAACATGGAATATTACTCAGCAATCAAAAAAGATAAACTCATGCCATTTGCAGCAACATGGATGGAGCTGGAAGGAATCATGCTCAGCAAAATAAGCCAGAAAGAAAAAGAAAAATACCGGATAGTCTCACTCATAGCAGGAATTAAGAAAACCTAAATAAGGGACCAGGAAAAAGACTAATAATACAAAGCAAAAATCAAAATCAACAAGCAACCATAAACCAGAGACACACTACGGGAAGGGGGTGGCGGGGAGAGGAAGGATTAGGGTCATAAAAAGAGGGTGCAATTGTATGGGGAATATAACCAAAATGATAATGCATACATTGTGCAAATATGAAAATGATGTAAGAATTATATAAAATATTATTTAAAAAATAAAAATAAAAAAATAAAAACAAAAAAAATGTAAGCAGAGATTTTGTTCTCGCCAATACCCAGGTGAAGCCAACACTGTCTTGTTGGGACAGCTGTTCTAATGAGAGAAGTCTTGTCTGCGGTCAGTCTGGTCTCCTGTCCTGGACACACACAGGATAATGAGCACTGAGCGCTACCTGGCATGCACTTGCTGAGGGACTGTGGACACATGATCCAGACTTGGTAAGTCAGCACCTTTGGGATCTGCCCTGGAGTAAGTGCAGCAATCTACACACAGGCTTGAGCACTGTTGATAGGCCCAGCATCACTGAAGCCTTGAAGTGGAATCAGCATGAACTTGAGATTTTGGCTTCTGCTTGTCCACATCCTCTGTGTGTGGTTTGGGGTTCATCCCCTCAGTCCACTTGACTCCTTTTTTCTTGATGATAACCAAACTGCTTTAACTTCAGAATGATCAGTGAGGAAGAACACTTGAAGGGGTCTGCAAATGGGGAATGTTGCCAGAATCTGGGGCCTAAGTTAGCTGTATTGCTGAAGTGAAAGGGTGACTTTGTCTAGAATTTGAGGTGAGTGTTCACTTGGTGTGGGGGTTTCCTATGGTCAACTAACCTCTGTGATAAGAAGGTCAGTGTCAGGACAAGCTGAAAGGGAGTCCAGCCATGCGAGTCAGTGCCAGGGCTTTCGGGAAGGCAGCCCACTGTGCCAAGCGATGGTGTAAAGCAACCAACCCATTCCGGGCAGGTTTATGAATGGTTCTAGCAGCCACATGCTCTTCGCCGTTGTTTGTAGTCGCCACACTCCTTGTACACTCCACTCCTCCACCCTTAACACCGCACTACCACACACCGCACTCTGCTGCACCACCTTATAAATCAGTCTCTTAGCTCAGGTGTACCCACTTCAGGTGCCCGCCATCAGGCATGCATTCAGGATCACAGGGTTCCCTCATCTATCCTGATGGTGGAGGGCAGAAAAGCCTGATACCTTTTACCTTACCCTACAGATGGGAGGGCTTCAGACAGCTTCCCAGAGACCAGGGAGTGTCCTCACTGGAGTGAGGACTATGCTTTGCAGGCTGTGACCTCTAATTCCCCCTCCAGTTTTATAGCTCATCATTTACAAACCTATTACCAAGCTAACCAGGTACAGAGTGAGGTTGTTACTTTATATTATAATTTGCCATAAATACTTCAATGCTAACTTCAGTGCATTAAAGATCTCTAAAGCTTTCTTCAATCTAAATACAAATTCCACCAGGACTTACTAGGTTGTGAGGAACATTGTTAACTCCCTAACAAGAGTTAAAGGGAAAACAGATGTCACCCTGACAGCGTAGTTCCTTTTTATCTCATTGAAAGAGTCAGTCAGTGTGCTGTTCAAGTAAGAGCGCTTTGCTTCCAGCAGCAGATCCTGCAGGGACATCGGGAGTGTCCAGCTCTTAGGCTCGGAGCATTTGAGGAGCCAGAGCAGGTGGGCAAGGTTGGTGTGAGGACCCTGACTGAAGGTGCCCACAGGTCCTGTGGATGGGTGGGTGGAGAGGCCCTGCTGAATGGCCTCTAAGGAACTCGAGGGAGTCATAGTCCTCGCAGCTGGCAGAGCCTTGTACCTATATTGCCAGCTGAGCTTGATGAAAGGTTCTCTGTGGGTCTGGTCTCCTGTCCTGGCCATATCTTCTAGGTTTGGAAGATGTGGGGAAATTTCTGTCCCTCTGGCACATGAAGACAGCAGACCCGAGAGGAGCAGGGGTTGGGTTTCAGTGACACAGCAGATCGGGTCAGGGTGTCTGCATGTCCCTCTCATGAGGACTAAGGAGGTGGTCTACAAAGGTGACCACTGAGTCATTCCACCAAGTTCAATATTCATGTCTCCCCTCATCTCAGCCGGGATACACCTCATCTCGACTTGGAAACAAACCAACTTATGCACTGTGAAAACAAGTAGTGTCATCTTCTGTCTGTGAAGTATTTTTTACAGTATAGAAAGAAAACAATCTGTCTCATTTGTTTGCTGACCTTATACACAGTCCTTGAGGTGAGATTCTGGATCACTAATTGGTGGAAAATTAGTGGTTGGAAAGTGAAAAATAAGCTTTGCAGTCAGGTGTATTTGGCAAACTTATTTAGGATTCTTTGCTGCAGAGTTGCTTGGAGACTTAGTATGATAATAGTCTTTCAAAACAAGATGGGGACATTCAGTATAACTGGTTACACATCAAAGAATTAGTGTTCTTAGGAAAATTCTAACTTTGAAATTTAAATCAAAGAAATACGAAAATAAACTATTACTGAAACGCACAGAGATGTGGCAATAGGTAAACAGAAAACATTTACATAATTAATTAGATAATTTTCTTCAGCACTTAATCCAGAACAAATAAAATGCAGATAATAAGATTATAGTTTGACTGTCTCACTAGAATTATTAAGTCCTAAATTTTGTGTATTAATGGAACTTTGATCTATATAGAATCATGAAAGAATGCTTGAATGACAAAGAAAGCAAGATTAATTTACATGATAAGCTAGAAGTATAGGGCTTACTTCTTGAAATTTCTAAAAAAATAAAAAATCTAAACTAAATCAACTTAATGACAACTGGTTGCCACTTAAAATTAGGAACAGGACCTCCCTTATGGTGCAGGGTTAAAGATAGTGGTGTAAGCTATTGCCAGCAACCGCAGCACGAGTTCAATCCCCAGCCAGGTAGCTACCCGCATGGTGCTGCAGACCTCTCCTGTCTCCCCGCTGCTCCCTCAGCAGTGTGTTTCAGTCAGTCTGCCTGTTCTGCTCCTCACTCTGTCTCTGGTGAATCTCACACCCACACCCTTGGTCTACACCCCAGTGCTTGTGTGCATAAATATATCTTAAAAAAAAAAAAAAAAAAACTGGGAACAAATTAAAGCTGTCCTTATCATTGATTCTATTCAGTATTGCACTGTAAAGTTCTAGATTAATGAAATAAACAGGAAGCAAGTAAAAGATAATGTAGACTGATAAAATAAAAATAAAACTATACTTGTGCCCAGATGTCATTATTTCAATGTAGAAAATCTCAAGAATCCACAAAAATCTCCTGGAATTAATAAATGATTAAAAAGTAGTATAAATACAAAATATTCTTATTAAAAAAGAATCAATAGGAAAACATGCAACCTAGGCTTCCCTGGTGGACTAGGTTAAGCTCAGTGCTCTCAACACTGCAGCCTGAGTGGAACACTGCAGCCTGAGTTGGATCCTGGCCAGGAGCTAGACATGTGTAGCACAGACCTCTTCTGTCTCGCCAGCTGTTCCCTCAGCAGTATATTTCAGTCAATCACCTGTCTGCTTGCTCCCCACTCTGTCTCTGATGAATCTTCTCATCCCCCACCTCTGGCCTGTACCACAGATCTTCATGGATAAATAAATACTTTTAAAAAACAACCCAATTACCAAATATACAAATGATCTGAAAGACACTTCACCATAGTATCCACATGATAAACAGGTGCATAGAAAGATTTTAATTATAGTATGCATCAGAGAATTAAAATTAAAAGAGAATTATAATATCACCACATTAATATTAAAATGACTAAAATCCCAGCACAACAACCCAAGTTCTTGTGAGGATGTGTAGCAACAGAAACTCCTCATTATTGATGGGATTGCAAAATGGCATAGCCACTTGGGAAGATGGTTTGAAATTGTAATCGAACAAACTGCTTTGTTCTTACAAATAAACATACTATATGATCATAAATTGTCCTCACAGGTATTTATTCAAGTAAAATTTTAAAAGTAGTCCTACAGAAAAATCTGCATAGAAATGTTTGTACAGGCTCTATTCATAATTGCTAAAACTTGGAGCAACCAAGATAGTCTTTAACAGATGAACTGATAAGCTGTAGTATATTCAGACAATGAACTATATAGCTCAGTGGTCAAAAAAAAATAAGTTATCACATACATATATACATATACTTGTGACTTGAAAACATATATATGTGTGTGTGTAAGTTATTTTGTGTGTAAGTTATTCCTTTATCAAATGATACAAAATAAACAACAGAAAGAGTGAAACCTAATGTAAAATATGGACCTTAAAGATAATGCATCATAGTGGTTCATCAATTGTAACAGTAGATTCTGGATCACTAAATTGGTGGAAAATTAGTGGCTATGCAAGATATTAATGAAGGGACACTGTGTTTTTGGGAGGTTGAGGGGATATACGAGAATCTGCAATTTCCACTCATTTTTTCTCCAAACATTAACTCATAAAATAAAGTCTATTAATAAAAACTACAAAATAATAATTGAAATTTACTGAGACGTGACGTGGCAGTGAGTGAACAAAACATATTTT